>NC_133326.1:698010201-698367084 GCF_042186555.1 Aquarana catesbeiana
GAGGAAGAAGAAGATAGAGAAGAAGAAGATGGAGGAAGAAAAAGAACACAGAAGAAAGACCAGAAGAAAGGAGATGGAAGAAGAAGCGGAAAGAAGAAGAAATTAATAAAGGACCTGTCAAAAACCGTCTCTTGTGTTTTTTAACCTTTTTGACACTTTTTTGTGAAATGGTAGGTGTACATTTGTACCCCATTACCAATTCACACAGGGTGGGCAGGAATCTGGGGGTCCTCTGGTTAAAGGGGCTTCCAGATTCCGATAAGCCCCCCGCCCGCAGACCCCCACAACCACGGGCAAGGATTGTGGGGATGAGGCCCTTCTCCCATCCAACATGGGGGCAAGGTGCTTTGGGGGGCTACCCCAAAGCACCCTCCCCATGCTGAAGGGCATGTGGCCTGGTACGGTTCGCGGGGGGCGCTCTCTCATCCCCCCTCTTTTCCTGCGGCCTGCCAGATTGCGTGCTCTGATAAGGGTCTGGTATGGATTTTTGAGGGGGACCCCATGCCATTTTTCTTTTAAATTTTGGCGCGGGGTTCCCCTTAATATCTATTCTAGGTCTGGTATGGAATTTAGGGGGACCCCCACGCATTTTTTTTTTAAATTTTGGTTCGGGGTTCACCTGTGGGGAATCCCATGCCGTTTGTATGAATGAATTTTTATGTGTATTTGCGGACCGACAATTCATTATAGCCGGTGCTAGCGATAGTAGTTTTTACAAGTAGTTAGTGGTCAGTAATTAGTAGTTAGTAGTTTTACATTACTTTTTTTCTTTTAGAAATGTAATTTTGCTGTCAAACTGTTCTAAAACACGGGAATCAAGTGCTCCTTTACAGGCATACTATAGACACCCCCCAGGTAGTAGTGATAGTAGCGATAGTAGTACGAAATTTTAAAGTAATATTACACTTTTATTGTTTCACTTTAAGCATTATTAAAATCACTGCTCCCGAAAAAACGTCCGTTTTTAAAACTTCTTTTTGCATTGATACATGTTCCCTGGGCAGGACCAGGTCTCGAAACACTTTTTATGACAATAACTTGCATATAAGCCTTTAAAATGAGCACATTTTGATTATTCATGTTCGTGTCCCAGAAACTTTAACGGTGTTCGCGTTTTTCAAACAAATTTTTTTGCCTGTTCGCATGTTCTGGATGCAAACCGAACCGCTCATTCCCTAGTGAAGAGGCCTACACATTTCTCGAGCATGACAGATAGTGAAGAGGAAGTCACTCATCTGTCAGATTCAGGCATCAGAATACGAACCTGTAGGCACCCTGACAGAAAACTCTGACGACGGAGTTTGTTGTCCCTGCCAAGGTCAGGCGTACCAGACCCCAAATCTTCTTTCTGCTGTCGCTGAGCGTGCAGTGGCGTTACTATGGGGGTGCGGGGGGTGCGGCCCACACCGGGTGACACCCGCCAGAGGGGTGACACCAGTCCCCGCCACTAAACACTTTAGCTTGCAGCGGAGCAGTGCGAGCAGGGCATTCAGCCATGCAGGAGAGGCTCAGGCTGCCTATAACACTCCCCAGCTGTCACTCAGGGTCCGATCTCCAATATCTCCCGAGGCTGTGGGTGGAGCTGGGGGTCTGGCCGCCTCATTCACTCCTCCCACAGACCCATTCATGCTGATCCCACAGCTGAAGGAGATAGAGGGTCTTCATCTGAAAGCATGAGGCATGCTATAAGTTACTGCACAGCAACCTTGTCACTACATAGAGTCCAAACCTCCCTTGTACCCAACCCTAACCTGCCTTGTACCACCCCTAACCTGCCCTGTACCACCCCCAACCTGCCCTGTGCCGCCCCTACCTGCCCTGTGCCACCCCCAACCTGCCCTGTACCACCCCAACCTGCCCTTTGCCACCCCAACAACCCTGTACCACCCCCAACCTGACCTGTGCCACTCCAACCTGTCCTGTGCCACCCCCAACCTGCCCTGTGCCACCCCAACCTGCCCTGTACCACCCCAAACTGCCACTATACCACTCTATACTACCCTAACCTGCCCTTATACCATCTCAACCTGCCACTATACCACCCCAACCTACCCTAACCTGTCACTATACCACCCTATACTACCATTTACAGGGGCCAGTTTTGGGGTGCGCCCCATGACCGTGCGCTGCATGTAGGGTGCTGGGCAGCCTAGAGAGGAGGGGGGGTGACACCATGTTATACCGCACCAGGTGACACCAACCCACTGCTGAGGTGCAAGAACCGCAGGTCCCTCTTATGGAGCAGAGAGCCAGTACTAGTGCCGCTATTCTTTCTGGTAAACTGGCAAGCACCAGCGGCTTAGTACATACCTGGTCATACATCCAGCACTGCAGCAACACTTGGTGACGTGGTGAGTCCCATAAGTGCAGTTCAAGCTAGCGACGCGGCAAGCACAAGTAGTGTCCTGCTGCCACCAAGAAGAAGACAAACGGGATTGCAGTCATATTGGTCCACTGACCCAATTCACTATATGCCCATGTTCTCTGCCTCCATAACCAAGACACGATACGAGCAGATCTTGCGGTTCATGCACTTCAACAACAATGAACTCTGTTGTCCTCGGGGTGACCCTGGATTTGATTGGCTCTACAAAATCGGTCCCCTCGTAAACCACTTGAACCAAAGTTTTTGCAGCCTTGTTTACTCCCGATCAAGTTGTCTGCATTGATGAGTCCCTGATTAAGTTTTCTGCCCGCTTTTTCTATCAAACCAGTATCTTCCCAGCAAGCGTGCCAGATACGGGGTCAAGATGTATAAGTTCTGTGACAGGGCCACAGGCTATACATATAGTTTTATGATTTACGAGGGAAGGAGATAGTCAAGTAGAGCCAGAGAACTGCCCAGACTACATAGGAGGCGCTGGTAAGATAGTGTGGGACTTGGTGTCACCCTTATTCGGAAAAGAGTACCACTTATACGTGGACAATTATTACATGAGCGTGCCACTTTTAGTCACCCTTTTTGATTATGGAATAGCCACATGTGGCACCGTGCAATCTAATCGCCGGGGCTTCCCCCAAAGGCTTGTAGAATCCCGACTTAGACGGGGGGAGAGAGCCTGCTTGAAGTGTAATAATTTGTTAGCGGTGAAGTGGAGGGATTCATGGAATGTTTTCGTTCTGTTCCTCGCTTCACGCAGACGCGGCAGTCCAAATTCCTACCGGTGACTGGTGTTGTGGAGAAACCCCTCTGTGTCCACCACTACAACCTTAACATGGGAGGGGTGGACCTCATGACCAGTTGTTGGCGCCATACCTAATTTGCCCGTAAGGACAGACACTGGTCAAAAAACTGTCTGTTTATTTCAGTTGGCTTTGCTGGAACGCTTCTGTGCTATACAGAGCTTCAGGGCGGACTGGATCCTTCCTTAAATTCCAGGAAGAGATCGTCAGAGCCCTTCTGTTTGCAGACTGTGCTCTTTGCCCAACTTCCAATCCAAATGCAGTGAGACGGCTGCAGGAGAGGCATTTTCCTTTTGTCCTCCCTGGTACCCCTACCCAAAGAAACCCCCAAAAAAGATGTCGTGTCTGCAGCAAACGCGGATTTAGGCATGACACCCGCTTTTATTGTCCCTCCTGTTCTGACCAACCTGGTCTCTGCATTGGTGAATGTTTCAAACGCTACCACACACTAGTGGAGTTTTAGCGTAGGGTACAGCACCACACAGTCCTAGGCACACTAACACAGGGGTCTCGGGGTCTCGAAAGATGTGATGGCCATCACATTTTGAGAGACCCTAATCTGCAACGTTCAATTTACATTTTTTTTTACAGTTTTTATAAAAGTGAAAAAAGTGAAAAAGAAACACACAAAAACACACAAAAAATATGAAATAAAAAAATCCAAAAATAGTGGTAGTTGTATTTTTCTCCTCTCTCTCTTATGTTCGCTCTCTACTGTCTGCTCTACTGTTAGCTCACTATTGTTCTATATCTATCGTTCTCTCTATTTTTACTATGTTTTATTGTATTTGCTTTGCAGGTATGGTAAGCCTTACTGTTATACTGTAATGTTACTTTGTTTTATTTGCTTACCAGGTACGCCATTCAGCTGCAGCACGGGTTTATTTATCTTGACAGCAACAGCATTTGCTCCTACGATACGTAAATTTTTTTTGTCTACTTTCCAAAATGGGGTCATTTTGGGGGGGGTTTGTGATATCTGGACATTTCATGGCCTTCAAAAAAAATTGCGTTTGAAAAATCGCTACGCAAATACTGTATGAAAAAAAAAAATTGCAACACCCACCATTTTAATCTGTAGGGCCTTTGCTTTAAAAAATATATAATGTTTGGGGGTTCAAAGTAATTTTCTTGCAAAAAAAAAAAAAATATTTTTTCATGTAAACAAAAAGTGTCAGAAAGGGCTTTGTCTTTAAGTGGTTAGAAGAGTGGGTGATGTGTGACATAAGCTTCTAAATGTTGTGCATAAAATGCCAGGACAGTTCAAAACCCCCCCAAATTACTTTTTGGAAAGTAGACATCCCAAGCTATTTGCTGATAGGCATGTTGAGTCCATGGAATATTTTATATTTTGTCGGGAAAATTACACTTTTTTTTTTTTTTGGAACAAAGTTGTCACTAATTGATATATTGTTCAATCATGGCATGGTTATATGTGAAATTACACCCCAAAATGCATTCTGCTGCTTCTCCTGAGTACGGGGATACCACATGTGTGAGACTTTTTGGGAGCCCGAAAACCAATCACAGCCTTCAGGCTTTCTAAGGGTGTAAATTTTTGATTTTACTCCTCACTGCCTATCATAGTTTTAAAGGCCATAAAATGCCCAGATGGCACAACCCCCCCCCCCCCCAAATGTTCCACCCTAAAATACATTCTGTTGCTTCTCCTAAATACGGGGATACCACATGTGTAAGACTTTTTTGGAGCCTAGCCTCACTACCTGTCACAGTTTCGGAGGCCCTGAAATGTCAAGATAGCACAACCCCCCCCCCCCTCCTCCAAATGACCCCATTTTCGAAAGAAGACACTTTAAGCTTTTCGTGTCCATGGAATATTTTATATTTTGCCACAAGTTTCGGGAAAATTACAATATTTTTTTTTTTTTTTTTAAACAAAGTTGTCACTAAATTATATATTGTTCAAACATGGGATAGTTACATGTGGAATTACACCCCAAAATACATTCTGTTGCTTCTCCTGAGTATGGGGATACCACATGTGTGGGACTTTTTGGGAGCCTAGCCGCGTACAGGACCCCGAAAACCAATCACCGCCTTCAGGATTTCTAAAGGCATAAAATTGTGATTTTACTCCTCACTACCTATCACAGTTTTGAAGGCCATGAAATGTCCAGATAGCACAAACCCCCCCCCAAATGACCCCATTTTGGAAAGTAGACACCAAGGTGTTTGCTAAGAGGCATGGTGAGTATTTTGCAGATCTCATTTATTTTTGAAAATGAAGAAAGAAAAAATATATATTTTTTTTCTTTTTTCAGTTTTTAAAACTTTGTGACAAAAAGTGAGATCTGCAAAATACTCAACATGCCTCTCAGTAAATAGCTTGAAGTGTCTGCTTTCCAATATGGGGTCATTTGGGGGGGGTTTGTGCTATCTGGACATTTCATGGCCTCCGAAACTGTGATAGGCAGTGAGGAAGTGAAATCACCATTTTAAGCCCTTAGAAATCCTGAAGGCAGTGATTGGTTTTCGGGGCCTCGTGAACGCGGCTAGGCTCCCAAAAAGTCTCACACATGTGGTATCCCTGTACTCAGGAGAAGCAGCAGAATGTATTTTGGGGTTTCATTCCACATATAACCATGGCATGTTTGAGCAATAGATCATTTAGTGACAACTTTGTGCACAAAAAAAAAAAAAAAAATCATTTTCCCACAACTTGTGGCAAAATATAAAATATTAAGAAACAAAGAAAACTAATGAGCAAAACCAAGGCGAGCCAAAGCAGCTAAAGAGGACTAAGAAGCCGCCACACATACGACAGAAAAACAATAAGGTAAAAAAATCACAAATTTAGAAAAAATTTTAAAAAATCGCATGAGATAAAAAAGTTGCATGTAATAACAAAAATCGCATAAACTGCAAAAAAGTGCAGAAACTCTATAAAAATAGCCACAAGTCGATCCCATTAATGTAATACAGCTCCAACGTGAACAAAGTGAGTCTTCACAAAACAGTTTGTGCAAAAAATAGATGAGAATAATGCAAGTGCAAACGATGATGGGTGACAGATTCCTCTTAATAACCGTACTCCGTGGTGTGCCACACCTTTCCCCCAGCCTCTCACCTTTAGCAAAGACCCCTAGGGTCAAGTCGAGCCTGCAATCAGGAAACACCATCAATCAATCAGTCTCCTCCGATGGTCACAGATCTGGCAAATCTCCAATGGAGGGCCTCAAGTTCGGCAAGTTGGGTGGAGGCATGCAATAGAAAGGAGTATCCCCATTGTGCAGTATTCAAAACAGTTTTATTCAAAACAACATAGTAACTTACATGTACAGCATAAAATGAACAGCACAGATCCCAGTACTTCCGGTCTCAGCCGCGGCCGGAAGTGATGACACCTGACTCTTCCCTGACGCATATAGTCACCACCCACGTGACTTTATCAAAGGCTAAACCTTTGATGCTGTACATGTACGTTACTATGTTGTTTTGAATAAATCTGTTTTGAAAACTGCACAATGGGGATACTCCTTTCTATTGCATGCCTCCACCCAACTTGCCGAACCTGAGGCATTCCAGTGGAGATTTGCCAGACCTGGGACTGATCAATTGATGGTGTTTCATCCACTTCCTGATTGCAGGCTCGACTTATCCCTAGGGGTCTTTGCTAGAGGTGAGATGCTGGGGGAAACGTGTGGCGCACGACAGAGTATGGTTATTAAGAGGAATCTGTCACCTATCATCGTTTGCACTTGCACTTTTTTCATCTATTTTTTTGCACAAACTGTTTTCTGAAGACTCACTTTGTTCACGTTGGAACTGTATTACATTAATTGGATCGACTTGTGGCTATTTTTATAGCGTTTCTGCACTTTTTTGCACTTTATGCAATTTTTGTTATTGCATGCGACTTTTTTGATCTCATGCGATTTTTTTTGAATTTTTTCTAAATTTGTGATTTTTTTTTTCATCTTGATGCAATTTTAGACTATTTTTGAATTTATTCACCTTCATTTGGATTTGCTTATTTATTTGATGTCATATTTCATGAATTTTCACTGTTATTTATCTGATGTCGCTTCTTATGAATTTAATGGATGTTTAGTCACTTTATTTATGTGATTTTGGCCTTTACGCATATGCACTTTACTTGAAGAATTGGATTATATTTATTTCATCACATTTATGCACTGTGAGTTAGCGCCACATATCTCTCTCTCTTTACCAAAATATAAAATATTCCATGGACTCAACATGCATCTTATCAAATAGCTTGGGGTGTCTACTTTCCAAAATGGTGTCATTTGGGGGGGGGGGGGTTGTGCTATCTTGGCATTTTATGACCTTCAAAACTGTGATCAGTGCTGAGAAGTGAAATAAATAATTTACACCCTTATGCCGCGTACACACGACCGGTTTAGCCGTCGTAATAAACTCTGACGGTTTCTCTGACGGAACTCAGACGGAATTCCATTCAAGCGGTCTTGCCTACACACGGTCAACCCAAAGTCCGACCAAAGTCCGACCATCCAGAATGTGGTGACATAGAACACTTACGACGGGACTAGAAAAAGGAAGTTCAATAGCCAGTAGCCGATAGCTTCCGTCTTGTACTTCAGAGCATGCGTCTTTTTTGGTCCGTCGGACCAGCATACAGACGATCGGTTTTCCCGATAGGAATTGGGTCCATCAGAAAATATTTAGAACATGTTCCATTTCTAGGTCCATCAGATTTTTCAAAAAAAGAAGTCTGATGAGGCCTACACATGATCGGTATATATGATGAAAAGCTTCCATCGGACTTTTTCTGTCGGACATTCCACTTGTGTTTATACGTGGCTTTAGAAATCCTGAAGGCGGTGATTGGTTTTCGGGGTCCTGTACGCGGCTAGGCTCCCAAAAAGTCTCACACATGAGGTATCCCCATACTCAGGAGAAGCAGCAGAATGTATTTTGGGGTGAAATTCCACATATAACCATGGCATGTGTGAGCAATATATCATTTAGTGACAACTTTGTGTAATTTTCTTTTTTGTCATTTTTCAATCACTTGTGACAAAAAAATAAAATTTTCAATGGGCTCAACATGCCTCTCAGCAATTTCCTTGGGGTGTCTACTTTCCAAAATGGGGTCATTTGGGGGGGGGGGGGTACTGCCCTTCCATTTTAGCACCTCAAGAAATGACATAGGCAGTCATAAACTAAAAGCTGCGTAAATTCCAGAAAATGTACCCTAGTTTGTAGACGCTATAACTTTTGCGCAAACCAATAAATATAAGCTTATTGACATTTTTTTTACCAAAGACATGTGGCTGAATACATTTTGGCCTAAATGTATGACTAAAATTGAGTTTATTGGATTTTTTTTTGTAACAAAAAGTAGAAAATATCTTTTTTTTTTCAAAATTTTCGGTCTTTTTCCATTTATATCGCAAAAAATAAAAATTGCAGAGGCAATCAAATACCATCAAAAGAAAGCTCTATTTGTGGGGAAAAAAGGACACAAATTTTGTTTGGGTACAGCATTGCATGACCGCGCAATTAATAGTTAAAGCAGCGCAGTGCCAAATTGTAAAAAATCCTCCGGTCATTGAGCTGCCAAATCCTCCGGGGCTGAAGTGGTTAATCTGTCAAATTTTTTTTAAAAATGTAACTTTCTGGGCTAATAGGCAAGGGGGTGTAAAAAAATATTATGGGGTGGGGTGAGGGGGTCACATCTCTGTGATGTACATTTACAAAGGTAAAACGTTTACCACAATAAGGCAGACTTACCTTTCAAATGAAGCCCTCCAGCATCATGCTGTCACCAAATTGTTTTAAGTTCCCTCACAGATCTCCACAACCACTGGCCCGGGGTTGATGGAAAGAGGGGACATGGGGGCAAGGTGCTTTGACAGGGGCTCCCCATGGCAATGTACCCCCTCTATGATGAGGGCATGTGACATTGTGTGGTTCAGTAGAGGGCAGTGGCGTCTCCAGCTTTCATATTTAGGGGGGGCACATGGGGGGACAGGGACAAAAGTAGGGGGGCAACTATAAAATGCATATAGAGAGAGAGAGAGAGAGAGAGAGAGAGAGAGAGAGAGAGAATAAAATGGCAATTGTTGCAATTTTTTTTTATGAAAAAAAAATAATTTTAATTAATTTTAAAATAAAAACGAAACACTACTTTATATATCTCAATTTGTTTTGTATAATGTGATGTTATGCCGAGTAAATAGATACCTAACAAGTCATGCTTTAAAATTGCTTATGCTCGTGGAATGGCGACAAACTATGGTACTTAAAAACCTCCATAGTCAACGTTTTAAACGCCTTTACAGGTTACCAGTTTAGCGTTACAGAGGAGGCCTAGCACTAGAATTATTGCTCTCGCTCTAACGTTTGCGGCGATAACTCGCATGTGTGATGCGAACGCCGTTTACATATACGTGCTCTACTTGCGTATGCGCTCGCTCGTGCGAGCGAGCACAGAGGGATGGAGACGCTTTAATTTACTTTTTACTTTTTATTTATTTTTTATTTTTTTACACTGTCCCTTAATTCATTTATTTTTTTAGCACTTTTATTCCTATTACAAGCGTTAAAAGCTTAAGATCAAATTTTTGATCTTTTGCTTTTAAAAAAAAATTGTTTACTTCTACCCTGGACCGGAAGTGATGTCATGACGTCACTCTGGCCCTCCAAGGCCATGCAGGCAATCAATGCTGATCTACTCTTTGATCACCTGTGTGACCAGCCGGCAGCACTGGCGGATCGTTTCTCAGGCAAGCTGGTGGAAACGGCAAGCCCGAGAGACACCAGTGAGCAGTGGAAGGGGACGTTCTGAAAGCGCTCCAGTGGCTCATGAGCTGCTCAGAACGCTTTCAAATGAAAGCCAGCTGAAAAAAAAAACAATACCGGGGTTATGGCTGATAGCTTTAGCCATAATCCCGGTAAACCACTTGCAAACTGGAAGGTACAGTATACATATATATACTGTACGTGTGTGTGTATATATATATATATATATATATATATATATATATATATATATATATAATCGGTAGGCAAGTTATTTTAGGGGGGTTACCCCACCAAAAAAAAGAGAGAGAGAGAGAGAGAGATAGATAGATATATATAGATTTATAAATATATACTGGGGCCCTTTACTACGACCCCACAACGGCCCTTTCACATGTTCTGCAGTGAGCTCCCTTCCTACTGTATTGGGGCCCGCCAGGGTGGCAGAAAACAAGAGATATATGTCACCAGCATACCAAGAAAATATAAGGATCCAAAGCAGTGGGAGAACTATCAGGGTTGCAAAGGTTGTCTTGCCACCGGGCCCTGGTGTTCTGCCACTGTGGGGTTCCCCAGCCTCCTCTTGCTGTCCTGCCCCTGCTATTGACAGCGCTGGTCTGGCATCTCTTGGAATTTACAGGCTGGTTCTCCTGTCCTAAGGATGGGAGAAATCAGTCTGTTTTTTCAGTAACTGAGAGTCCTGGTGGAGTCCTTCCTGCAACTCGCTCTTCTCCTGCCAATGAGGATGCAGGGGAAGGAGCAGATCGGGCGGCCGTGGTTGTGTGAGCGCTCGCATTATGCAGTGTCAGCAAGCAGAGGGAGGAGGGAGGAATCACCCGCAGGAGCTGACTGGGGACTCTCTCCCTCTTAGACATTGATTTTTTGTAAAAAAAAAAATAAAATTTTTTTTTTTTATTGGGGGGGGGGGGCACATGGTGGGGCACAGCATAATGTTGGGGGGTCAGGGCCCCCTCTGGGCCCCCCTAGGGACACCATTGGTAGAGGGTAGGGCCAGCCAGGATGCAAACTCAGATAAAGGTCTGGCTTGCCTCTGAAGCAGCTGGTCCATACCCAGCGAAACCGGTCAGGCATCGCCTTTACAACAGCTCAACCTTTCTCTGGTCACCTGATATGGACTGATAAGTATGGCACATATATTGTATAATACTACCTATACTCTTAACCTGAGCCTAACCTCTTTACATGGAGAATAATGAACACTGTGAATGTGACCTTCTGGACTATGTGAACCATAATGTCTGATCCTGGACCCAAGCTTTGAAATCCTGTTATATGCAAGCCCCTGGGTCCACTATGCTGGGTGTTTGACTTTCACCGGGAGGTGTTAAAGTTTTGGATGTCCCATCTGTTTATCTATTTGAGAGAATGGATCCCCATGATTAAAGCAAGTGTATAGTCTGTGAAATGTCCTCCTTTGGACCCTGGACCCATAGGCTGGGCATATGTTTTTATCTATGTCTTTATGTGTGATTGGTGCTTTTGATGTAGCCTTAATTTTATTGTTGCTATACTAATAAAGTAACACATTTTGCATATAGTCCAGTGAGGTGTCAAAATGGCTTTCTATTTCATTGTTCGCAGACGTTAAGCCGGTACAAAAGAGAGGGGATGGCTAAGTTTAAACTAGTTTTTTATTTTTTTAGCTTCTTCATGTTTTGTACCAGTGACTCCCCCATCTACTATCTCGCATTTAGTGTATATAACCCAGTAATCATTGATATATGAAGATTTCCAGAGGGTATTTGACCTTGAGGGCCATAATAAGCTTTGTATTCCCTGACAGATTCTTACAACCACCATGCCAGGATTGTAGGGATGAGAGGACATGGGGGCAAGGTGCTTTGACAGGAGGCTCCCTGTGGCAATGTACCCCTCTTTATGATGAGGGCATGTGAAATGGCATGGTTCAGTAGAGGGTAGGGCCAGCCAGGCTCCAAACAGTTTTTTATTTTTAGCAGGGAATTCCCCCTAAATGCATACCAGAACCTGGTCCGGCTCCATCCTTGTGAGGCAGAGAGGAGACATATTAGGAGGAGGAAGGTCAGGGTGCTATTGGTGAGGAGGTGAAGAAAATGGATCCAGGTTCTAGATGAACACTTTATTCCTCCCAAACTCTGGGAGTTCGGTGAGATGGTTGAGAACATGGTTGTCCTTGGCAAAACTGAGGACTTGGGGTCCTCTGCTGTAAGCAATTTATGGTGAATGAGCTCATTCCTACCGAAATGCCTGCACTAGGACTCCAGGATTTGAACCATGAAGGAAAGGGACCAATGCTGGTTGGTCACCCTTTTGAATCCCAGATACAAATGGAAGAAGGCAGATCTCATGTTGCAAACATAGCAAAAAATGTGCCACTTAAAAGTAGTGCTGCTGAAGAACCTATGGGCACAATTCTAGATAGTGGCAGATTCCCCTCACATGCCCCTCCCATGTGCCTCTGATCCTCACATTCCTGAAAAGAGGACCAGCAGTGCTGGTGGCTGCCTGAGCAATGCTTTAAGGTCATATTTCAAATCACATCAGAGATGCCTGGCTGTTGGCAGCAGTCACAGGAAGCACCAAAACCATATGTTTTCAGATTACTTGGAGTTTAGGGTGGAATGCGGACACTCTTTAAGCAGAAGACCCAATAGACTTTTTGGTGTCCGGGCTGGGCCACTGGCTGGAGCTTGTACAATATGTGGGAGAGGGC
The DNA here is from genome assembly GCF_042186555.1 of Aquarana catesbeiana. Lineage (NCBI taxonomy): Eukaryota > Metazoa > Chordata > Amphibia > Anura > Ranidae > Aquarana > Aquarana catesbeiana. The sequence goes on from NC_133326.1 coordinate 698,022,848, forward strand.
ATTCGGTGCATTGAGCAGTTTTGAGAGAAGAATCTGTTTATCCCCTACACAGTTGAGCTGTCCACTTTATTAAAAATTAACCAGTCCTAGATCAGCAATTATTACAAAACCCCTGAAGATAATGCTAACAACTAAATATTTGCTTATAATTACCATCCCCTACCACTCCTGCTGTCCTGCCAACATTACCAGGTTCCTACCACCATTACTAGCTCCTGCCACCTCTGCTGGCCTGCCACCATTACTAGCCCTTACCACCATTACCAGTTCCTTTCACCTCTGCTTGCCTACCACCATTACCATCTCCTACCACTTCCACCAGCCTACCACCATTATCATCGTCTGCAACCACTGCTTCCCTGTTACCATTATTATCTTCTGACCCTTGTGCTGGCCTGTCTCCTTTACCAGCTCCTGCCACTGCTGCTGGCCTGCCAATGTTCATTACCTTTTCCCTTGTCTGGTTATGTCTGCTGCTCTGTCGCCATTATTAGATGTTGCCACTTTAGCTGGCATAGCACCTTCCACCATTACTAGCTCCTTACACCCTTGCTGGCCTGCCACCATTACAAACCTCTGTCATGTCTGTTGATCTGCCACCCTTATAGGCTCCTGCCCCCACTACTCTTGCTTCTGCCACTGCTACTAGTCTACTACTGTTTATAATATGTAAATGGATGGGACTTTATATGTTCCTCTGACGGTGGAAAGAAAAAACTCTAATTTTATTACTCATTACATTAAAAAGGAATCTTGAAAAGGACACTCAAACATAAAGTCATATGAAGCACATACAAAAAGACTTTTCCCCCTTTTGTTTGGTCAGCATACATGTGGTCTGGCTTTTGAGCTGTATGATGGTTATCCCCTCAGCATTGGTTCTCCCTCTGATGGTGGATGCCTAAACCCTTTATGAACTGCAGGCTTCTATGTTAGGTGACCTTAGGGTCACTTTGACAAGCAGTTGACCTTGGGTGCCCCCCTCTCCCCCCATGGGCCTAGTATGGTTCAGGATACATGTGGGTCACTCCCATCTGGGTTGGATGATTTTTCGGGTCCTGAGACCAAGTTAGTTGGGAAATTAATTTATGACACACTTTGCCCTTCATGTTGTATTTAAACCAATATCAAGTTGGGGTCTCTACAAGTCCTGAAAAAGTGAGTTCCTTCCCTGAAACGCATTGACTGAGACTGATTTTTCAACTTACCTTATATGGTTCTGATTGGAGAAATGTATTTGTTAACTTTGGTACGGTCTTATTATGTGTGCCATACAATCTTATGCTTGAGTGTCCTTTTCAAGACACTTCAAGTGATGAGTTTTAAAATGTTAGTTTTTCAATTCTTCTTGCTTTCTTTTGCCTTTTTGAGGTAAATATAAAGTCCCATCCATTTACATATTATAAATGCTATCCCTATATTTGGGGATGATGCCTCCAACAGTATACTAATATTTTTTTTACAAGGGTGATACTTTATCGTTCTCTTTTTAATGGATTTTAGCCTACTACTATGACCACCTCCGGTCACCATTACCATCTTGCCACTGCTAGCGGTTTTCCGCCCTTATTAGTGCCTGCCACCTCTGCTGGCCTGCCACCCATTATCAACTCTTGTCAAGTCTGCTGGCCTGCCAACATTACCATTTCCTGACAATATTTCTGGCCTGCCACCAATACCATCTTCTGCCACCTCTACTGGCCTGCCACCATTACCATCTCTTGCCATCATTACCATCTCCTGCCACCCCTACTGGCCTGCCACCATTACCGTCTCCTGCCACCTCCACTGGCCTGCCACCATTGCCATCTCTTGCCATCATTACCATCTCCTGCCACGCCTACTGGCCTGCCACCATTACCATCTCCTGCCACCTCTACTGGCCTGCCACCATTACCATCTCTTGCCATCATTACCACCTGCTGCCACCCCTACTGGCCTGCAAACATTACCATCTCCTTGGTGATACAAAAAAGACACTGCTTGCTCCCATCTATAGCTGGTTATTGCAGTAAGAAGCATTGGAAGGCTAACAACAGGTACAAACAAGGCCAAGGATAAATCCAAGGGAAAAACCAAGCTTAACTTACCACCAGCCCGCAGACAACCAAGTAACCTGTCTAACAGTATGCGTTAAAAGCAGGAGTTTAGTCTGCACACATTTGCAAATGCATGCGTAAGCCACAGAGCCTTGTCAAAGCACCCTGGTATCTGTGGTACCGAACACTAACTTATTAGTGTCCCCACAGTGGAGGCACATGCATTCTGATGGATAGGTGAGAGCAGGTGGATTGAAGGGAAGCCACCCCTTCTTAAAGGTGCAGGGGCACACTGAACACCCAGCATGTAGCACAATGGCTGCAAAGGTGTCAGTGCGTTGCCTGACCATCTCCTGACAACCCTACTGGCCTGCCACCATTAAACTTTCCTGATAACATTACACTCTCCTGTCATCACTGCTGGCCTGCTATCATTACCAGTTCCTGTGGCCTCTCCTGCCCTATTCTGGTGCTCCAGCACTGTAAAGTGCACCCCATAATTTTTTTTCATTTGTACACTAGTTCTGGATGTTGTTTCTGAAATAAAACAATACACTCTAATTGTTATTTCATATTAACCACTTCAATAAAGGGCACTTTCCCCCTTCCTACCCAAGGCAATTTTCAGCTTTCAGCACTGTCACATTTTAAATGACAATTGTGTGGTCATGCAACACTGTACCCAAACAATCTTTTTAGCATTTTGTTCCCAAAAATAGAGCTTTCTTTTGGTGGTATTTGATCAATACTGGGGTTGTTATTTTTTGCCAAACATATAAAAAAAGACTGGAAAAAAAAAGTTTTTCTTTCTCTTTTTCTGTCATAAAATTTAGTAAATAAGTAAGTTTTCTTCTTCACTGATGGGCACTGATGAGGTGGAACCAATGAGGTGGCACTGATGATGGCCACTAATATGCAACACTGATGGGCACTGATAGGTGGCACTGATAGGCGGCACTGATGTGCACTCATAGGTGGCACTGATGGGCACTGATAGGTGACACTGATGGGCACTGAAAAGCCGCACTGATGGGCACTTATAGGCAGCACTGATGGGCAATGATAGGTGGCACTGATGGACACTGATAAATGGCACTGATAGGCATCACTGATGAGGAGGCACTGGCAGCATTACTGATGGGCACTGATTGGCATTTACAATAGACACTGATTGGCATACCTGGCGATCATGGGTGGGCATACCTGGCGATCATGGGTGGGCATACTTTGTGGGCATCACTGGTGGGCACGGGTGGGCATCCAGGGGGGGGGCTGCACTTATAACCAAAGTGTGACAGCACTAAAAGCTGAAAATTGGCTTGAGCAGGAGGGGGGTAAAAGTGCCCTGTATTGGTGGTTAATTTTTTCTCCATTGGTGCAAGTCCTCCATGGCATTGTCCAGCTATACATGTCCTTTGTTTGACAATTCTTTGCCAATTAGTTAGTTTTTAAGCTTTATGGTGGGTTCAATGAACCCACCATAAAGAGAACCCGAGATGGTCCACTCATCCCCACCTAGTATTTGATTTTTATGACGTTCACTAATTTGGACATAGCTAATTTGATCTCTTGGTTCCTGAAGCTATAAATAATAGGGTTTAACAATGGTGTGATCACAGTGTATAGCAATGAAAGAAGTTTGCTGATGTTTGATGGATGATCTTTAGAGAAGGATAGATAGACAATAATTAGAGTGCCATAATAGATGGACACAACTGTCAAGTGGGAACTACAAGTGTAGAAGGCCTTCTGCCTGCTGTTGGTGGTAGGTATTCTGAGTATTTTAGCAAAGATAGAAATATATGTAGCAGTAATGTACATTAAAGGGATAAAGGTTAATGGAAGACCTGCCACAAAGTCCTGAACCTCCAAAATGGTTGTGTCTGAACATGATAGCTGCAGAATAGGAGCCAGGTCACAAAAGAAATGGTCAATAACGTTGGGACCACAGAAATCTAGTCTGCCCATCTGAATAGCCAAAGTCAGCATGACAAAGATTGGTATAAACCAGGACCAAATAACCAGCTGGATGCATCTTCGAAGATCCATGATCGAAGAGTACCGCAATGGGTTGCAGATGGCCACGTAGCGGTCAAAAGACATAACTGCAAGAAGAAGACATTCTGTCGTTGCCAGAACTCCAAACAAAAAAAACTGGCCAATGCATCCAGAAACAGAAATTGATTCTTTGGCTGTCAATATGATGTCCATCAACAAAGGGGCTATCACGGAGCTCAGGAGAAGATCGCAAGATGACAGGTGGCTCAGGAAAAAGTACATAGAAGAGCTAAGACTTTGACTTACTGCCACCAGGGAGATGATCAGGAGGTTGCCTGATACGGTGACCACATAAAGAAGAAGAAATCCTAAGAAGAGGAAACCTTTGCCATTATGACAATCCTGAAATCCCAGGAGTATGAACCTGGTGACCACTGTTTGGTTCATTACCTAGATCAGAAAAGAAAATATTAAAACAAATAAGAAATAACACTGTATATATAGTAAAGGCAAATAATTATAATTTGTGGTAAAAATGAACAATACACTGTGCATGAAAAGCTTTCACAATGTACTCTAACAGGGCTTTTTTTCAGTGGGAACGCGGAATACCACCAAGCTTGCCATCTAGCTAGAATTATCGACTGGAACATCCACTCCAAGGTTAAAGCTTGGGTTCAGCTGGAACATTATATGTCCTCTTTCCCGTTGTTCCAAACCCCTTGTATAGCCCCAAAACACACCCCTCTGAATTGCAAAAATCACCCACTCATTCACCCGACGTTAATTTCCTTCCGTGAAACTTGCTGCAAACATAAATTATCATCGATGTTAGTCCCCATGACTCCACTACGCCACAACCCAGACTTTTCGCCAGGAACCTCCACGTCCTTTCTAACAGAATCATGGCCACACCACACCGTTCGAGCAGAACATTTCTTCAAAAGAGGCCAACTCATCCCCCAATCCAAACTAGCTACCCACATGAGAAATGGCACATTTCCTTTTAAACATACATACAAATCAGACACTTTCTCGACAAACCCAATCCACGACCTGACTGGTTGAGACAACTCACCCCCTTCAAATCGCTATGCTTGAAAACTGAGCCCAAATGTCACTTAATTTCCTATACATACACTTTGCTATTCACAGACCAAAATCCCAAATCGAACTGGGCCAGCCATAAGTGGGAACAAGAACTCTCAATCCATCTATCAGACCAAGACTGGGGAAATATATATACATGTATACACAAAGGAACAGTAAATGTGTATGCACAAGAGAATGCATTCAAAATATTTTCAAGTTGGTATAGATCCCCTCTTAGGTTACAGAAAATCTATCCTTCGCTTTCCTCAAACTGTTGGAGATGTCAGGGGGGGCTGGGATCGCTTTTACATATCTGGTGGACATGAAGAAACGCTGATTCTTAATTGACCATTTGCCTATGACCAAGTGACATACGTTATGTTATTCCATATGTATTCTACCTTGAATGGATATATTGTTCCATCCGTATGTTTATCACAGCGGCTGCACCCGCATTTATGCTTTCATCTGTTATGTCTTTCATATCTACAGTAAAAACGTTAATGATAAAAAATAAAATAAATAAATAATATAATGTATAATGTAATAATATAATATCAACAAAGTGAAAAAAAAAATATGAGAAAAGAATATTGTAAGTCCGTCTTAAATACAAAAAGATGAAAACAACAGTCCCAATCAGAGATGGCGTACACAATTGTGTAATGAGGAGTATCAGAAAACGTATATGTTCATCACATGGGCCATCACCGGTAGCTGAGTGGACTCTTACCAGAATCTATGGACTCTATCATGGAGTCAAATAGACCTGCAAACAATATTCTAGTATTTGGTGCTGAGACCCAGATGGTTGTCTCCGATCCTTATGATATCTCCGATTCCTCAATAGTATAATGGATATACACTCGCCAGCCACTTTATTAGGTACACCTTGCTAGTACCAGGGTGGACCCCCTTTTTGCCTTCAGAACTGCCTTAATTCTTTGTGGTGTAGATTCAACAAGGTGTTGGAAACGTTCCTCAGATTTTGCTCCATAGTGACATGATAGCATCACGCAGTTGCTGCAGATTTGTCGGCTGCACATCCAGGATGCCAATCTCCTGTTTCCACCACATCTCAAAGGTGCTCTATTGGATTGAGATCTGGTGACTGTGGAAGCCATTGGAGAACATTGACCATCGAAAGATGGGTACCCTGTAGTCATAAAGCGATGGACATTGTCAGCAACAATACTCAGGTAGGCCGCGCCATTTAAACAATGCTCAATTGGTACTAAGGGACCCCAAGTGTGCAAAAAACCACCAGACTGAACCGGTGATACAAGGCAGGATGAATCCATACTTTCATGCTGTTTATGCCAAATTCTGACCCTAACCATCTCAATGTCGCAGCTGAAATCGAGACTCATCAGGCCAGGCAACATTTTTTCAAATCTTCTTTTGTCCAATTTCGGTGAGCCTGTGCCAATTGTAGCCTCAGTTTCCTGTTCTTAGCTGACAGGAATGGTACCCAGTGGGTGTCTTCTGCTTCTGTAGCCCATCTGCTTTAAGGTTCGATGTGTGGTGCATTCAGAGGTGGTATTCTGCATACCTTGGGTATAATGAGTGGTTATTTGAGTTACTGTTGCCTTTCTATCATTAGTAGACATGTGCAATTCGTTTAGTTCCAAATTTGTTTTTTAACAAATTTTGACAAATTCGTTAATTCTCGAAATTTCAGAATTTTTCAATTTCCGAAATTACGAATTTCCGAGTTTTCGAATTTTGAAATTTCGAATTTCCGAAATTTCAAATTTCTGAATTTTCAAATTTCCGAAATTCAAATTTCCGAATTTTCAAATTTCCGAACATTCAAAATTTCAGAATTTCGAAAATTCGAAATTTAGGAAATTGGAAAATTCGAAAATTTGAAATTAGGAAATTCGAATTTTAGAAATTTCATAAATTTAAAAATTCAAAAATTTGGAAATTTGAAAATCCAAGAATAAGAATGAAAATCTGAAAATTCAAAAGAATGAAAATCTGAAAATTCAAAAGAATGAAAATCTGAAATAATAACTAACTAATAATAAGTATTAAATTATAGGTATTGGAATTTCCTTTCAAATTTGGCTGTTAGTGAATGTAACGAGTATGAATTTATCCGAAGTTACAAATTATCTGAAATAACGAATGCCGTATCTAAATGAATGGAACGTAATGATCTAATAATAATAAATAACAATAATAATAAAACGTTTTTATTATTATTATGTATTATTAATTTGTTCCATTCCATTTGTTTAGATGCGGCATTCGTTATTTTGGATAATTTGAAAATTCAGATAAATTTGTATTCGTTACGTTCACAAAAAAGCCAAATTTGAAAGGAAATTCCAATACCTATAATTTAATAGTTAGTCATTATTTCGGATTTTTAAATTTTTGAATTTTGAAAGTTCGAAATTTGGAAATTCGGAAATTCAGAAATTTGAAAAATCCAAATTTTCAGATTTCCGAATTTCCGAATTCCGAAAGAAGCAAAAGAAAAACGAATGAAACGAAAATGAAAACAAACACATTTTTTGTCAGTGCACATGTCTAATCATCAGTGGCGGAACTATCACGGTCGCAGATGTCACGCTTGCGACTGGGCACTGCAGTTCCACCACTGTGGGGGGGGGGGCAGTGTTGCCTCTCATTATCTCTGTGACAGTTCGGGAAAACAGACTGACTTCTCCTGTCCGTCCGTAGGACAGGAGAATCAGTCTATACATTAAGGAGTGTCTCTGACACTTGTCTCACAAAGCCCAGCGAGTTCACTTCCCCCTCCCAGCAACGGACAGGAGAGGAATGAGGCATACAGCTGCCCCTTCTCCTCCTGTCCCTGTTCTCCCTGTGTCTGGCCGGCCTGACCACTCTCCTATCCCGAAGTACGACTGTCCAGGAGAGAGAGGAGGGATGCGGGTGGGAAATATGAAGAACAGCAGTCACAGCTACACATTCCAAGCTACATAAATGTTGCCTGGACCATAGAGTTGCCCCCTCATCCCTTTAAAACCGAACACATATTAATTACACAGGTTCTGTGGCTGATTAAACAAGTGTGACCTTTGCAACCCTGGTAGCTCTGCCGCTGAATTAAACCCTTATATGTTCCCTGGTGTGCTGGTGACATATTTCTTGCTTTCTGCCACTGTGTTGTGGGCCCAAGATGGTAGGAAGGGGGCCTACTGCAGAACATATGAAAGGGTCCCACTGCGAGAACATAATAGAGGGCCCCGTAACAGGAGTAAAGAGCCCGGGGATCAGTGGGAAGGGCCATAGGACCAGAGAAAAGGGCCCCGAGACCAATGAAATGAAGGGGGGTCAGGGGGGCCCTCCAAGGTTTATTGCACCGAGGCCCTGAAAGTTCTAGTTACGCCTCTGTCTATCATCTGCAACTAGTCTTCCCATTCTCCTCGGACCTCTGACATCAACAGGGCATTTTTCTCCACACAACTGCCACTCACTGGACATTTTCACTTTTTTTAAATCATTCTCTGTAAACCCCAGAGATGGTTGTGCGTGGAAATCCCAGTAAATCAGCAGTTTTTTAAATGCTCAGGACAGCCCATCTGGCACCAACAACCATGCCACATTCAAAGCCACTTAAATCCCCTTTCTTCCTCATTCTGATGTTCAGTTTGAATTTTAGCAAGTCGTCTTCACCACATCTAGATGCCTAAATGCATTGAGCTGCTGCCACGTGATTGGCTGATTAGCAATTTGTGTTACCAAGCAATTGAACAGGTGTACCTAATAAAGTGGTCGGTGCCCGCTGTAGCTGGGGTCCTCCAGTGTCCTCCTCCCCAAGATCAGAGTCTTCTTGTAACTCCTGGGCTTCAGGTACTGTGTGGTTTGCATTATATTATTATTAGTGCGACAGAATTTTGTTTATTTAGGTCTGATTTTGTAGCTCCCCTCCACTTTGTGTCTGTTTGCCCTATGTTGGCATATTGTCCGCCGTAGCATTTGTGTTGCCAGAGCAGAGTACGGACTGGCCATAAGAGGGGTTGCCTTAATGCAGTTGGCCAGCTTAAATATGTATTGCAATATATGTGAACTAAAAATCCCTGTTTTTTTAATTGCTAAAAAGGGTTTATAGCAGTGTACAGAGGGGGCGTATCCAGTATTTCTAGTGTTAACATGTGGCCACATCCCTTTAGCACCTGGTAGATTATATGCATGTACAAGCTATTGGGATCTAAGCACAGGTATATCTTGTTTCTTTGGTAGAAGAGCCTGACATGATGAGGAAGGCCTCTCTTAAACCTTTGACTTGGGGCTTCTGATAGAGCAGACAAGTGGCACAGGAGTACAGAGTGGCACGAGTGCCTGTTGGTCATACTAGTAGCAGGGCTAGATGGACTCTCTGGATCTGGCAGGTCTACCTTTTGTAGACCACAGCGAAGCAGGAGTACTGAAAGGACACCAGTGAGCAGGAGACAGGAGCAGGCTGGCACTGGTGACAGCAGACAGGTACAGGCTGGTACCAGACAGAGGAATATAGCCAGAAGCTCACAGCAGGCAGTCCCAGCAGCGATGGGGGCAGAGGCAGAGTCAGGCGAACAGGGTCATACACAGGCAGATGGACCAGGTACAGGAGCAGGCAGGAGCAAAGTCAGGATACAGAGTCAGTGACAGATCAGTGGGGCACAGGCAGAAGCGAAGTCACAGGCAGGCCAGGGTCAGTGCAGGTGAAGTTCAGGAGTACCATATGTACTCGAGTATAAGCTGAGTTTTTCAGCACTTTTTTGTGCTAAAAATGCCCTCCTCGGCTTATACTCGAGTCAAGCACTTTACTGCAGCAGAGAATGACATTTTCCAAACTGAATTTGGGGCCCCATATCTCGGGGGCACCTGGTGCTAGGAACCCCACATTTGGTGTGAAAACCCAGTTGAACTGACACTGCAACATATCTAAAGCTAGGGTTCCTAGCACCAAGTGGCCCCGAGATACGGGGCCCCAAATTCGGTTCAGAAAATGTCATTCTCTGCTGCAGAAAAATTCTTGACATTTTCCGAACCGACTTTGGGGCCCCGTATCTCGGGACCACTTGGAGCTAAGAACCCCGCTTTGGATATGTTGTGGTTTTGGGGTTCCTAGCACCACGTGGCCCCGAGATACGGGGCCCCAAATTCAGCCAACTGTGATCATCTGCAGCCATGTCATTTTGAGACTCTCTGGGTCCAGAGACCCCAAATTTTGTCTGCAGCTAGGGGGCATCTAGGAACCCTTAACTACCAAGTTTGAAGTTTGCGGAACATATGGCTGCAAATGGGCACAGTGAGGCATCAAATGGGCACAGTGAGGCTGCAAATGGGCATTGTTGACCCTCTTTTCCACTTACAGTAGCTGCGCATTTCTCACCCTCGTCTTATACTCGAGTCAATACGTTTTCCCAGTTTTTTGTGGTAAAATTAGGTGCCTCGGCTTATATTCGGGTTGGCTTATACTCGAGTATATACGGTAATCAAGAAAAGCTGGGTCAGTAACAGCAGCCAGATGCAGAGCAACAGGATGTGGGTATGCACTGGAATACTGTAGACAAGACAGCACTGTAGCATAGCACAGGCTCAGTTAAATAACAGACGCGTGCAAAACAAAAAGAAGGGAGCAAGCACCTCGTGCATTACCACCACCAAGTTTTATTAGCTATAAAAACCGAAAACATACTCACAAACATGAGAAGGTACAAGCATATCTAAACACCACTTTAGCATAGGGCAATGCCAAATTACTGCGGTTGGATGCTGACATGTTTCGGGGGACAAGCCCCCTTCCTTAGAGCTGCCCAACCAAACACAGTTCCACAATATAAATAAATCACATTAGCTCTTACCTGATTTTGTTATATTTTTTATATTCTGTGTGAATTTACAATAAAGTCAGTTCCAGTTTGCACCTAAGCTAGTGTCATCTAGTTCTTGGGTGCTCAGCTATAATACCTGGTTTCTGGTCCCAGGGTGAAGGAAGCTATATCTTGATGGTGGCATCCAGATTGGGTGGCAGGCAGTCCGTTACAGCCTTTAAAATCATTTTAACACCACTGACACCAGTGCTGGAAGTTACTACCCTGTTTCCCCGAAAATAAGACCTAGCGTGATTGTCGGTGATGGCTGCAATATAAGCCCTACCCTCCAAATAAGCCCTAGTTAAAGTCCCTGTAGGTCTTATTTTCAGGGTAGGGCTTATTTTAGGGGAAACAGGGTAGGGCTTATTTGGGGGGGGTAGGGCTTATATTGCAGCCATCACTGACAATCACGCTAGGTTCTATTTTTTGGGGAAACAGGGTATTATTCCCATTGACCCCAATCCAGTCAAGCCATATGCCATGAAGCGACACCCCCATTGTTGGACCATGCACACTTTTGCCAACTACATGCACTCCTTGCCCTTGACATAAGCTACAACAGCCGGGAGTGTATTTATATCTGACTGTGCAACTGTCTGCAGTTAGGTGGAAGTGACCAGGTGGCTGTACAGTTGCCCGATACAGTGCCTTTCCCACATGACCCACCCCCCTCCCCAATGCAGGTGTTGCTGGGTAGAGGAGAGGTATACCAGCTCTCTGATCTCCACTACAGTAAATAAGCACCTAAGCAATGTGCATTACACCACTTTAGGGTTGTTTTTCCCAGCCGCTGTGAATTTTTTTTACTGAAGATTTGTGCTTGATGAACCATCGTAGTGTGACATGAAAGTTTGGAACCACCATCCTTGTATTCTCCAGGGTCTCTGGTTTTAATTTTTTTTTTATTATTATGTTGCGGTAGTTTTAACTAATCTGTTCAAAAAACAGCTTTACTTTGCTTTACAATTGAGCATTTTTAAGCATAACAAGAATTCAGGCACGACCTGTATTCTTTCCAACTATCTCTTTTATTAAAGAAGATGAATAAGTAGAAGACCTGAAAATCATAAATCATTTGAATATATAAATATTATATAAAATATATCATATACATAACCACTACATAAAGTATTTTTAAGCATTTTGCATCTCCCCTCTGCTCTGCGGTCACTTACCTGCAGCAGTGGAACCTTCTAGAAGTGTTTTAATTATTTGCTAGAAATCTTTTGAAAAATTCAGCAAACGCATAGAGCACATTTCACACCTCACAGTCCATTATAGAACAGAGAGCTGCTGATTTAGGATAAGAATTTATAGGTTTTATTCATTGTTACAATATGAAAGTGGAGTCCTACAGGGAGCTGAGCCACCAGAGATTTGAATATCCCTTTGAGCCAATTAAATTTATTAAAATGAGTTTTCAGAACAAAATAACAATTCTCATTTTCGAAAACATCACCTAAAACTTTTTTTACAGTTAACTATACAGTTATTAATTTTTGCATTAAAGCAACATAAAGTAACCCATTGACACCAATAAAGATGCATAGTCTAATAAAAGGTATAACCTAACTTTGGGTGCAATATTTAGATTTACTCCAGATATTTCCCCCATTTTACTTGGCATTCTGCCACTAGATGTTGTCAGTTTGATAGCCATCATCATTCTACTCACTTCCTCTCGGCCCAGGTAATTCTGACCCCATCAATCCCCCCATCCCGACTGTGATTAGGCAGTGAAATGAGAAGCAGCTCATCATTTAGTCATGCTGCTCATTCTTCCTATCAACATTCTCCTTATCAGCACATGAACTGATTGGCTTCTTGAGTTACTTCTTCATTTCCTTGCTTACATAAAAGCAGTTTAGTTATTAGGAAACAGGGATGAGCCCGATGTTCAAGTCGATAGCTGATGATTGGCCAAAGCATGCAATTGACCTGCATGCTTTGGCCAATCACAGCGCTCTCTGCTGTGAGAGCCATGATTGGCCAAAGGCAGGGTGCCTTTGGCCAATCATGGCTCAGGGGGCTAAGTCCACGCCCAACACTATGTAAGGCTGCTTACATAGCGGCCATACATAGGGTAATGAATGACATTTCTGAAGGGAAAAATGTAATTTAAAACTGCTCACTGCTGTAATGTATTGTCGGATCTCGGCAATATACATAAAAATCATTGAAAAAAACTGTGTGAGTTCCCCTCCCCCAGTACATTACCAGGCAATTTGGGTCTGGTATGGATATTAAGGGAAACCCTGCGCCAAATAAAAAAAAAATGGCGTGGGGTTTCCCCCTCAAAATCCATACCAGGCCCTTCAGGTCTGGTATGGTTTTTAAGGGAAACCCTGTGCCAAAAAAAAAATGGCGTGGGGGTCCCCCCAAAATCAATACCAGTCCCTTACCTGGGCATGCAAACTGGCAGGCTGCAGGAAAAGGGGGAGTGCTCTCTCCTGAACCGTACCAGGCCACATGCCCTCAACCCTTGGTGGTTGTGGGAGTGTCCCGCGATGTCCATTCACCTTCAATCACAGTGTCCGACATTCCTGAGAAAAAACAAAACGAAAAACTCTGCCTCAATAGGAGATGTCCCCGTGACTGCAGTCTTTTTGCTTTGACAGCTGTTACATAGGCAAGGGTGGGCCACCCGGTGACGTAAACAGGTTACCCCGCCCCCTCTGACATCATGTGAAGTCATATGACATCAGAAGGGGGCAGGGTCACCCGGTTACGTCACCGGATGACCCTGTCCTTGCCTAAATAACAGTTGTCAAAGCAAAAAGACGGCAGTCGCAGGGACGCCTCCCATGGATGCTGAGTTTTTTAGTGTTTTTTTTTCTCAGGAACGTCAGACGCTGTGATTGAAGACAAATGGACATCACAGGACACTTTTTTTTTTTTTTTAATAAAGGACTTATCCAAAACTGTCTCCTGTCATTTTTACTTTTTTGACACTTTTTGGTGAATGAGTAGGGGTACAGTGTACCCGATACCTATTCACATAGGGGGCGGGATCTGGGGCCTCCCTTGTTAAAGGGGGCTTCCAGATTCTGATAAGCCCCCCGCCCGCAGACCCCCCACAACCACCAGGAAAGGGTTGTGGGGAAGAGGCTCTTGTTCCCATCAACATGGGGACAAGGTGTTTTGGGGGGACCCCAAAGCACCCTCCCCATGTTGGGGGCATGTGGCCCTGAATGGTTCGGGGGCGCTCTCTCATCCCCCCTCTTTTTCTGCGGCCTGCCACGTTGCGTGCTCGGATAAGGGTCTGGTATGGATTTTGGGACAGGACCCAGGTTCCCAAACACTTTTTATGGCAATAACTTGCATATAAGCCTTTATGAGCACTTTTGATTTTTCACGTTCGTGTCCCATAGACTTTAACGGTGTTCGCACAAATTTTTGCCTGTTCGCATGTTCTGCTGCGAAGTGAACCGGGAGGATTTGGCTCATATCTATTAGGTAGGGAAAAGAGAAAATAGAAACCTAGCTTCTAGTAGGGCTGGGGAAAAAATCGATTTAAATCTTGAATCGAGTTCAGGGGTCAAATCGATTTTTTTTAATTTTTTTTTTTCACCAGGACCGGCGCGGTGTGAGGAGCTGCGGGCAGGAGTTTTTAGGTGAGGCCGTGGCTTCAGCCTAGTCCGCGAGGCCGGACTCCGCGGACTAGGCCGAAGCCGCGGCCTCGCCCAAAAACTCATGCCTGCAGCTCCTCAGGACCGGCGCAGTGTCCAAAAAAAAAAAACCTTGATTCGAATTGTGAATTGAGTTTTTTTTTTTTTTTTTTTAAATCGCTGATTTTTTTATTTTTAGCAGGGGATTCCCCCTAAATGCATACCAGAACCTGGTCCGGCTCCATCCTTGTGAGGTAGAGAGGAGACATATTAGGAGGAGGAAGGTCAAGGTGCTATTGGTGAAGAGGTGAAGAAAATGGATCCAGGTTCTAGATGAACACTTTATTCCTCCCAAACTCTGGGAGTTCGGTGAGATGGTTGAGAACATGGTTGTCCTTGGCAAAACTGAGGACTTGGGGTCCTCTGCTGTAAGCAATTTATGGTGAATGAGCTCATTCCTACTGAAATGCCTGCACTAGGACTCCAGGATTTGAACCATGAAGGAAAGGGACCAATGCTGGTTGGTCACCCTTTTGAATCCCAGATACAAATGGAAGAAGGCAGATCTCATGTTGCAAACATAGCAAAAAATGTGCCACTTAAAAGTAGTGCTGCTGAAGAACCTATGGGTATAATTCTAGATATTGGCAGATTCCCCTCACATGCCCCTCCCATGTGCCTCTGATCCTCACATTCCTGAAAAGAGGACCAGCAGTGCTGGTGGCTGCCTGAGCAATGCTTTAAGGTCATATTTCAAACCACATCAGAGATGCCTGGCTGTTGGCAGCAGTCACAGGAAGCACCAAAACCATATGTTTTCAGATTACTTGGGGTTCAGGGTGGAATGCGGACACTCTTTAAGCAGAAGACCCAATAGACTTTTTGGTGTCCGGGCTGGGCCACTGGCTGGAGCTTGTACAATATGTGGGAGAGGGCATTCGGTACATTGAGCAGTTTTGAGAGAAGAATCTGTTTATCCCCTACACAGTTGAGCTGTCCACTTTATTAAAAATTAACCAGTCCTAGATCAGCAATTATTACAAAACCCCTGAAGATAATGCTAACAACTAAATATTTGCTTATAATTACCATCCCCTACCACTCCTGCTGTCCTGCCAACATTACCAGGTTCCTACCACCATTACTAGCTCCTGCCACCTCTGCTGGCCTGCCACCATTACTAGCCCTTACCACCATTACCAGTTCCTTTCATTTCTGCTTGCCTACCACCATTACCATCTCCTACCACTTCCACCAGCCTACCACCATTATCATCATCTGCAACCACTGCTTCCCTGCTACCATTATTATCTTCTGACCCTTGTGCTGTCCTGTCTCCTTTACCAGCTCCTGCCACTGCTGCTGGCCTGCCAATGTTCATTACCTTCTCCCTTGTCTGGTTATGTCTGCTGCTCTGTCGCCATTATTAGATGTTGCCACTTTAGCTGGCATAGCACCTTCCACCATTACTAGCTCCTTACACCCTTGCTGGCCTGCCACCATTACAAACCTCTGTCATGTCTGTTGACCTGCCACCATTATAGGCTCCTGCCACCACTAGGGATGAGCTTCGTGTTCGAGTCGAACCCATGTTCGACTCGAACATTGTCTGTTCGCCCATTCGCCGAATTGCGAACGATATGGGCCGTTCGCGCCAAATTCGTGTGGCGCGTCACGGCCAATAATTCACTGCGGCATCGCAGTGCATTGCTGACTGATGATTGGCCAAGCATGCACTATGACCCACATGCTTGGCCAATCACAGCGCCGTCTGAACAGAGAGCCGTAATTGGCCAAAGCCATGGCTCAGGGGATTTAGCACACGCCCCACACTATATAAGGCCGCCTACACGGCGGCCCTGTGTAGTGTGTGTTCCGGCATTCATAGATAGAGAGAGAGAGAGACAGACAGTGTCATTTGATTTGAGTTAGATAGATTAGGCAGAACAGTCAGTCAGTTAGCTGCACTTACAATGTATTGTGTATATATATGCATCCCAGGTGTTGCATATATATATATATATATATATATATATATATATATATATATATATACACTGTTTTCAGTTTAGCTAGATCCGTTCCTGTTATCTTCTTACTGACAGGCAGGCTTGTCTTGTTACAGTATTTACAGCTACCTGAAGAAAATTGCTGGTGTTCTTTTGATCCTATTAGTACCACAGTCAGGCAGCTAGACTATTTACAGTTAGTGCAGTGCATCCTGCTCACAGTGTTCAGCTAAACCTACAAGTTAGTGGGGTGCGTCACGCTCACAGTGTTCAGCTAAACCTACAAGTTAGTGTGGTGCGTCCACCTCACAGTGTTCAGCTAAACCTACAAGTTAGTGTGGTGCGTCCACCTCACAGTGTTCAGCTAAACCTACAAGTTAGCATAGTGAGACCTCTGCACAGTGTTCATCTAAAGCTACAAGTTAGTGCAGTGTGTCCTGCTCACAGTGTTCAGCTAAAACTACAAGTTAGTGCGGTGCGTCCACCTCACAGTGTTCAGATAAACCTAGAAGTTAGTGCGGTGCGTCCTGCTCACAGTGTTCAGCTAAAACTACAAGTTAGTGCTGTGCATCCTCCTCACAGTGTTCAGCTAAACCTACAAGTTAGCGTAGTGAGACCTCTGCACAGTGTTCATCTAAAGCTACAAGTTAGTGCAGTGCGTCCTGCTCACAGTGTTCAGCTAGATCCGTTCCTGTTATCTTCTTACTGACAGGCAGGCTTGTCTTGTTACAGTATTTACAGCTACCTGAAGAAAACTGCTGGTGTTCTTTTGATCCTATTAGTACCACAGTCAGGCAGCTAGACTATTTAAAGTTAGTGCAGTGCATCCTGCTCACAGTGTTCAGTTAAAACTACAAGTTAGTGGGGTACGTCCACCTCACAGTGTTCAGCTAAACTTAGAAGTTAGTGCGGTGCGTCCTGCTCACAGTGTTCAGCTAAAACTACAAGTTAGTGCTGTGCGTCCTGCTCACAGTGTTCAGCTAAACTTACAAGTTAGCGTAGTGAGACCTCTGCACAGTGTTCATCTAAAGCTACAAGTTAGTGCAGTGCGTCCTGCTCACAGTGTTCAGCTAGATCCGTTCCTGTTATCTTCTTACTGACAGGCAGACTTGTCTTGTTACAGTATTTACAGCTACCTGAAGAAAATTGCTGGTGTTCTTTTGATCCTATTAGTACTACAGTCAGGCAGCTAGACTATTTACAGTTAGTGCAGTGTGTCCTGCTCACAGTGTTCTGCTAAACCTACAAGTTAGTGCGGTGCGTCCTCCTCACAGTGTACAGCTAAACCTACAAGTTAGTGCTGTGCGTCCTGCTCACAGTGTTCAGCTAAAACTACAAGTTAGTGCGGTGTGTCCACCTCACAGTGTTCAGCTAAACCTACAAGTTAGTGCTGTGCGTCCTGCTCACAGTGTTCAGCTAAAACTACAAGTTAGTGTGGTGCGTCCTCCTCAGAGTGTCCAGCTAAACCTACAAGTTATTTTTTTGCGAGCTCTGCGCAGTGTTCAGCTAAAGCTACCTGTAGAAGGTTGGTGGTGTTTTCCTGATCCTATCACTACCGCAGGCAGCTAAAAAAGCTACAAGTTATTTTTTTGCGAGCTCTGCACAGTGTTCAGCTAAAGCCACCTGTAGAAGGTTGGTGGTGTTCTCATACTACAGGCAAGCAGTTGATTTTGCTAGCTGCAGTATCAGTACATATATATATATATATATATATATATATATATATATATATATCCCAGCTTAGTGCAGCTACAGGCCATTAGTATGTCTGGAAGGCCAAGAAGGAGAGGCAGACAGTCACAAGCCAATAAGAGAGGGCAAGCAGGCTCTGTGTCTAGTGCTGGTCGTGGAGACGGTGCATCCTCATCAGCACGTGGCCGTGGGACACGCTTGGCCTTTTTTTTGGCAGCTGGCCGTGTTGAGCCGCAACATGCTGAAGACTTGGTCGAGTGGATGACCAAGCCGTCCTCATCCTCCTCATCCTCTCTCACCCATGCCCAGGGTACTTTGTCTGGCAAAGCAGCGGCCTCTTCCCTTGGCTCAATGTCATCAGTGACTCCTTCCCTAGCCCCACCATGTCCTCCTGAGGAGTCCCTCGAACTGTTTGACCACAGTGTTGGGTACATGCTCCAGGAGGATGCCCAGCGTTTGGAAGGCTCTGATGATGATACTGAGCTCGATGAAGGCAGTAACGTGAGCACGGACAGAGGGGGTGCCCAAGAAGGACAGCAATCTGGCAGTCATGCTCCCCCCGCTGCAGCATACTGCCAGGTTTGCTCCAGTGATGAGGAGGGAGGGGATGATGAGGTCACTGACTCAACGTGGGTGCCTGATAGGAGAGAGGAGGAGGAGGAGGCGGCACATCACCAACGAGTCAGGATGCCCTCCAGGGGCCAGCCCAAGGGCAGCACCTTGACTGCATCACACCCCAAAGCTCCACATGAGCAGGGCGCTGTAGTTTCTGTGCGTTATTCAAAAAGTTCTTTGGTGTGGGCCTTTTTTGAGACGAGTGCATCAGATCGCACCGCTGCTATTTGCAACATATGTCTCAAGCGTATCTCGCGTGGCCAAAACATCTCCCGCTTGGGTACCACATGCGTGACCAGACATATGTTGACCTGCCATGCAGTTCGTTGGCAAGCGTATCTAAAAGACCCACACCAAAGAACAAAGAGGACCTCTCCTTGCTCCTCATCAGCTGAGATCTCCAACCCCACTATACCTTCAGTCCTCTCTGAGACCTGCACTGAGAGGAATGAAGGTGTAGAATTAGGTGTGTCACAGCCAAATACTTGTGGGCAATCTGCTTTTGGTACACCGACGTCAGATTGTACCAGGCAAATTTCCCTGCCCCAGCTGCTGCACCGACGAAAGTTTGCTCCCAGCCATCCACATGCCCAGCGGTTGAATGCTAGCTTGGCAAAATTGCTAGCACTTCAACTGCTGCCTTTTCAGTTGGTAGACTCTGCCCCCTTCCGTGAGTTTGTAGAATGTGCGGTTCCTCAGTGGCAGGTACCCAAACGTCACTTTTTCTCACGGAAGGCGATTCCGGCTCTCTACCGGCATGTGGAAGGCAATGTCCATGCCTCGCTGGACAGGGCGGTCAGCGGTAAGGTGCATATTACCGCTGACTCATGGTCCAGCAGGCATGGACAGGGACGTTACCTAAGTTTCACGGCGCATTGGGTGACTCTGCTGGCAGCTGGGAAGGATGCAGGACAAGGTGCAGTAGTGTTGGAGGTTGTTCCGCCACCACGCCTCCAAAATGCTAATGATTGTGACACAACTCCTCTTCTTCTTCCTCCATGGCCTCTTTCTGTGCTTTAACCTCGGAACCAGCAGTGCTCCGTAGCCGTTCAAGGGGCTACGCAAGTACGCAGGCCAAAAGATGCCATGCGGTGCTTGAGCTGGTGTGCTTGGGGGACAGGAGCCACACTGGGGCAGAGGTTCTGTCAGCTCTGCAGGGGTAGGTTCAGAGGTGGTTGACGCCACGCCAACTTAAGGCAGGAATGGTGGTTTGTGACAATGGCACCAACCTCCTCTCTGCCCTCCGACAGGGACAAATGACCCATGTGCCCTGTTTGGCTCACGTCCTTAACTTGGTGGTGCAGCGGTTCTTGGGCAGGTACAGGATGTCCTGAGGCAGGCCAGGAAAGTCTGTGTGCATTTCTGCCGGTCATATAATGCCAGTGCTCGGCTGACGGACCTCCAAAAGGAGTTTAACCTGCCCAAGAACCGCCTAATCTGTGACATGCCCACCAGGTGGAACTCAACGTTGGCCATGCTGCAGCGGCTGCACACGCAGCAGAAAGGGGGCCATCAATGAGTACCTGTGCGACTATGGCACCAGGACAGGGTCAGGGGAGCTTGGTTTTTTTTCCCCACGCCAGTGGGCCATGATCAGGGATGCATGCACTGTCCTGTCACCATTTGAGGAGGCCACGAGAATGGTGAGCAGTGACAGTGCATGCATCAGTGACACTGTCCCCCTTGTCCACCTGTTGGAGCACACGCTGCGTGGAATAATGGACAGGGCACTTGAGGCAGAACAGAGGCAGGAAGAGGAGGACTTCCTTAGCTCTCAAGGCCCCCTTTATCCAGACAGTGTTCCTGCGTGCCTGCCGATCACACAGGAGGAGGAGGAGGTGGAAGATTGTGTCAGTATGGAGGTGGAGCCTGGCACTCAGCATCAGTCTTTAAGGGATCAGTCCCAAGAAACACATGGACTTGTTCGTGGCTGGGAGGAGGTGGCTGCGGACCATGTCGTCCTTAGTGACCCAGAGGACTCCGGACCGAATGCCTCAGCAAACCTACGCTGCATGGCCTCCCTGATCCTGCAAAGCCTGCGTAAGGATCCTCGTATTCGTGGTATCAAGGAGAAGGACCAATACTGGCTGGCAACCCTCCTTGATCCATGTTACAAGGGTAAGGTTGCGGACCTTATCTTGCCATCGCAGAGGGAGCAGAGGATGAAACATCTTCGGGAGGCCTTGTAGAAAGGTCTGTGCAACGCGTTCCCAGAGACTGGGAGGTTACAAACTCCTGTTTCTGGACAACGTGTTGCTGAGGCTTTGGTCAAAGAAGGAGCGGTGGAGAAGGTGGCCGTCTGACCGATGCAATTTTTTGACAATTTTTTGGTCCGCAGCCCCAAGGTATGATCAGTTCCAGCAACCATCGCCAGTGTCTGTTTTACATGGTGCAGGAATACCTAGGGGCAAGATCTGACTTGGACACCTTTCCCACCGAAAATCCTCTGGGTTACTGGGTCTTGAGGATGGATCACTGGCCAGAGCTTGCACAGTGTGCAATTGAGCTACTGGCCTGTCCTGCATCCAGCGTTCTTTCGGAACGCACATTCAGTGCTGCTGGAGGCTTTGTAACCGATCACAGGGTGCGTCTGTCCACTGACTCGGTCGATCGACTGACCTTCATAAAAATGAATCAGTCTTGGATCACCACCAGCTACCAAGCACCTGATGCTGATGTAACCGAATAATTTTTTTTTAAAATCTCAGATCCCTTCAAAGACTGCCTATGCTGATGCTGAGTGACTATCCCTGAGTAATTATCCTCTTCCTCCTCAATCATCACGCTGATAGCTTGTAAGAACATTTTTGGTTCTGGGCGCCACCACCAGTGCCTAAGGCCCAATTTTTCAGCCCCTGTTTAACAGGGGCGTGTAATTACAATTTTTGATGCAATACTTTGCAGCAGGGCTCGTTTCTGTGTTCCAACTAGAGTATCTGTGAGAGGTTGCAGTGTTGTGGCACCAGCACCAGTGTCTAAGGCCCAATTTTTCAGCCCCTGTTTGACAGGGGCATGTAATTACAATTTTTGTTGCAATACTTTGCAGCAGGGCTCATTTCTGCGTTCCAACTAGAGTATCTGTGAGAGGTTGCAGTGTTGTGGCACCAGTGCCTAAGGCCCAATTTTTCAGCCCCTGTTCAACAGGGGCATGTAATTACAATTCTTGATCTAATATTTCACAGCAGGGCCCATTTCTGCCCCCACCAAGAGCGAGTGAGGACTTACAGTGTTGTGGCACCACCACCACCAAAGGCCCAATTTTTCTGCCCTTGTTCAACAGGGGCATGTAATTACAATTCTTGATCTAATATTTCACAGCAGGGCCCTGTGAGGGCTTACAGTCTTATGGCCACAACAACACCTAATGCCCAAATTTCTGCTGAGTATATAGGGCAGGCCCCTACTTTCAAACATCTAACTTACAAACGACTCCTACTTGCAAACGGAAGGAGACAACGGGAAGTGAGATGAAATCTACCCCTAGGAAGGGAAATTCTCTCCTGTAAGAGTTAATATGGGAAAAACATTTCTCCTCTCCACTGATGCTTTCCAATCCTTGTTCCACAAAAAAACCCAAATTTTCAAAAAACATTTGTCATTGGGACAAAAAGTGAGGTGAAATCTTCTGAAGAGGAGGAAAGACAGCAAAACAAATGTCACAGGGGTGATAACCCTTCCCTATGTTTTCCAAAAAGCTTAAAAAAGATTTTTTGGCTGGAGCTAAACACGTTAAAAATGTACCCATTAAAAATTACAAACAGATTCTACTTAACAACAAACCTACAGCCCCTGTCTTGTTTGCACCGCCTGTATACTGCTGTTCAAAGTATATAGTGCCTGGTGGCCCCACACCTTTCCTTATTTTAATTTGGGTGCGGGGTTCCCCTTAATATCCATACAAGACCCAAAGGGCCTGGTAATGGTCTGGGGGGTACCCATGCCGTTTGTCTCACTGATTTTCATCCATATTGCCAGGACCCGACATTACATTAAACCCGCAAGCAGTTTTAAATGAGATTTTTTCCTTTAAAAATGACATTTGGTGCAGGGACTGTTCTAAACACGGGAAACATGCGCCACTTTACAGGCATACTATAGACACACCCCAGGTACGATATTTAAAGGAATATTTCACTTTTTTTTTTTTTTACTTTAAGCATCATTAAAATCACTGCTCCCGAAAAAACGGCCGTTTTTAAAAGTTTTTTTGCACTGATACAAGTCCCCTGGGGTAGGACCCGGGTCCCCAAACCCTTTTTGAGACAATACCATGCAAATTAGCCTTTAAAATGAGCACTTTTGATTTCGAACGTTCGAGTCCCATAGACGTCAATGGGGTTCTAACGTTCGTGCGAATTTTCGGTCCGTTCGCAGGTTCTGGTGCGAACCGAACCGGGGGTGTTCAGCTCATCCCTAGCCACCACTACTCCTGCTTCTGCCACTGCTACTAGCCTACTACTGTTTATAATATGTAAATGGATGGGACTTTATATGTTCCTCTAACGGTGGAAAGAAAAAACTCTAATTTTATTACTCATTACTTAAAAAGGAATCTTGAAAAGGGCACTCAAACATAAAGTCATATGAAGCACATACAATAAGACTTTTCCCCCTTTTGTTTGGTCAGCATACATGTGGTCTGGCTTTTGAGCTGTATGATGGTTATCCCCTCAGCATTGGCTCTCCCTCTGATGGTGGATGCCTAAACCCTTTATGAACTGCAGGCTTCTATGTTAGGTGCCCTTAGTCACTTTGACAAGCAGTTGACCTTGGGTGGCCCCCCTCCCCCCATGGGCCTAGTAGGGTTCAGGACACATGTGGGTCACTCCCATCTGGGTTGGATGATTTTCCGGGTCCTGAGACCAAGTTAGTTGGGAAATTAATTTATTACACACTTTGCCCTTCATGTTGTATTTAAACCAATATCAAGTTGGGGTCTCTACAAGTCCTGAAAAAGTGAGTTCCTTCCCTGAAACGCATTGACTGAGACCGATTTTTCAACTTACCTTATATGATTCTGATTGGAGAAATGTATTTGTTAACTTTGGTACGGTCTTATTGTGTGTGCCATACAATCTTATGCTTGAGTGTCCTTTTCAAGTCACTTTTTAAAGAGATGAGTTTTAAAATGTTAGTTTTTCAATTCTTCTTGCTTTCTTTTGCCTTTTTGAGGTAAATATAAAGTCCCATCCATTTACATATTATAAATGCCATCCCTATATTTGGGGATGATGCCTCCAACAGTATACTAATATTTTTTGTACAAGGGTGATACTTTATCGTTCTCTTTTTAATGGATTTTAGCCTACTACTATGACCACCTCCGGTCACCATTACCATCTTGCCACTGCTAGCAGCTTTCCGCCCTTATTAGTGTCTGCCACCTTTGCTGGCCTGCCACGCATTATCAACTCTTGTCAAGTCTCCTGGCCTGCCAACATTACCATTTCCTGACAATATTGCTGGCCTGCCACCAATACCATCTTCTGCCACCTCTACTGGCCTGCCACCATTACCATCTCTTGCCTTCATTACCATCTCCTGCCACCCCTACTGGCCTGCCACCATTACCGTCTCCTGCCACCTCCACTGGCCTGCCACCATTACCATCTCTTGCCATCATTACCATCTCCTGCCACCCCTCCTGGCCTGCCACCATTACCATCTCCTGCCACCTCTACTGGCCTGCCACCATTACCATCTCTTGCCATCATTACCACCTGCTGCCACCCCTACTGGCCTGCAAAAATTACCATCTCCTTGGTGATACAAAAAAGACACTGCTTGCTCCCATCTATAGTAAGAAGCATTGGAAGGCTAACAACAGGTACAAACAAGGCCAAGGATAAATCCAAGGGAAAAACCAACCAATGAATGCATAAACCACAGCGCCTTTTCAAGGCACCCTGGTATCTGTGGTACCCAACACTAACTTATTAGTGTCCCCACAGTGGAGGCACATGCATTCTGATGGATAGGTGAGAGCAGGTGGATTGAAGGGGAGCCACCCCTTCTTAAAGGTACAGGGGCACACTGAACACCCAGCATGTAGCACAATGGCTGCAAAGGTGTCAGTGCATTGCCTGACCATCTCCTGACAACCCTACTGGCCTGCCACCATTAAACTTTCCTGATAACATTACACTCTCCTGTCATCACTGCTGGCCTGCTATCATTACCAGTTCCTGTGGCCTCTCCTGCCCTATTCTGGTGCTCCAGCACTGTAAAGTGCACCCCATAATTTTTTTTTCATTTGTACACTAGTTCTGGATGTTGTTTCTGAAATAAAACAATACACTCTAATTTTTATTTCATATTACCCACTTCAATATAGGGCACTTTCCCCCCTTCCTACCCAAGCCAATTTTCAGCTTTCAGCACTGTCACATTTTAAATGACAATTGCGTGGTCATGCAACACTATACCCAAACAAACTTTTTAGCATTTTGTTCCCAAAAATAGAGCTTTCTTTTTGTGGTATTTGATCATCACTGGGGTTTTTATTTTTTGCCAAACAAATAAAAAAAGCCTGAAAAAAAAAAGTTTTTCTTTCTCTTTTTCTGTCATAAAATTTAGTAAATAAGTAAGTTTTCTTCTTCACTGATGGGCACTGATGAGGTGGCACCAATGAGGTGGCACTGATGGGCACTGATGATGGGCACTAATATGCAGCAGTGATGGGCACTGATAGATGGCACTGATAGGCAGCACTGATGGCCATTGATAGGCGGCACTGATGGGCGCTCATAGGTGGCACTGACGGGCACTGATAGGTGACACTGAAGGGGAATGAAAAGCTGCACTGATGGGCACTTATAGGCAGCACTGATGGGCAATGATAGGTGGAACTGATGGACACTGATAAATGGCACTGATAGGCATCACTGATGAGGAGGCACTGGCAGCATTACTTATGGGCACTGATTGACATTTACAATAGACACTGATTGGCATCCCTGGTGGTCATGGGTGGGCATACCTGGTGATCATGGGTGGGCATCCTTGGTGGGCATCACTGGTGGGCACGGGAGGGCATCCTGGGGGGGGGGCTGCACTTATAATCAAAGTGTGACAGCACTAAAAGCTGAAAATTGGCTTGAGCAGGAGGGGGGTAAAAGTGCCCTTTACTGAAGTGGTTAATTTTTTCTCCATTGGTGCAAGTCCTCCATGGCATTGTCCAGCTATACATGTCCTTTGTTTGACAATTCTTTGCCAATTAGATAGTTTTCAAGCTTTATGGTGGGTTCAATGAACAGCCCGCGAATCGAGAACCCAGGATGGTCCACTCATCCCCACCTAGTATTTGATTTTTATGACGTTCACTAATTTGGACATAGCTAATTTGATCTCTTGGTTTCTGAAGCTATAAATAATAGGGTTTAACAATGGTGTGATCACAGTGTATAGCAATGAAAGAAGTTTGCTGATGTTTGATGGATGATCTTTAGAGAAGAATAGATAGACAATAAGTAGAGTGCCATAATAGATGGACACAACTGTCAAGTGGGAACTACAAGTGTAGAAGGCCTTCTGCCTGCTGTTGGTGGTAGGTATTCTGAGTATTTTAGCAAAGATAGAAATATATGTAGCAGTAATATACATTAAAGGGATAAAGGTTAATGGAAGACCTGACACAAAGTCCTGAACCTCCAAAATGGTTGTGTCTGAACATGATAGCCGCAGAATAGGAGCCAGGTCACAAAAGAAATGGTCAATAACGTTGGGACCACAGAAATCTAGTCTACCCATCTGAATAGCCAAAGTCAGCATGACAAAGATTGGTATAAACCAGGACCAAATAACCAGCTGGATGCATCTTCGAAGATCCATGATCGAAGAGTACCGCAATGGGTTGCAGATGGCCACGTAGCGGTCAAAAGACATAACTGCAAGAAGAAGACATTCTGTCGTCACCAGAACTCCAAACAAAAAAAACTGGCCAATGCATCCAGAAACAGTAATTGATTCTTTGGCTGTCAATATGATGTCCATCATCAAAGGGGCTATCACGGAGCTCAGGAGAAGATCGCAAGATGACAGGTGGCTCAGGAAAAAGTACATAGGAGAGCTAAGGCTTTGACTTACTGCCACCAGGGAGATGATCAGGAGGTTGCCTGATACGGTGACCACATAAAGAAGAAGAAATCCTAAGAAGAGGAAACCTTTGCCATTATGACAATCTTGAAATCCCAGGAGTATGAACCTGGTGACCACTGTTTGGTTCATTACCTAGATCAGAAAAGAAAATATTAAAATAAATAAGAAATAACACTGTATATACAGTAAAGGCAAACAATTATAATTTGTGGTAAAAATGAACAATACACTGTGCATGAAAAGCTTTCACAATGTACACTAACAGGGCTTTTTTCAGGGGGAACGCAGAATACCACCAAGCCTACCATCTAGCTAGAATTATCGACTGGAACATCCACGCCCAGGTTAAAGCTTGGGTTCAGCTGAAACATTATATGTCCTCTCTCCCGCTGTTCCAAACCCCTTGTATAGCCCCAAAACACACCCCTCTGAATTGCAAAAATCACCCACTCATTCACCCGACGTTAATTTCCTTCCGTGAAACTTGCCGCAAACATAAACTATCATCGATGTTAGTCCCCATGACTCCACTATGCCACAACCCAGACTTTTCGCCAGGAACCTCCACATCCTTTCTAACAGAATCGTGGCCACACCACACCGTTCGAGCATATCAATAAAGTGAAAAATAAAATTAGAGAAAAGAATATTGTAAGTCCGTTTTAAATACAAAAAGATGAAAACAACAGTCCCAATCAGAGATGGCGTACACAATTGTGTAATGAGGAGTGTCAGAAAACGTATATGTTCACCACATGGGCCATCACCAGTAGCTGAGTGGACTCTTACCAGAATCTATGGACTCTATCATGGAGTCAAATAGACCTGCAAACAATATTCTAGTATTTGGTGCTGAGACCCAGATGGTTGTCTCCGATCCTTATGATATCTCCGATTCCTCAATAGTATAATGGATACACACTCGCCAGCCACTTTATTAGGTACACCTTGCTAGTACCAGGGTGGACCCCCTTTTTGCCTTCAGAACTGCCTTAATTCTTTGTGGTGTAGATTCAACAAGGTGTTGGAAACGTTCCTCAGATTTTGCTCCATAGTGACATGATAGCATCACGCAGTTGCTGCAGATTTGTCGGCTGCACATCCATGATGCCAATCTCCTGTTTCCACCACATCCCAAAGGTGCTCTATTGGATTGAGATCTGGTGAGTGTGGAAGCCATTGGAGAACATTGACCATCAAAAGATGGGTACCCTGTAGTCATAAAGCGATGGACATGGTCAGCAACAATACTCAGGTAGGCCACGCCATTTAAACAATGCTCAATTGGTACTAAGGGACCCCAAGTGTGCAAAAAACCACCAGACTGAACCGGTGATACAAGGCAGGATGAATCCATACTTTCATGCTGTTTATGCCAAATTCTGACCCTAACCATCTCAATGTCGCAGCTGAAATTGAGACTCATCAGACCAGGCAACATTTTTTCAAATCTTCTATTGTCAAATTTCGGTGAGCCTGTGCCAATTGTAGCCTCAGTTTCCTGTTCTTAGCTGACAGGAATGGTACCCAGTGGGTGTCTTCTGCTTCTGTAGCCCATCTGCTTTAAGGTTCGATGTGTGGTGCATTCAGAGGTGGTATTCTGCATACCTTGGGTATAATGAGGGGTTATTTGAGTTACTGTTGCCTTTCTATCATTAGTAGACATGTGCAATTCGTTTAGTTCCAAATTTGTTTTTTAACAAATTTTGACAAATTCGTTAATTCTCGAAATTTCAGAATTTTTCATTTTCCGAAATTACGAATTTCCGAGTTTTCGAATTTTGAAATTTCGAATTTCCGAATTTCAAATTTCCGAATTTTAAATTTCCGAATTTTCAAATTTCCGAAATTCAAATTTCCGAATTTTCAAATTTCCGAAAATTCAAAATTTCAGAATTTCGAAAATTCGAAATTTAGGAAATTGGAAAATTCGAAAATTTGAAATTAGGAAATTCAAATTTAAGAAATTTCATAAATTTAAGAATTCAAAAATTTGGAAATTTGAAAATCCAAGAATAAGAATGAAAATCTGAAAATTCAAAAGAATGAAAATCTGAAAATTCAAAAGAATGAAAATCTGAAAATTCAAAAGAATGAAAATCTGAAATAATAACTAACTAATAATAAGTATTAAATTATAGGTATTGGAATTTCCTTTCAAATTTGGCTGTTAGTGAATGTAACGAGTATGAATTTATCCGAAGTTACAAATTATCTGAAATAACGAATGCCGTATCTAAACGAATGGAACGTAATGATCTAATAATAATAAATAACAATAATAATAATAATAATAAAACTTTTTTATTATTATTATGTATTATTAATTTGTTCCATTCCATTTGTTTAGATGCGGCATTCGTTATTTTGGATAATTTGAAAATTCAGATAAATTTGTATTCGTTACGTTCACAAAAAAGCCAAATTTGAAAGGAAATTCCAATACCTATAATTTAATAGTTAGTCATTATTTCGGATTTTGCTGATTTTCTTTCTTTTTTTCAGATTTTCGGATTTTTGAATTTTTGAATTTTGAAAGTTCGAAATTTGAAAATTCGGAAATTCAGAAATTTGAAAAATCCAAATTTTCAGATTTCCGAATTTCCGAATTCCGAAAGAAGCAAAAAAAAAAACGAATGAAACGAAAATGAAAACAAACACATTTTTTGTCAGTGCACATGTCTAATCTTCAGTGGCGGAACTATCACGGTCGCAGATGTCACGCTTGCGACTGGGCACTGCAGTTCCACCACTGTGGGGGGGGGGAGGCAGTGTTGCCTCTCATTATCTCAGTGACAGTTCGGGAAAACAGACTGACTTCTCCCGTCCGTCTATACATTAAGGAGTGTCTCTGACACTTGTCTCACAAAGCCCAGCAAGTTCACTTCCCCCTCCCAGCAATGGACAGGAGAGGAATGAGGCATACAGCTGCCCCTTCTCCTCCTGTCCCTGTTCTCCCTGTGTCTGGCTGGCCTGACCACTCTCCTATCCCAACGTACGACTGTCCAGGAGAGAGAGGGGGGATGTGGGTGGGAAATATGAAGAACAGCAGTCACAGCTACACATTCCAAGCTACATGAATGATGCCTGAAGCATAGAGTTGCCACCTCATCCCTTTAAATTGAACACATATTAATTACACAGGTTCTGCGGCTGATTAAACAAGTGTGACCTTTGCAACCCTGGTAGCTCTGTCACTGCATTAAACCCTTATATGTTCCCTGGTGTGCTGGTGACATATTTCTTGCTTTCTGCCACTGTGTTGTGGGCCCAAGATGGTAGGAAGGGGGCCTACTGCAGAACATATGAAAGGGTCCCACTGCGAGACCATAATAAAGGGTCCCATAACAGGAGTAAAGAGCTCTGGGATCAGTGGGAAGGGCCATAGGACCAGAGAAAAGGGCCCCGGGACCAATGAAATGAAGGGGGGTCAGGGGGGCCCTCCAAGGTTTTTTGCATCGAGGCCCTGAAAGTTCTAGTTACGCCTCTGTCTATCATCTGCAACTAGTCTGCCCATTCTCCTCGGACCTCTGACATCAACAGGGCATTTTCCTCCACACAACTGCCACTCACTGGACATTTTCACTTATTCAAACCATTCTCTGTAAACCCCAGAGATGGTTGTGCGTGGAAATCCCAGTAAATCAGCAGTTTTTTAAATGCTCAGGACAGCCCATCTGGCACCAACAACCATGCCACGTTCAAAGCCACTTAAATCCCCTTTCTTCCTCATTCTGATGTTCAGTTTGAATTTTAGCAAGTCGTCTTCACCACATCTAGATGCCTAAATGCATTGAGTTGCTGCCATGTGATTGCCTGATTAGCAATTTGTGTTACCAAGCAATTGAACAGGTGTACCTAATAAAGTGGCTGGTGTCCGCCGTAGCTGGGGTCCTCCAGTGTCCTCCTCCCAAGGATCAGAGTCTTCTTGTATCTCCTGGGCTTCAGGTACTGTGTGGTTTGCATTACATTATTATTAGCTCGACAGAATTTTGTTTATTTAGGTCTGATTTTGTAACTCCCCTCCACTTTGTGTCTGTTTGCCCTATGTTGGCATTTTGTCCGCCGTAGCATTTGTGTTGACAGAGCAGAGTAGGGACTGGCCATAAGAGGGGTTGCCTTAATGCAGTTGGCCAGCTTAAATATGTATTGCAATATATGTGAACTAAAAATCCCTGTTTTTTTAATTGCTAAAAAGGGTTTATAGCAGTGTACAGAGGGCGTATCTAGTATTTCTAGTGTTAACATGTGGCCACATCCCTTTAGCACCTGGTAGATTATATGCATGTACAAGCTATTGGGATCTAAGCACAGGTATATCTTGTTTCTTTGGTAGAAGAGCCTGACATGATGAGGAAGGCCTCTCTTAAACCTTTGCTGCAGAAAAGTGCTTGACTTTTTCCGAACCGACTTTGGGGCCCCGTATCTCGAGACCACTTGGAGCTAAGACCCCGGCTTTGGATATGTTGTAGTGCTAGTTCCACTGGGTTTGCACACAAAATTTGGGGTTCCTAGCACCAAGTGGCCCTGAGATAGGGGGCCCCAAATTCGGCCATCTGTGATCATCTGCAGCAATGTCATTTTGAGACCCTTTGGGTCCAGAGACCCCAAATTTTGGCTGCAGCTAGGGGGCATCTAGGAACCCTTAACTACCAAGTTTGAGGAACATATGGCTACAAATGGGCACAGTGAGGCATCAAATGGGCACAGTGAGGCTGCAAATGGGCATTGTTGACCCTCTTTTCCACTTACAGTAGCTGCGAGTATATACGGTAATCAAGAAAAGCTGGGTCAGTAACAGCAGCCAGATGCAGAGCAACAGGATGTGGGTATGCACTGGAATGCTGTAGACAAGACAGCACTGTAGCATAGCACAGGCTCAGTTAAATAACAGATGCGTGCGCGTAAGCAACAGATGCGCACAAATATGCACGTGTGCACGTGCATGAGCACATGCACATTTCCTACTAGCATGTGAAGGAACATGAACATCAACACAACCTAAAAAAAATAACCTCCTAAATTTAACAGGGAAATGAAACCGACAAATCCTAACAGTAGCCTAACCCCTAAGCTAAAAAAAGAGAAAAAATGGCGCAAGGGCGCAATCAAACATGAAAAGTAAAATGATACAAACAAAAGTAAAAAAGTCCCAAATATTTAAAAGTCCAAAAAAGGCAGTATATAGCTGGAATATACCATGTAATTATGGGTATGCAAAGCGCATATATATACTGTGCCAAAAAAGTCCAGAAGATGACAACAAAATTATCAATGGGATGATACAGTTCAAAAAGAATCTGATACTAAGCACCAGCGGTTGCTTACTTGAGAGTGGAAGCAACAACTCTGAAAGACAATATAGGGAAAAAAGGCAAGAAGCGCCAATCTAAGTGCAGTATCATAAAAGGCTTTATTAAGATATATAAAAGCAACAGCCAAATGGCTACTCACAGGGACAAGATGAAATACAGGCAAAGGACATGTTGCTGGTCCAGGGACGTCTTCTCCAATGTTAGTGGGGGTGCATGGTGCAGGCTCCAGTCTAGATGGTCTCGGCACTAGGAGGAGAGTGTGCAGGCGGTCTGTGTTGTATAGAGTCTCCGCTGTGGGTGCTGAGCTATACGGAAGATGGTGGGATCTGGGTTTAACCCCTAAGCTAATCTCTAACTCTAAAGTAACCCTTAAAGAAAACTACCCATGCTATCCTGTGGAAAGTGAAGTTGCGGAAACATAAAAGTCCCACACCAAACTCACCATGTGCCTGTGTTTCTATCCTGCTCAGTCTTGCTCATTTTTACTGTATCTTCTGTCTGCGCCCAAAAAAATCCCACACTTACTTGTTCCCTTTCCACCCCTGCTTGAGGATATTCTGGCAATAAATGCTGCAATATGTCCACCAGCCTGAAGAGGGTGCTGCACTTCTTGTTCAGGTTTGCAAAAACTCATAGAGGGCTAAAGTTTCTCCCTCTCGTGGGCTCCAGGCTGCAATCTTGGAGAAAATAACAAAAAGAAGGGAGAAAGTGCCTCGTGCATTACCACCACCAAGTTTTATTAGCTATAAAAACCGAAAACATACTCACAAACATGAGAAGGTACAAGCATATCTAAACACCACTTTAGCACAGGGCAATGCCAAATTGCTGTGGTTGGATGCTGACATGTTTCGGGGGACAAGCCCCCTTCCTTAGAGCTGCCCAAATAAACACAGTTCAACAATATAAATAAATAACACCAGCTCTTACCTGATTTTGTTATATTTTTTTTATATTCTTTGTGAATTTACAATAAAGTCAGTTCCAGTTTGCACCTAAGCTAGTGTCATCTAGTTCTTGGGTGCTCAGCTATAATACCTGGTTTCTGGTCCCAGGGTGAAGGAAGCTATATCTTGATGGTGGCATCCAGATTGGGTGGCAGGCAGTCCGTTACAGCCTTTAAAATCATTTTAACACCACTGACACCAGTGCTGGAAGTTACTACCCTGTTTCCCCGAAAATAAGACCTAGCGTGATTGTCGGTGATGGCTGCAATATAAGCCCTACCCTCCAAATAAGCCCTAGTTAAAGTCCCTGTAGGTCTTATTTTCAGGGTAGGGCTTATTTTAGGGGAAACAGGGTAGGGCTTATTTGGGGGGTAGGGCTTATATTGCAGCCATCACTGACAATCACGCTAGGTTCTATTTTTTGGGGAAACAGGGTATTATTCCCATTGACCCCAATCCAGTCAAGCCATATGCCATGAAGCGACACCCCCATTGTTGGACCATGCACACTTTTGCCAACTACATGCACTCCTTGCCCTTGACATAAGCTACAACAGCCGGGAGTGTATTTATATCTGACTGTGCAACTGTCTGCAGTTAGGTGGAAGTGACCAGGTGGCTGTACAGTTGCCCGATACAGTGCCTTTCCCACATGACCCCCCCCTCCCCAATGCAGGTGTTGCTGGGTAGAGGAGAGGTATACCAGCTCTCTGATCTCCACTACAGTAAATAAGCACCTAAGCAATGTGCATTACACCACTTTAGGGTTGTTTATCCCAGCTGCTGTGAATTTTTTTTACTGAAGATTTGTGCTTGATGAACCATCGCAGTGTGACATGAAAATTTGGAACCACCATCCTTTTATTCTCCAGGGTCTCTGGTTTTAATTTTTTTTTTTATTATTATGTTGCGGTGGTTTTAACGAATCTGTTCAAAAAACAGCTTTACTTTGCTTTACAATTGAGCATTTTTAAGCATAACAAGAATTCAGGCACGACCTGTATTCTTTCCAACTATCTCTTTTATTAAAGAAGATGAATAAGTTGAAGACCTGAAAATCATAAATCATATGAATATATAAATAATATATAAAATATATCATATACATAACCACTACATAAAGTATTTTTAAGCATTTTTCATCTCCCCTCTGCTCTGCGGTCACTTACCTGCAGCAGTAGAACCTTCTAGAAGTGTTTTAATTATTTGCTAGAAATCTTTTGAAAAATTCAGCAAACGCACAGAGCACATTTCACACCTCACAGCCCATTATAGAACAGAGAGCTGCTGATTTAGGATAAGAATTTATAGGTTTTATTCATTGTTACAACATGAAAGTGGAGTCCTACAGGGAGCTGAGCCACCAGAGATTTGAATATCCCTTTGAGCCAATTAAATTTATTAAAATGAGTTTTCAGAACAAAATAACAATTCTTATTTTCGAAAACATCACCTAAAACTTTTTTTACAGTTAACTAGACAGTTATTAATTTTTGCATTAAAGCAACATAAAGTAACCCATTAACACCAATAAAGATGCATAGTCTAATAAAAGGTATAACCTAACTTTGGGTGCAATATTTAGATTTACTCCAGATATTTCCCCCATTTTACTTGGCACTCTGCCACTAGATGTTGTCAGTTTGATAGCCATCATCATTCTACTCACTTCCTCTCAGCCCAGGTAATTCTGACCCCATCAATCCCCCCATCCCGACTGTGATTAGGCAGTGAAATGAGAAGCAGCTCATCATTTAGTCATGCTGCTCATTCTTCCTATCAACATTCTCCTTATCAGCACATGAACCGATTGGCTTCTTGAGTTACTTCTTCGTTTCCTTGCTTACATAAAAGCAGTTTATGTATTAGGAAACAGGGATGAGCCCGATGTTCGAGTCGATGGCTGCTGATTGGCCAAAGCATGCAATTGACCTGCATGCTTTGGCCAATCACAGCGCTCTCTGCTGTGAGAGCCATGATTGGCCTTTGGCCATTCATGGCTCAGGGGGCTAAGTCCACGCCCAACACTATGTAAGGTTGCTTACATAGCGGCCATACATAGGGTAATGAATGAGAGCAGCAAAATGACATTTCTGAAAGGAAAAATGTAATTTAAAACTGCTCACTGCTGTAATGTATTGTCGGATCTCAGCAATATACATAAAAATCATTGAAAAAAACTATGTGAATTCCCCTCCCCCCAGTATATTACCAGGCCCTTTGGGTCTGGTATGGATATTAAGGGAAACCCTGCGCCAAATAAAAAAAAATCGCGTGGGGGTTCCCCCTCAAAACCCACACCAGGCCCTTCAGGTTTGGTATGGTTTTAAAGGGAAACCCCGTGCCAAAAAAAAAAAAAAATGGCGTGGTGGTCCCCCCAAAATCCATACCTTACCTGAGCATGCAAACTGGCAGGCCGCAAGAAAAGGGGGAGCGCTCTCTCCTGAAACGTACCAGGCCACCTGCCCCCAACCCTTGCCTGGTGGTTGTGGAAGTGTCCCGTGGCGTCCGACATTCCTGAGAAAAAAACAAAATGAAAAACTCTGCCTCGATGGGAGATGTCCCCGTGACTGCCGTCTTTTTGCTTTGACAGCTGTTACATAGGCAAGAGCGGGCCACCCGGTGACGTAAACAGGTTACCCCTCCCCCTCTGACATCATGTGAAGTCACATGACATCAGAAGGGGGCAGGGTCACCCGGTTACATCACCGGGTGACCCCGTCCTTGCCTAAATAACAGCTGTCAAAGCAAAAAGACGGCAGTCACGGGGACATCTCCCATCGAGGCAGAGTTTTTCGTTTTGTTTTTTTCTCAGGAACGTCGGACGCTGTGATTGCAGATAAATGGACATCATGGGACACTTTTTTTTTTTTAATAAATGACTTATCCAAAACTGTCTCCTGTCATTTTTACTTCTTTGACAATTTTTTGGTGAATGAGTAGGGGTACAATGTACCCGATACCTATTCACATAGGGGGTGGGATCTGGGGCCTCCCTTGTTAAAGGGGGCTTCCAAATTCCAATAAGCCCCCCCGCCTGCAGACCCCCACAATCACCGGGAAAGGGTTGTGGGGAAGAGGCTCTTGTCCCCATCAACATCAACGTTTTGGGGGGACCCCAAAGCACCCTCCCCATGTTGAGGGCATGTGGCCTGGTACAGTGAAGGAAAGGTAATGTCCCTGCCCATGCCTGCTAGACCATGAGTCAGCGGTTATATGCACCTTACTGCTGACTGCCCTGTCCAACGAGGCCAAAGCATTGCCTTCCACATGCCGGTAGAGAGCCGGAATGGCCTTCTGTGAAAAGAATTGGCGTTTTGGAACCTGCCACTGAGGTACAGCACATTCCACAAATTCACAAAAGGGGGCAGAGTCTACCAGCTGAAAAAGCAGCAGTTGCAGTGCTAGCAATTTGGCCAAGCTAGCATTCAGAAGCTGAGCATGGGGATGGCTGGGACCGAATTTCTTTTAAGGTTTAGCAACTGGGGTAAGGAAATTTGCCTGCTAAAATCAGATGGAGGTGTACTGATAGCAGATTGGCTGCAAATACTTGGGACACCTGTTGCTATACCTTCATTCCTCTCAGTGCAGGTTTTTGAGAGGACTGGAGGTATAGTGGGGTTGGAGATCCCAGATGGGGAGCAAGGAGAAGTCCGACTTTTTCTTTGATGTGGGTCTTTCAAGTGCTGTTGCCAATGCACTGCATGGGAGGTCGTCATATGTCTGGTCAAGCATGTGGTGCCCAAGCGGCTGCTGTTCTGGCCACGCTTGTTCCTCTTCAGACATTGCAAACAGCAATGGTGCGATCGGCTGCACACATGTGTCAAAAAAGGCCCACCCCAAGGAACTTTTCCAAATCAGTGGGGAGTCATTAGCGCCCTGCACCTGCGGAGCTCTGTGGTGTGATGCAGTAGGGTGGCTGCCCTTAAGCTGCCCCCTAGAGGACATCCTGCCTCATTGGAGTTGTGCCCCCTTCCTCCTCCTCCTCTCTTCTATCAGGCACCCAATTAGAGTCAGTGACCTCGTTATCACCTCCCTCCTCATCACTGGAGCAAACTTGGCAGTATGCTGCGGCTGGGGGGAACATGACTGCCAGTTTCTTTTCCTTCTTGGGCACCCCCTCTCTCTAGGCTCACGTTACTCCCTTCCTCAACCTGGCAACAACATCAGAGCCTTCTAATCGCTGCGCATCCTCCAGCACCATGTACCCGACACTGTGGTCGAATATTTCGGGGGACTCCTCCATGCATGATGGTGGAGCTACGGAAGGAGTGACTGTGGATAAGGGGCCGGTGAAATAGGCCACTTTGGCAGCTGCATTGGAACGCAAACTACTCTGAGCCTGGGTGACAGAGGATGAGGAGGAAGAGGACAGCTCTGTTATCCACTCCATCAACTCTTCTGCATGTTCTGGCTCAATAACACGGCCAGCAGCAGAAAAAAAGGACAAGCGTGCCCCACGGCCACCTGCAGCAGATGCACTATGTCTATGACCAGCACTGTTGACTGTAGACACTGAGGTAGTAGATAGAAAAAAGTTGGGATTTTTAAGGTGCAAATAAAGAAAATTGTCAATTATATAAAAGATGCATTTTTTTGAAAAATAGAAATTCATCCAATAAAAGCACAGAATAGGAAATAAATATGGCAAGTACAGTTCAATACAGTAACAGTGATACAGCAATACAAGATGGACTTGCCAACATGTTTCGCCCCTATAACAGGCTTCTTCAGGGGATGCTGGTCACATGCACGGTACAGTGCCTTCTAACAGAAAATAGATAAACAATTGTAGACACAGAGCCTGCGTGCCCTCTTTTAGTGGCCTGTGAGCGTCTGCCTGTCCTTGGTGGCCTTCCGGACATGATGTATATTTTGTTTTGCAACAGCACACTGCACTGTATTGTGTACTGTGTACACCACCAGAAAAGTAGCAGCAACTGCACTACGGTTGCACTGTATTGTGTGCTGTGTACACCACCAGAAAAGTAGTAGCAACTGCACTACGGCTGCACTGTATTGTGTACTGTGTACACCACCAGAATTTTAGTAGCAACTGCACTACGGCTGCACTGTATTGTGTAATTTGCACACCACCAGAAAAGTAGTAGCAACTGCACTATTGTTGCACTGTATTGAGTGCTGTGTACACCACCAGAAAAGTAGTAGCAACTACACTACGGCTGCACTGTATTATGTAATGTGTACACCACCAGAAAAGTAGTAGCAACTACACTACGGTTGCACTGTATTGTGTGCTGCGTACACCACCAGAAAAGTTATAGCAATTACACTACGGTCGCACTGTATTGTGTACTGTTTACACCACCAGAAGTGTAGTTGCAACTGCACTATGGCTGCACTGTATTGTGTAATGTGCACACCACCAGAAAAGTAGTAGCAACTGCACTACGGTTGCACTGTATTGTGTACTGTGTACACCACCAGAAGTGTAGTAGCAACTGCACTACGGCTGCACTGTATTGTGTAATGTGTACACCACCAGAAAAGTAGTAGCAACTGCACTACGACTGCACTGTATTGTGTAATGTGTACACCACCAGAAAAGTAGTAGTAACTACACTACGGTTGCACTGTATTGTGTACTGTGTACACCACCAGAAAAGTTGTAGCAACTGCACTACGGCTGCACTGTATTGGGTAATGTGTACACCACCAGAAAAGTAGTAGCAACTGCACTACGGATGCACTGTATTGTGTACTGTGTACACCACCAGAAAAATAGTAGCAACTGCACTACGGTTGCACTGTATTGTGTACTGTGTACACCACCAGAAAAGTAGTGGAAACAGTACACCACAGAATGCACTGTAGATATAGGCTACACTGGATGCTGCAGAATATAAATATATATATACTAGACTGTCTGTATATATATATATATATATATCAAATACACTGCCTGAAGTAGATTAGAAATAGTACACCACGGAATGCACTGTAGAATGTAGATCTAGGCTACACTGACTGGATGCTGCAGAGTGTATATATAAATACTAGACTGTCTATATATATATATATATATATATATATATATATATATATATCAAATACACCGCCTGAAGTAGATTAGAAATAGTACACCACAGAATGCACTGTAGAATGTAGATCTCTAGGCTACACTGACTGGATGCTGCAGAGTACACATATATATATTAGACTGACTGACTATATATATCAAATACACTACCACTAACTGAATAACCTGCCTGCTTAATCTAAATCACACTATCTCTCCTTAGTCACCCTGAGCCATGATTGGCCAAAGGCACAAAATTTATAAATTTAACAAAGAATAGCAAAAAGAAACATCTGAAATAATATGTGAATAGCTATTTAAATAAAACAGGAAAAATACCTCTAGTGAGAAAATATGTAACGAGTGGGGGTAACTTATGTCAGCATAGGGCGGGTAGCCACCCCCATTATCTTAAATATGAATAACTGTGCAGCTTATAACGAATGTATTCAAATTTAAAGACGCTGTAAATGTTTCAGTTCTTGAGTCTGTGAAAAAAAAAAATAGTAAATCAAGAAGTGGACCTAGACATCTAGTGGAGTTAAACAATCCACCCGGGTTCCAAGCAGTATTAGATGATTTATATAATTTTTGTCTAAATCATGGTGTATATTATGTGTTGGCACCTTGAGGCAAGAGATTAAGGTGAAAGATTGTGATAAATTCTTTTATGCTTAATGTGTATATTACTCCACTGATGTCTAGGCCATATTAATAACCAACGTATATGAGTGAGATAACCAAAAACCTTACATTTTTATATCTGGTGGTAAACACTAGAAGAATTAAAAAAAGAAAGTTAAAAAGAAAGGAGAAAAACAAGCAAAACAAAAAAAAGAGAGAGATGTGTCCACTGTTGCGAATGGTACTACTGTATCTCCTGTGAGAAACATCTATAAGGAATAGCAGGGAGCAGTGGCGTCGCTAGGGGGTGGCTTTTGGGGCCATAGCCCCGAATCTGGGGCCCATAGCCCCGAGTCTCTGCAGGGGTCCCCAAGGGGAGGGCAGGCTCTCTGGGGACCCTGATGTAAGTGGGGGGGCTCTCTGGGGGACCCTGATGCAAGGGGGAGGCTCTCTGGGGACCCTGATTTTAAGGGGGAGGCTCTTATGGGACCCTGATTTTAAGGGGGAGGCTCTCTGGGGACCCTAATGTAAGGGGGAGGCTCTCTGGGGACTCTGATGTAAGGAGGAGGCTCTCTGGGGACCCTGATGTAAGGGGGGGCTCTCTGGGCACCCTGATGTAAGGGGGGGCTCTCTGGGGACCCTGATGTAAGGGGGGGGCTCTCTGGGGACCCTGATGCAAGGGGGAGGCTCTCTGGGGACCCTGATTTTAAGGGGGAGGCTCTTATGGGACCCTGATTTTAAGGGGGAGGCTCTCTGGGGACCCTAATGTAAGGGGGAGGCTCTCTGGGGACCCTAATGTAACGAGGAGGCTCTCTGGGGACCCTGATGTAAGGGGGGCTCTCTGGGGACCCTGATCTAAGGGGGGGCTCTCTGGGGACCCTGGTGTAAGGGGGGGCTCTCTAGGGACCCTGATGTAAGGGGGGGCTCTCTGGGGACCCTGATGTAAGGGGGGGCTCTCTGGAGACCCTGATGTAAGGGGGAGGCTCTCTGGGGACCCTGCTGTAAGGGGGGCTCTCTGGGGACCCTGATGTAAGGGGGGGCTCTCTGGGCACCCTGATGTAAGGGGGGGCTCTCTGGGGACCCTGATGTAAGGGGGGGCTCTCTGGGGACCCTGATGCAAGGGGGAGGCTCTCTGGGAACCCTGATTTTAAGGGGGAGGCTCTTATGGGACCCTGATTTTAAAGGGGAGGCTCTCTGGGGACCCTAATGTAAGGGGGAGGCTCTCTGGGGACCCTAATGTAACGAGGAGGCTCTCTGGGGACCCTGATGTAAGGGGGGCTCTCTGGGGACCCTGATCTAAGGGGGGGGCTCTCTGGGGACCCTGGTGTAAGGGGGGGCTCTCTGGGGACCCTGATGTAAGGGGGGGCTCTCTGGAGACCCTGATGTAAGGGGGAGGCTCTCTGGGGACCCTGCTGTAAGGGGGGCTCTCTGGGGACCCTGATGTAAGGGGGGGCTCTCTGGGCACCCTGATGTAAGGGGGGGGCTCTCTGGGCACCCCGATGTAAGGGGGGGCTCTCTGGGGACCCTAATGTAAGGGGGAGGCTCTCTAGGGACTCTGATGTAAGGAGGAGGCTCTCTAGGGACCCTGATGTAAGGGGGGGCTCTCTGGGGACCCTGATGAAAGTGGGGGGCTCGCTGGGGATATACACACACACGTATATTACTGTATATACATGTGTATGCCCGCCCAAGTGTATGACTTTCTTTACTACTCTGCTATGGGCTCCAGCCCCAGATCTTTTGTAGACCTAGCAACGCCCCTGGCAGGGAGTATCAATGACTTGAGTCTTTTCAATCCGCATTACCATTATAGGACAAAAGATGGCAGTGTTGGACTATAATTGATTATATGAAATACTGTTCTGAATCTAAAAGTATTGTGGACAAAATAAAAGAGTTGAAGCTTGTTGTACCATGTTATGACAGTAGATGGCAGTGTGTCTTCATTATTTGGTTGACTTTAGCCAGTAAATAGGCTAATTTAGCCAGTACATAGGGCCTAACCAGTTAGTAAATATTCTGGCGTTTTTGTGTACAGGTTTATAGCCCTGAGGCCTCTCCAGTGAGTTAGGGTAAGTGGGTATAAAACTGTTAAAGTAAATTCTTGAAAAAAAAATGAAGAAAAAGAGAAAAATAAATTAAAAGTTAAATGTAAAGTTAAATGTAAATAAATAAATAAATATATATATATATATATATATATATATATATATATATATATATATATTTATATAAAATCTGTCCAGTGTTGCTTGCGAGATGTCTGGATAGATCTGCAACTGAACTCCATCTAAAGTGATGTTTCTGATGCCACATGCAGCCACGCATTATTTCTTCTTTGACCAAAAATACATTATACAATGTCCCTGTGAGGTTTGTCTGGAGGAGGTTTGGCCCTTAGTGCACGATGAATACGATCGGATATAAAGGATTAGGGGTCTTGCTCTGGCAACAGAAACTGGAAAAATTTTGTGGAGTATGCGATTAAATCTGTGATAGATACTGGAGCTCCTCTTATTCTAAGATTACTCACTCTGTTCCTATTATCTAAGTCTTCCACATGCGCTTGCAACTGTGTAAAAGCAGATGAAAGCGTTTCATGCTCCCTTGAGAGATCATTAACCACTGCCTTGGAATGGCACAGCTGGGCGAAACGACGTTATGTAACGTCGCTTCGCCCTGTGGCCATTAGGGGGCACGTGCGCGCACCCCCGCGCGTGAATCCCCCTGCTTGCCCCCCGAGCCGATGTGAGTGCCCGGTGGTCTCGATCACCGCCGGGCTCCCGCGATCGCTCGGGGCACACGGAGAACTGGGATCTGTGTGTGTAAACACATAGTTTGCGGTTCTCTGAGGGGAGAAGTGACAGATCCATCCGATACACTGTGTAACACTGTTTATATTGATTACCACTTTTTTGGTATTTTTGTCATTTTTTATAGTGGTTGAGATTATAATTTTTTAATAGATGTCAATTGATGTTTTACTTATTTTGATTTTTCGTGTATTGCATTTCATTTGATATACACATTTTCTAGTATTTAGCACCTTATAGGATATTATTAAATTTTGGTGCATTTTCACGTACACACGCTCCCTATTTGATGCGCACTTGTACACATATATTTCTTGAACAGCGCCAATTCCCCCATCAGAGTATCTTGAGAAGTGACAGATCGTCTGTTCATACAGAGTCCCGCCACAGTTCCGCCACAGTCCCCTCCCCTTCAGTTAGAGCACAAACTAGGACACACATTAACCCCTTCACTGCCCCCAAGTGTTAACCCCTTCACTGCCAGTGACATTTTTACAGTAATCAATGCATTTTTAATCGCAGTGAACGCTGTATTAATGTCAATGGTCCCAAAAATGTGTCAAAATTTTCCGTTGTGTCCGCCATAATGTCACAGTCATGATAAAAATCGCTGTTCGCCCCATTTCTAGTAAAATAAAAAAAAAATATTAATAAAAATGCCATAAAACTATCCCCTACTTTGTAGACGCTATAGCTTTTGCGCAAACCAATCAATATACGCTTATTTTTTTTTTTACCAAAAATATGTAGAAGAATACTTATTGGCCTAAAGGGAAAAAAAATGTTTATATATATTTTTTGGGGATAATTATAGCAAAAAGTAAAAAACAATGCGTTTTTTTTTTTCAAAACTTTCGCTCTTTTTTTGTTTATAGTGCAAAAAATAAAAAATGCAGAGGTGATCAAATACCACCAAAATAAAGCTCTACTTGTGGGGAAAAAAGGACGTCGATTTTGTTTGGGAGCCGCGTCGCAACGACCGCGCAATTGTCAGTTAAAGCGACGCAGTGCCGAATCGCAAAAAGTGCTCTGGTCTTTGGCCAGCCACATGGTCCGGGGCTTAAGTGGTTAAATGCAATTGCCAATTCATCGTGCTTATTTTCCAGCAAGTCTGTACGTGTGCCTATTGCTGCAATTTCCTGGGATAGGGTACTTGTGGATTTTTGGATTTCTGTTTGAAATTTTGTGAACAGTTTAGTATATAAAAAGTGTCTAAACTGACGTCCAGATCTGCTTTGGAAAGGAGTATGTACTCTGGAAAGGAGTATGTACTTTGGAAAGGAGTATGTACAGCTTTTTGAAGAGTCTGTGTCCCGCTGCTGCAGGTCTTTTGCAGGAGAAGGGGAAGCAGATGAGGTGGGCAGGGAGACAGCTCCATTTTTTGCCATGCTGCCCCGTTCCTGTGACCTAAGAAGATAATGTGTCATAGACTTCTGGTGGCCCCCACATCTCTTCTTCCGAGAATTCGGCATGCACAGGTGCTTGTCTACGGGGATGCCTGGTTTCTGGGTTGATTTCAGCTGTTTA
Organism: Aquarana catesbeiana; assembly: GCF_042186555.1. NCBI lineage: Eukaryota > Metazoa > Chordata > Amphibia > Anura > Ranidae > Aquarana > Aquarana catesbeiana. The sequence goes on from NC_133326.1 coordinate 698,067,101, forward strand.
TGACCCCGGATTAGTGGCTTAAAGTCCTGTAAGAACCAGAGCTCTCTTTAGAAACGGCCGCTCCGTCCCATGTCACGCATACGCCCCGCTATGGAGTGCAATTTTAAAGCATGACATGTTAGGTATCTATTTACTCAGCATAACATAATCTTTCACATTATACAAAAAATTGAGGTAACTACTGTGGGGTTTTTTTTCTCCACAAAAATTGCGCTTGAGAGACCGTTGCGCAAATACAGTGCGACATAAAAAAATTGCATCGATCGCCATTTTATTCTCTAGAGTCTCTGCTAAAAAAAAAAAAAAAATATATAGAATGTTTGGAGGATTGTAAGTAATTTTCTAGCAAAAAATACTCATTTAAACTTGTAAACAAAAAGTTCCAGAAAAGGTCTGATCAGCAAGTGGTTGCACTTCTGTTTGTCAAAAAGCAATATTTTTGTTTGTTTATGAAACTTGGTTTTATCTACAAAGATGTTACATATCACAACGGCTAAATCTGTGTCTGTAGTGTATGCATACCTCCCAACTTTTTGAGAGGGGAATGAGGGACACCTATCAGCAATAGTATGCAGGCAGAGGACACACCCCCTTGCCACGCCCCCTTAAAGGAGAATTGTACAAAAAATAAAAGATTGGCTCAACCCAAAATTGCTTTTTTTTACAACTCCTATTCCTTTAAATTGGCTTTTGGAATTTACAAATGCAGCAATATAGAAATCAGATGACAGGTTTAGTGCTGGAAAACACTTTTTGAAAGATAAAAAGTTCATTTTTTATACATCTATACAGATCAGACCAAAATGAGGGATAAATGAGGAGGAAAAAGGGACAGAGGGACATTGCTCGAAATCAGGGACAGTTGGGAGCTATGGTGTATGTTCACCCTTAATGCCAAAAATAATGACATGTTATAAGATGTTTACAATTATAGAGAAATGCCTAAATAATTACGCCGCGTACACACGGACTTTCCGACGGGAAATGTTGGATGTGAGCTTGTTGGCGGAAAGTCCAACCGTGTGTATGCTCCATCGAACATTTGTGCCAACAAATGTTGGCTAGCAGGTTCTCAAATTTTCCACCAACAAATTTTTGTTGTCGGACTTTCCGATCGTATGTACACAAGTCAGTCGCACAAAAGTCCACGCATGCTGAGGAGCAGCCGGTCTTGTAAACCATTCTTCGTAATGGAGAATTAACATTCGTGACGCGGCAAATTATGGAATCTCCACATGCAGCGCACAATTCTCTTCTTCTTTAATGGGATAATAATGAAGCTGCTTTGCTGGTGATACTGATGGAGTTATTGCAAACTAATTTTCAAAGGCTTTTTTTTTCAAGTGATATCAAGAATAATAATAATAGTGCTAAATGAAAAACGCAAAAAGAAAAGCGCGAATCAACACTCACCAAACTTCTACTAACACAAATTTAGCAGAAGGAGCCCAAAGGGTGGCGCTAAAGAGCTGAAAAACCACGTAGTACGTCTAGTACGTCACTACGTTCGTAATTTTTGGCCAACATTTGTGTGCCCGTGTGTATGCAAGACAAGTTTGAACCAACAACCTTCGAACAAAATTCCACGGTTTTGTTGTCGGAAAAGTCCAATTGTGTGTACGAGGCATTATGCGTGTACACACGACCGGACTTTTCGACCGAACTTGTCCGCCGGAACAAATCCGTCGGACAATCCGACCATGTGTGGGCTTCATCGGACTTCCGACTGACCTTTTCGGTCGAAAATCAGACGGACTTTAGATTTGGAACATGTTTCAAATCTCTCAGACGGATTCGAGTCCGGACGAAAAGTCTGCTCGTCTGTATGCTAGTCCGACGGACAAAAACCGAAGCAAGGGCAGCTATTGGCTACTGGCTATCGACTTCCTTATTTTAGTCCGGTCATACGTCATCACGTACGAATCCGACAGACTTTGGTGTGATCGTGTGTAGGTAAGTTCGTTCGTTCGAAAGTCCATCAGAAGTCCGTCCAAAGTCCGTTGAAAGTCCGTCGGAAAGGCTGTCGGACCTTTGATGCTGAAAAGTCCGGCCATGTGTACACAGCATTCGAGTTTAGTCGACTACAATGTACTGGAGATTTTAGTAGACTAAAATATGACTAAAAGTAAAACAATTCAGATGACTAAAATACAACTAAAACTAAAATGGCATTTTAGTCAAGTCTATGACTAAAACTAAATTGAAATTTGAGGTCAAAATGAACACTGCCTCTAAGTCAGCCTTTCCCAATCTTTTTACCCCAAAGAAATCTTTGAAAATATTTTCAGGTCTTGTGAAACCCATGCTAATCCCAGTTCATTGGGGGGGGTCACTGGACAAAATTCCCCTTTACATTGGTGGTCAGAATGCTACCCTTACATACAGCTAAACAGATCTTTGGTGTCGTGCAGGTGCCTCTGCCAAGTGGTGTTGGCCCCAGAACTATGCAAGCACCATCAGAACGCCACTGCTCAAGGAACCACTAAAAACTCCTGAAGGAATCAACCACCTGTCTGAAACTTACGCTTTGGAGCAAATAATGGCCTATAAACATGGTTTTCTTTTTCCAAATTCCATAAACAATGGTCTCCCTGGCTTAGCCTTACGGGAATACACACAAGTTCCCTGCAGCTCATTAAAAGTTGAGGTGCCCCACTACAAGCCGAGGCATCCTACTTGGTGATATCTTATTTTATGTCCTTTCCCTCGAGTGGAATGACTACAAAGCCGAAAAAGCTCTCTCTTGGTACTCTATCAATCAATGGCTAATACTTTATCCTTTTTATTCAACCTCTTTCCCATCCCCCCTCCCCTGGTACTATGAGATACAGTAGATTGATGTTCTGTTACTTTCTCAGTTTTGATGTTACAGTGGAACCTCGGATTACGAGCATAATCCATTCCAGGCGAATGCTTGTAATCCAAAGCACTCACATATCAAAGCGAGTTTCCCCATAGAAGTCAATGGGTCAATGGAAACAAAGATAATTTTTTCTGCATTGACTTCTATTGCATGCAATACCGCATGTGGCTGAAGGTGGGGGGGGGCGCCGGAGAGCCTTGAAAATACTCGGGGACAGCTCGGCTGAACTCGGAAAGGCTCGGAAATACTCGGGAACTGAGTATTTCTGAGTAATTCCCAGTATTTCCGAACTTCTCCGAACCATTCTGAGTGTCACCGGCGCCCCCGCATCTCTGGCCAAATGCGGTACTGCACACCCCATTAGCTTGAATTCTGCTTGTTTTGCGAGACAACACTCACAAACCGAGTCAGAATTTTAAAATAAAAGTTGCTTGTCTTTCAAAACGCTCGTTAACCACGTTACTCGTATATCACTACTAAGATGTTATATGTCTATGTGATATATGATGAGATAATCTTGTTAATATCTCTTCTATCTATCTGCTTGTTCTACTATTTTTCAAAACCAATAAAGAAATATTGGAAATAAAAACTTCTGGAGGAGTAGGACAAAAGCTATTGGCAGTGATCCAACCCATCCAGGTTACTTTGTGTTGGTCTCGTTGCCATCAGGGAAAAGATATAGGACACTCAAAATGCACACTAATCACTTAAAGTATTGTTTTTTTCCCTTTGGGCTGTATTGTCCATAACCCCATCAGGTACAGAGTTTTAGGAATAACATGTAGAATTTACATTTTTTAAATAAAACATTTTATATTTTGCTATATTTAACCACTTCCCGCCCGCCGTGTAGACAAATGATGGCGGCGGGGTGGCTCTTTTGTTCTGGGATAACATAGTTATATAGTTACATAGTCAGGTTGAAAAAAAGACACAAGTCCATCTAGTTCAACCATAAAGAAATAAAAAAAAATAAAATAAAAAATATCATACAATCCCATATACCCAATCCTATACCCACAATTGATCCAGAGGAAGGGGAACAACCCCCCAGAAAAGCATGCTCCAATTTGCTACAGCAGGGGAAAAAATTCCTTCCTGATCCCAGAGAGGCAATCAGATTTTCACTGGATCAACTTTATCTATAAATGTTAGTACCCAAATATAATATGTACATTTAGGAAAGTATCCAGGCCTTTCTTAAAGCAATCTACTGAGCTGGCCAGAACCACCTCTGGAGGGAGTCTATTCCACATTTTCACAGCTCTTACTGTGAAGAAACATTTCCGTATTTGGAGAGGAAATCTCTTTTCCTCTAGACATAAAGAGTGCCCCCTTATCCTCTGTGTTGACCGTAAAGTGAATAACTTAACACCAAGTGCACTATATGGATCACTTATATATTTATACATGTTGATCATATCCCCCTTATTCTCCTCTTCTCAAGAGTGAATAGATTCAGTTCCTCTAATCTTTCCTCATAGCTGAGCTCCTCCATGCCTCTTATCAGTTTGGTTGCCCTTCTCTGCACTTTCTCCAGTTCCCCGATATCCTTTTTTGAGAACTGGTGCCCAACACTGAACTGCATATTCCAGATGAGGTCTTACTAATGATTTGTACAGGGGGGCAAAATGATATCTCTCTCTCTGGAGTCCATACCTCTCCTAATACAAGAAAGGACTTTGCTCGCTTTGGAAACCGCAGCTTGGCATTGCATGTTATTATTGAGCTCATGAGCTTGTGGTCGTCCTACTCTCGCCAAGCTTGCGCGCCGGCAGGCAATGGCGGCATGCTGTGTCCCTGTGACGCGGCGCATCACAGATCTCAGTAAAAAGCCGATGACAAGGCTATTTACCCATGTGACCTGCTGTGTCCCAATCACAGCTGATCACATGTAAACAAGGAAATGGTAATCGGCTTTCCTCTCCCTACTTTGACAGTGTGTGAGGAGAGCCGATCAGAGGCATCTCCTTACAGGGGAGACCTTTAAAAGATAATCAGGTCACTGTTCATCAGTGCAGCCCCAACAGTGCCCATCAGTGATGCTACTCAGTGTCCAGTAGTGATGCCAATCAGTACTGCCTTTCGGTGCACATCAGTGCCTGCTCATCAGTGCCACTCATCAGTGCCGCTCATCAGTGCCCATCAGTGCCACCAATCAGTGCCCATCAGTGCCACCAAGAAGTGCCTATCAGTTCTGCATATCAGTGGCACCTATCAGTGTTGCATATTAGTGCTTCCTTATCAGTGCCACCTCATCAGTGCCGCCTCTTCAGTGTCCATCAGTGCAGCCTATTAGTGTCCATCAGTGCTGCCTATCAGTGCCCATCAGTGCCAGCAATCACTGCCTATAAGTGCTGCCTATTAGTGCCCATCAGTGCCACCTATTAGTGCCCATAAGTGCTGCCTATCAGTGCCTATCAGTGCCAGCAAACAGTGCCCATTAGTGCTACCTAGAAGTGCCCATCAGTGCTGCATATTAGTGGCTCCTTATCAGTGCTGCCTCTTCAGTGTTCATCAGTGCAGCCTATTAGTGCCCATCAGTGCTGCCTATCAGTGCCCATCAGTGCCCATAAGTGCTGTCAATCAGTGTCCATCAGTGCCACCAATCACTGCCTATAAGTGCTGCCTATTAGTGCCCATCAGTTCCACCTATTAGTGCCCATTAGTGCTGCCTATCAGTGTCCATCAGTGCCACCTATCAGTGCCTATCAGTGCTGCCAAGCAGTGCCCATCAGTGACACCTAGAAGTGCCCATCAATGCTGCATATCAGTGGCACCTATCAGTGCCCATCAGTGCTGCATATTAGTGCTTCCTTATCAGTGTCACCTCATCAGTCTCCCTCAGTGCAGCCTATTAGTGCCCATCAATGCCGTCTCATCAGCGCACATCAGTGAAGGAGAAAAAATACTTATTTACAATATTATATAACAGAGACTAAGAAAAACTTTTTTTTTGGGGGGGGGGGGGGGGGGTTTAGCAAATAATAAAAAAAAAACAGTGGTGAACAGCTCTATTTGTATGAAAACAAATGATAAAAATTTAATTTGGGTACAGTGTAGCATGACCGCACAATTGTCATTTAAAATGTGACAGCGCTGAAAGCTGAAAATTGGCCTGGGCAGGAAAGGGGGTGAAATTGCCCGGTACTGAAGTTGTTAAACAGATATGTGGGCATGTGCTACCGTAGGAGCATGTATGTGTGGTTGTGTTGATAAATGTTTTATTGCTGTTGTAAAGAATATCCTGATAAATGTTGTTGTTTGTATACAATGACAATAAAGTACTGTATATTATCTTATCGTATTATCTTAGGAGCTCTAGGGTTCCGTGTAACGCTGGTTGCTCTATGGGTATGGCTCAGTAAATATCAGAATATACAGTATTAGGTAATTGAGGGCATAATTTGTGTACTTACACACCAGTTTAAGAAGCAGACAGCAAGTCGTTTTAGAGATTTAAAAAAAAAATTATTTACATAATTTGTAGTTGAATATTGCTGAATAGATGTTCCTTTAGCTCTATTATGTTTCATTTTTTTTACATCGCAAAAATATTATGTGCAACATTGTTTTAGAGCAGAATTTAAGTTACAGTGGTTTTACACCTCAATCGTGAAATATGAACAAAGCATATCCCTCTATAGTGTGTACTTGTCTCAATTACGAACACTAATGCCGCGTACACACGAGCGTACTTTTCGACCGGACTGGTCTGTCGGACAATTCGACCGTGTGTGGGCTTCATCAGACCTGCAGCGGACTTTTTCGGTCGAAAATCTGACGGACTTTAGATTTGGAACATATTTCAAATCTTTACGTCGGAACTTCGCCGGACCCAGTTCCTATAAAAAAGTCAGCTCGTCTGTATGCTAGTCCGACGGACTAAAACCAATGCTAGGGCAGCTATTGGCTACTGGCTATCAACTTCCTTATTTTAGTCCGGTCGTACGTCATCGGACTTTGATGTGATCGTGTGTAGGCAAGTCCGTTCGTTGGTAACATCCATCGGAAGGCCGTCAAAAGTCCGTCGGATAGTCCGTCGGACCAGTCCGGTTGAAAAGTCCGCTCGTGTGTACACGGCATAAGGGTCACTTTTGCCTGTTGCCTCCTTCTTCTGCTATAAACATGAATTAAATCTGCCAAGTTGTCCTGACACCAAGAAGAAAAAGGTGACCGGGGAGGGACCTCCAGCTGATTGACAGTCTCAGCTCTGTTCCTGTGTGCTGTGTGAAAGGGGGGAATGTCCCTTCCCTCCAATCAGCTCTCAGAGCTCTCCTCACTGAGCTCTGTATGTAGGCAGGTTGCCTACTGTATGTATAGTTAGCACCCGGCTGCCCAGGTCATTGGGAAATAGTTCATGTTTTTGCTGCCCTTCCCTGGTAAGTTTGCAGCTTTTCGCTGGGGTCCAGCCTACCTCCTGTGTTTTATAAAACGGGAAGAGGTCTGGATCCTAAGGGGCTCCGGGAAACACTTAGGAAGCACATGGGAAATCTACAATGAAGACTTACTGGGATCTTTGGTCCACCTGGAATGCCGAATCACCGGAAGAACCCTGAAACATGGACTTCTCTGTTAGAGCACCGCCAAGTTTGGACTCTCCTCTAAGAGACCTCACCTGTGCAGGTAACCACAGTTAGGATGAGTTTTTGCCAAGTTTAAAGTAATTGTTGATTCAACTGCTCTGAGGCTGGTCTGAAGTTATTCAAAGGGGTGCATGTGAGGTCTACGCATACCACTAAAGAACTTGGGTCTGCAACCACAGTAAGTGGTATGTGTAACATTTCTATAGGAAAGGTTCCTGGGTAACTACAAGCAAACAGTCGTTGGTGTGGTACCTGGTAGGTGACAGGATCTCCAGTAGCGAGGGGGTCGCTGCTAGGACTCCCTCCCTAGCTTTCCATCTCTATCAGTCACTTGTAGTGGACTAGCATTACAGAGACCTATGCCTGGCCAATTGGTTACGGAAAGAGAAGAGATAAGTGATGTATGAGGTCCGTGCTATGTGATCGTTAAAGGGGTTGTAAAGGTAAAAATTTTTTCACCTTAATGCATTCTATGCATTAAGGTGAAAAAACTTTTGACAGTACCGCCGCCCCCAGCCCCCCCGTTTTACTTACCTGACGCCTCGAATCTTCGCTCCTCGTCCTCGTCAGCTTCATTGCAGCTCAGCCTGGTCGCTGATTGGCTGCAGTGGATGGATTGAAAGCAGCGCAGCCATTGGCTCGCGCTGCTGTCAATCACATCCGATGACGCGGCGCGCCGGGGGGCGGGGCCGAGTGATACAGCGAGCGGCTATAGCCGCCGGCTGTATCACGGGAGCGCGCCCGCAAGCACTCACCACCGTGCGAGGGAGCTCGCATGAAGGTGGTAAATGCTTGCGGGGAGGAGCTGAAACAGCCGCCGAGGGACCCCAGAAGACCAGGTTCGGGGCCACTCTGTGCAGAACGAGCTGCACAGTGAAGGTAAGTATAACATGTTTGTTATTTTAAAAAAAAAAAAAAACATCTTTACAACCCCTTTAAGTTCCATTCGTTTAGATATGACATTCGTTATTTCAGATAAATCGTAACTTTGGATAAATTCATACTCCTTACGTTCACAAACAGCCAATATTGAAAGGAAATTCCAATACCTATAATTTAATAGCTATAGCTTCGGGAATTTGAAAATTTGGAAATTCCGAAATTCGTATTTCGGAAATTCCGAAATTCGAAATTCCGAATTTCCGAATTTTCGAATTTCCAAGCTTACGAATTTACGAAATTCGAAAATTTGGAAATTCGGAAATTCCGAAATTCTAAATTCGGAAATTCAGAGATTCGGAAATTCGGAGATTCGAAAATTCGGAAAACTGATATTCGGAAATTTAAAATTTGGAAATTTGGAAATTGAAAAATTCGAAAATTCGGAAATTTCGGAATTAACGAATTTGTCAAAATTTGCTAAAAAATTAATTCGGAACTAAACGAATTGCACATGTCTATTTATTGGTCACCGACCATCTCAGCCAAACATGTAACATCAATGCTCATTGAGTCTTCCACCCTTGTTGTTGATATAATACGAATGTACTTTATAATAATATTATAATAATATTATAAAAGTGTATTGAGGGATATGTATGTACTCCACCATGATGATGTAGTGACATGAGCAGGGAGGTGGACTGTAGTTTTATGTCAGTGTAGCATTGTATTTTTTAATGCAATTTATAAATAGGATACATTTATTTATAATAAACCATATAGTTTATTATATAGGAAGGTGGAAAACGTTATGCCCCGTACACACGAGCGGAAATTCCGCCAACAAAAGTCCAATGAGAGCTTTTGATCGGAAATTACGACCATGTGTATGCTCCATCGGACTTTTGCTGGCGGAATTCCAGCCAGCAAAAGATTGAGAGCATGTTCTCTATTTTTCCTTCGGAAAAAGTTCCTATCCGAAAATTTGTCTGTATGCAGTTCGGACGCGCAAAAAGTCACGCATTCTCGGAAACAATTTGACGCATGCTCGGAAGCATTGAACTTCATTTTCTCGGCTCGTTGTAGTGTTGTACGTCACTGTGTTCTTGACGGGTGAAAGTTCAGAGAACTTTTGTATGACCTTGTGTACGCAAGCCAAGCCACTTATAGGTTGGAGTGGTTTCCATTTGTTTGTACTGTTGGTGAATTGGTGAAGGGCCAAGCTTGAGCGAAATTCCGTCGGAAAAACCATCCAAGAATTGGTGAATTGGTGAGGGGCCAAGCTTGAGTTGAATTCCGTCGGAAAAACCATCCTAGATTTTTCCCACGGAAATTCCGCTCGTGTGTACGGGGCATAAGAGAAAAAAGGAGGGGAAAAATAAGGTTAAAAAAAAAATAATGAAAAAAAATTATTATTATTTCTATTATTATTTATTTATTATTCTAATACATGTACTTATTTTTATAATATTAATTGTTATAATATAAAAAAAATGAAAATGAAAAAATAATAATAGCCTGGGATACGTTAGGTGAATAGATAGACTACCACAAAGAACCCTAAACAAACTATTAGAAGCCCTGACACCTCCCCCAATTAAAATCAATTAAAATCATATAGTTTATTATTTTATTGTTAGAAACAGTAAAAATATATAGGAAGGTTGAAAACCTAAGAGAAAAAAGGAAGGGTAAAAATATATATGTATAAGGGATACAGATACACAGTATATATACTCAACATCATGTCTGCAGCAGGACCCATGAGTGTATTTGTTAGAAGGCTGAGATATGTTGTATATTATAATGAGGTACACTTAGTACAAACAGAGAGGCAGCTATTGGTACAGTTGTTGTTTGTGCTCAACATACTTGAACAACACCAAAATGTACTGTATAACCCATCTTTATAATCGGTACAAACCAGTTTTCGTTATGAATGAACAAAGCAATCAAGATTTATACAACTTCTCCTGACCTAATTTTAGAAATGAATTTGACCAAGCTGACCATATTTTCTTGATTCCTCAAAGTGTAAATTAGTGGGTTACACATTGGGGTACCAACAGTGTACAGCAACGATAGAGTCTTATTTATGTTAGTTAAGTGCTTCCCAGATGGAACTAAGTAGAGCGTTAGCAATGTCCCATAATATGTGCAAACAACAATGAGATGGGAACTGCAGGTGGAGAAGGCCTTCTGTCTTCCGGTGGCTGAAGAGATCTTCAAAACGGTGACAGCAATATAGCTATACGTCACAAGAATTAGAAGACACGGCACCGGAAGGATAGGCATGGATGCCACAAGCATTTCAAGTTCCACCACAGACGTATCTGAGCAAGATAGTCTAAGTAGAGGGGGCAGGTCACAAAAGAAATGGTCTATGATGTTTTGCTTGCAAAACTCTAAACTGCTAACCGAGATGACCGTCATCAGTGGGATGGTGAACCCTAAAAACCAAGGCCACAGAATGAGATGGGTTTGAAGTCTAATATCCATAACTGATTGATAACGGAGAGGGTTACATACTGCTAAATACCTGTCATAGGACATCGACGAGAGGAGAAAACACTCAAAAATTGTTGGCAGACCAAAAAAGTATAGCTGACAGATGCATGAGCTGTAAGATATTAGGCTCCCATTGGCCAGAATGACATGAAGCATCTTTGGTCCAATATTTATAGTAAGAACCATGTCTGAGAGCGACAGCTGGACTAAAAACAAGTACATGGGGGTGTGAATGTGGTGGGTACTTGCTACTATGAATATAATGAGAAGGTTTCCCAATAAAGTCATGATGTGGACCAGGAGCAAAAGAATAAAAATTACATTCCGAAGATCCCCTAGTGTGCTAAACCCAAGAAGGAAAAATTCTGATACCTCTGTGCCATTCTTCATAGTCCTTTTCTTTCCTATATTTTTATTAATTTTCAAAAACTGTAGTACATCTTATACAATGTAATTCTACATATAAATAATCAAGTTGACAATATGGGAATGTTACAACATATAAATATTGACAATTGTATGTATTATCTGACATCGTTATACTGTTGTCAGTCAATGAAACCTGATCAAATTCCGTATTAAAGGCTAAACTGTCAACCAAATGATGTTTGTGGGTGAGATAACGTTAGCTCTTCTGAATGTAGATGATGATTTTGAGATTGTTCGGTCAAAGCTGACGTTTGATGCTCACTTTTAACTAGTACAACACTGTATAAGAAAACAGAGATAAGAGAAGAAGGAAAAGAGATAGAGAGGTGAGTGGGTATGGATGGCATCCAAAAAGACATGCATGATCCCCGAATTATAGCTGTAGAGAAGAAAGAACATGAATATTACACATCTCTCTTGTAACATATTTTCTTCAAAGTGAATCTGTACAAAGCAGTAGGTTAACTTTAAGTGGTATACTTATAAATCAGCGAATCTCATTTTCAACACCGTGACGTCAGTGGTTGCTAAGGACATAGCGGGTCATGGCCATATTTGGGCAATGATGTTTCCCCTTCTACTAGCCTTGCCCTTTCCCTAATATTGGCGAAAACAAGACAGGGAGCTGCCGTTTGGTGAATGGCCATTGTTGGGTTATTTTTGTTCTTTTGAAAGGTGTTATTCGTTGTGATTTATGAGAATCTACATCGCTGGACAATGTGATTGATGATGGATTTACATTGCAGGCAGGGGTTGTGGGGTAGAGGCCCTTGTCTTCATCAACATGGGGACAAGGTGCTTTGATAGTGGGGTCCCCCCTGGAATGGTACCCCCATGTTAAAGGCACGTGGCCTTGGTTGGTTCAAGATGGAGATGGGGAGCACACTTATAGGTGGGGCACTCGGTTGGTGAGCAAGAGACCACACACAGTTTGGATGTTGCAACTTATCTTGTATATTGCAATGAAAGTAGCGGTAATTAATAAAATCAGTTTCTATTGGCACTGATAATAGCCAATATAGCAGTTGGTATTTGTACAGTATCACCAGGCTTAGGCCCGTATTACCATGCAGCTTTGGCTGGAGGGATGGCAGTCTGTAGTGTACTATAAGGGCACTAGAATGCTGCTGAAGGGAGCCCCACTATGGTGATCCAGATACGGGGATGTTTCCACTGATCAGGCCATGTCTATCACGTACCTGGTAGTAGAGCCTGATTGGACGAGGAAGGCCTCTCTTACACCTCTGACTTGGGGCCTCTGATAGTGTGGATAGAAGGTGCAGGAGTACAGAGTCACATGAGTGCCAAGAAGTCTTGCAGGCAGCAGGGCGGATGTCCTTGCTGGGGTGGAGAAGTCGTCAGAAGGCTTCAGCAGGAAGACCGGCAGGTAGACAGCTATCGCAGGTGACATCAACAGAGTAGCAAGGTCAGGCAGGCTGGGTCATACACGTGCTTGGAAAATCGGATACAGGGCACAGGCAGGAACGTAGTCAGGAGGCAAGCCAGGTCTGGAACCAGATCAGTAGAACAGGAGCCAGAGGAGAAGATGGAAGATTGGTCAGAGGATAAGCCGAGGTCGAGGCAGGTGGAGTTCAAGGGATGGTCAAGACAAGCTGGGTAGATAACAGGAATCAGGATACAAGTTCACAGGTAACAGGATGCACAGAAGCTGAAGACAAAGAAGCACTGGAGCTAGGCACTGGCTGGGTTTAAATAGTCTTATTTGGCGCCAGCGTCAATCATGGGTGTGCAGGGATACGCGACGGCCTGTGTTTGCGCACCAGTTCGCACATGCGCACTTCTGTTCGCCAATGCCCGATTCCTACGAGCAAAGGGAACTAGTGTTACTTTGCGCCTGAGAGTTCTTCTAGAGGGACGAACTTGTCTGCTGGCATGTGTATCCTGACAATGTCCCTGCCCCGACTCTACTCACCAAGAACCTCTCCCCATGATATTTGCTCTCCCTAACAAGTGGGGTATCTGTCCCAGGGGCGGATCCGGGGGGGGCAATTGCCCCCTCCGAGAAATGCAGGTGAGTGTCACTGTGAGAGAGCCGCCGGGCGGCTCTGTGAGTAAAAGAGCCGCCGGGCGGCTCCGTGAGAGAGAGAGCCACTGGGCGGCTCCGTGAGTAAAAGAGCCGCCGGGCGGCTCCGTGAGAGAGAGAGCCGCTGAGCGGCTCCATGAGTAAAAGAGCCGCCGGGCGGCTCCGTGAGAAGGAGAGCCGCTGGGCGGCTCCGTGAGTAAAAGAGCCGCCGGGCGGCTCCGTGAGAGGGAGAGCCGCTGGGCGGCTCCGTGAGTAAAAGAGCCGCTGGGCGGCTCCGTGAGTAAAAGAGCCGCCGGGCGGCTCCGTGAGAGGGAGAGCCACTGGGCGGCTCTGTGAGTAAAAGAGCCGCTGGGCGGCTCTGTGAGTAAAAGCCGCCGGGCGGCTCCATAGGTGACAGAGCACCGCTGACATGTGTGGCCAATCAGGGAGCAGGCGGGCGGGGGAGCAGAGAGATGACATCATCTCTCACCGCCCGCCCTGCATCCCTGCAGTTCCCCCCCACCATGCAGGCAGCTGCGGCAGCAGAGAGATTACAACATCTCTCTGCTGCCTGTCTCTGGGACACAAGAGACCACCTTAGCAGGTGGCAAGTGACAATCTGCATCTGGTGACAGGTGACATGGCAAGTGACAATCTGCAACATGTGGCAGGCGACGTGGTAAGTGACATGCAAGTGACAATCCGCAACGTGGCAGGCGACGTGGCAAGTGACAATCTGCATCTGGTGACAGGCGACGTGGCAAGTGACAATCCGCAACATGTGGCAGGCGACGTGGCAAGTGACAATCTGCATCTGGTGACAGGCGACATGGCAAGTGACAATCCGCAACATGTGGCAGGCGACGTGGCAAGTGACAATCTGCATCTGGTGACAGGCGACGTGGCAAGTGACAATCCGCAATATGTGGCAGGCGACGTGGCAAGTGACAATCTGCATCTGGTGACAGGCGACGTGGCAAGTGACAATCCATAACATGTGGCAGGCGACGTGGCAAGTGACAATCTGCATCTGGTGACAGGCGACGTGGCAAGTGACAATCCGCAACATGTGGCAGGCGACGTGGCAAGAGACAATCTGCATCTGGTGACAGGCAACGTGGCAAGTGACAATCCGCAACATGTGGCAGGCGACGTGGCTAGTGACAATCTGCATCTGGTGACAGGTGACGTGGCAAGTGACAATCCGCAACATGTGTCAGGCGACGTGGCAAGTGACAATCTGCATCTGGTGACAGGTGACGTGGCAAGTGACAATCCGCAACACGTGGCAGGCGACGTGGCAAGTGACAATCTGCATCTGGTGACAGGTGACGTGGCAAGTGACACACTCGGGGCTCCCACTGATTCTGCATTATGGTGAGTTAAACTATTTAATTTTTTATAACAATGTAATAATAGTAATAATGCGCTTCAATCATCCTGACACCATAACAACCATGGTGCCGTGATGATTGAAGCGCCAACACCAGCCATTTCCCCGATAGATGTACCCCAAAAAAATATATTTTCTGGCAGTGCCCCTCCCGAGACTAGACTCTGGATCCGCCCCTGATCTGTCCCTGTACTATCACTCGCTCCAGGCATGCCTGAATGATGAGGGTACCATATTTTATAGTAAGAAAGAGTCCCACATCAAGATGGCTGTCAGAGGTCCCCAGAAGTTGTTACCCAAGACACCTAGGGAGTCCTTGAGGAAACATTTCCCTTAACTTTCAGCTCCTTGGGTGTACAGTAGGTAGTATGTCCAAAGAGTGAAGGGTTAAGCACAAGCTGATGACTGCAACATAAATTTACTGATACCACCTATCTCAAACCTGCAAGATTTGTGTTAAACTCATGGTAGCTGTGAACCCAAACTTCATCCCTAGTGTAGACTTACATTCTTTGAGAAAGCACTAGTCCAAAACATATCAGAAAGGTTCCTGTTAACTTTTGAATAAAAATCATGAGCTTCATTAAATCCTGGTTTGGGCTGTCCTTCTAGCTCAGCAGAGGGCATGTTGAATCTTTGCAGAAAGACCACTTCATCCATACAGAGAGCAAGGGTCCTTCTCTTTAGCATGCTGGCAGTAGATAGGCTTTTCTACTCAGTCTGTGGCTGCTTTCTAAAGAAAACAAACTATAATGCCCCGTACACACGGTCAGACTTTGTTCGGACATTCCGACAACAAAATCCTAGGATTTTTTCCGACGGATGTTGGCTCAAACTTGTCTTGCATACACACGGTCACACAAAGTTGTTGGAAAATCAGATCATTCTGAACGTGGTGACGTAAAACACGTACGTCGGGACTATAAACGGGGCAGTGGCCAATAGCTTTCATCTCTTTATTTATTCTGAGCATGCGTGGCACTTTGTCCGTTGGATTTGTGTACACACGATCAGAATTTCCAACAACGGATTTTGTTGTCGGAAAATTTTATATCCTGCTCTCAAACTTTGTGTGTCGGAAAATCCGATGGAAAATGTGTGATGGAGCCTACACACGGTCGGAATTTCCGACAACAAGGTCCTATCACATATTTTCCGTCGGAAAATCCGACCGTGTGTACGGGGCATAAGACTTTTGCACGTTTCTATTGAAGCACTTGGAACTATTGAGCCGATTTAAACTGAAAGTTTAGTTGGGCTTTAAACCTGGTGTCTTTTCACCAGCAATTCCCAGCAATGTATTTATTTATAGAACTGTACAGATAAATGTACTATTTACCTTCTAAAATTATTTCTGTTGCCATTATCTTTTGATCACACTTTAAAGGAGAAGTACAGCCAAAGCTCATTTTGGCTATACTTCTCCTGTGGATCACTTTGTTCTGCACTCCTGTGACCTGGTTTCAGCAGACAACGGGCTGAACCCCACTGTTGGTTGACGTCACAGAGCCGGTCCAGGCTCGGGCAAGATCCCGACAATGTAGTCGTGGTACGCCCACGTGCCTGGACCAACACTCATCTCAGCCTTTCAGCAAGCTGCTGAGAGCCTGAGCTGGCAGCTTCGCCCCCTCCACAGCCCAGTGCTTCAGTGACCGCGGGGGGGGGGGGGGGGGGCAGAGCAGAGAACTGTCAAAAAAAAGTCAGCAGCTCTCTGCTCGCGGGGCTATGAGAACCGAGGAATTGGCAGTGTTTGATCGCTCGATTCTCAGAGCATTGGACCTATGCTGCATCCACCTAGGTAAATATGATTCTAGAAAAAAAAAACATACTTCCTATGTCCTTATGTCACTTGAAATGCAATCCTCCTGTTTGCAGAGCACAGCTATTACAATGAATAGTTTTCTATCACATTTTTATGGTTATAGTCGTTAATCAAATATAAATAAAAAATAAATCTAGATGTAGCATAGGATGTGAGACAAGTTTAGTTTTGGCTTCTTTTGCTGTCAACGGAGCCCTGATTGTTTGTTCTGCTCTGTTCAGGGTTTCACAGGCTGAAAATGTGACTACTTCCCCCTGCATCTGGAAGAAGTTTCCAGTCAAATGACCTGCCTGAATATTTATCATATGCAAGCCAATCCATGGAGAGGAGTGTCCAGAAGGTGGCTGGGGAGGTGATAAATAGCTTTAAATAGCTTTGAGTAAAAAAAAACAACAAACATAAATTCCCAGCTCACTTACCAGCCAGCCTGCAACAAACTGTTTTTCCATGTGTCCCTTGCTGCAAAGGCCGCTTATAGGTTGGAGTGGTTTCCATTTGTTTGTACTGTTGGTGAATTGGTGAGGGGACGCACTGCCATTGCCCTATTGCTGGATGTCCAATTCATCTCTATACCTTGAAGTGGTTGTAAATGCTCAAGGTTTTTTTACCTTCATGCATTTTAATACTTACCTGAGCCCCAGTGATGTGCACAACAGCCTCTGTCTGTTGTGCACATCTCTCGGGCCTGGAGTGCCAGTGGGGCACCCAAGAAGAGGAGGATCCAGGCTGTTCTGTGCAAAACCACTGCACAGATCAGGTGAGTATGACATGTTTATTGTTAAAAAAAAACAAAACAAGTCTTTAATATCACTTTAAGGGAGGGGTGGGTTCCCTCTGGGTATACAGTGCCTTGCAAAAGTATTCACCCCCTTGGCTTTTTACCTATTTTGTTACATTACAGCCTTTAATTCAATGTTTTTTTTAATCTGAATTATATGTGATGGATCAGAACACAATAGTCTAAGTTGGTGAAGTAAAATTAGAAAAATATATACATAAAACTATTTCTCAGAAATAAAAAACTGAAAATTGGCATGTGCGTATGTATTCACCCCCTTTGTTAGGAAACCCATAAAAAGCTCTGGTGCAACCAATTACCTTCAGAAGTCACATAATTAGTGAAATGATGTCCACCTGTGTACAATCTAAGTGTCACATGATCTGTCATTACATAGACACACCTTTTTGAAAGGCCCCAGAGGCTGCAACACCTAAGCAAGAGGCACCACTAAACAAACACTGCCATGAAGACCAAGGAACTCTCCAAACAAGTAAGGGACAATGTTGTTGAGAAGTACAAGTCAGGGTTAGGTTATAAAAAAATATCCAAATCTTTGATGATCCCTAGGAGCACCATCAAATCTATCATAACCAAATGGAAAGAACATGGCACAACAGCAAACCTGCCAAGAGACGACCACACACCAAAACTCACGGACCGGGCAAGGAGGGCATTAATCAGAGAGGCAGCACAGAGACCTAAGGTAACCCTGGAGGAGCTGCAGAGTTCCACAGCAGAGACTGGAGTATCTGTACATAGGACGACAATAAGCCGTACGCTCCACAGAGTTGGGCTTTATGGCAGAGTGGCCAGAAGAAAGCCATTACTTTCAGCAAAAAAATAAAACGTTTTGAGTTTCGAAAAGGCATGTGGGAGACTCCCAAAATGTATGGAGGAAGGTGCTCTGGTCTGATGAGACTAAAATTGAACTTTTTGGCCATCAAAGAAAACGCTATGTCTGGCGCAAACCCAACATATCACATCACCCAAAGAACACCATCCCCACAGTGAAACATGGTGGTGGTAGCATCATGCTGTGGGGATGTTTTTCAACAGTCAGACTGGGAAACTGGTCGGAGTTGAGGGAAAGATGGATGGTGCTAAATACAGGGATATTCTTGAGCAAAACCTGTACCACTCTGTGTGTGATTTTAGGCTAGGACGGAGGTTCACCTTCCAGCAAGACAATGACCCCAAACACACTGCTAAAACAACACTTGATTAATGGAAAACATTTAAATGTGTTGGAATGGCCTAGTCAAAGCCCAGACCATAATCCAAAAGAAAATCTGTTGTCAGACTTAAAGATTGCTGTTCACAAGCGCAAACCATCCAACTTGAAGGAGCTGGAGCAGTTTTGCAAGGAGGAATTTTCAAAAATCCTAGTGCTAAGATGTGGCAAGCTCATAGAGACTTATCCAAAGAGACTTGGAGCTGTGAAAGCCGCAAAAGGTGGCTCTACAAAGTATTGACTTTAGGGGGTGAATAGTTATGCACATGACTTTTTCTGTTATTTTGTCCTATTTGTTGTTTGCTTCACCATAAAAAAAAAAAAAAAAAAAACATCGTCAAAGTTGTGGGCATGTTCTGTAAATTAAATGATGCAAATCCTCAAACAATCCATGTTAATTCCAGGTTGTGAGGCAACAAAACACAAAAAATGCCAAGGGGGGTGAATACTTTTGCAAGGCACTGCCCTTAATCTATCGATTATTATAGATGTGCTCCAACTCAGGAGACTCTCCAAATTAGGACTGCAGTTCACTGGGGTGCCGTGAAGTGGCTGCTGCAGCTTACACATATATTTGCAAATGTGTGCAAACTAAACCCCTTGTGTGCAAACTAACGTGCACTGTTAGCGGGTCCATTTGGTTTGTTTCAGGCTGAATGGTAAGTGAGCTGGGAATTGTTGTTTGTTGGTTTTTGACATGCGTCACCCTTCCATGTGCTCCTTGCTGCAAAGGCCAGGTATAGGATGGGGTGGTTTCCATTTGTTTTATAAATAGTTTGGAGCCCTGGAGAGAGTGTTCTTTCCTCATCAGGGAGGGTTCTAAAGCCCCTGGGGCTGCTGCCCCTTTGAGGCAGCCTGTGGAGAACCTGAATCAGCTGATTGAGGAGCTGGTATTGGGACTTCACCTTATGGGATCTGGTCTGGAGAAGGATTGTCTCCCTCACTGGTAAGTGTCTGGAGGCAGCTGAAAGGTGTAAAGCTGTCCTGTGGACTTGTGAGTACTGACCCTGAATTGTGATACCTGGTAATTGTATGCTTTTGGGATGTAAAGTGGGGAGAACAAGTATTTGATACACTGCCGATTTTGCAGGCTTTCCTACCTACAAAGCATGTAAAGGTCTGTCATTTTTATCATAGGTACTCTTCAACTGGGAGAGATGGAATCTAAAAGAAAAATCCAGAAAATCACTTTGTATGATTTTTAAATAATTAATTTGCATTCTATTGCATGACATTAGTATTTGATACATCAGAAAAGCAGAACTTAAAATTTGGTACAAAAACCTTTATTTGCAATTACAGAGATCATACGTTTCCTGTAGTTCTTGACCAGTTTGCACACTGCAGCAGGGATTTTGACCCACTCCTCCATACAGACCTTCTCCAGATCCTTCAGATTTCAGGGGCTGTCACTTGGCAATACAGACTTTCAGCTCCCTCCAAAGATTTTCTATTGGGTTCAGGTCTGGAGACTGGCTAGGCCACTCCAGGACCTTGAGATGCTTCTTACGGAGCCACTTCTTAGTTGCTCTGGCTGTTTGTTTCGGGTCATTGTCATGCTGGAAGACCCAGCCATGACCCATCTTCAATGCTCTTACTGAGGGAAGGAGGTTGTGGTTTTCTTTGAGACTAAGGTCCCAGCTCTCTTCAGGTCATTGACCAGGTCCTGCGGTGTAGTTCTGGGCTAATCCCTCACCTTCCTCATGATCATTGATACCCCACGAGGTGAGATCTTGCATGGAGCCCCAGACCGAGGGAGATTGACCATCATCTTGAACTTCTTCCATTTTCTAATAATTGCGCCAACACTTGTTGACTTCTCACCAAGCTGCTTGCCTATTGTCCCGTAGCCCATCCCAGCCTTGTGCAGGTCTACAATTTTATCTCTGATGTCCTTACACAGCTCTCTGGTCTTGGCCATTGTGGAGAGGTTGGAGTCTGATTGAGTGTGTGGACAGGTGTCTTTTATAGGCCCCTTTCACACGAGGCGGCTCTGCGGGAGATCAGTCCGTTGATCTCCGCTGAGCCAGCGGATGACAGGTCCCTCTCTGCTCACTGAGCGAGGAGGGGCTTGTCAGGCGCCGCTGCCGCCTATGGAGGGATCGGACGAAAACGGACAGCGTGTCTGTTTTCGTCAGATCTCCCCCGATCCGATCCGCCAGCGACGGACCTGGACGTAGAGCCATCCATCTGCTTTTCAGAGGATCGGACCGGGTCGGATGTCAGCGGACATGTCTCCGCTGACATCCGACGCTCCATAGACTAACATGGAGCGCCCGTTCAGGTCCGCCGTCAAAACTGACAGGCGGACCTGAACGGACCTATCGTGTGAAAGGGGCCATACAGGTAACGAGTTCAAACAGGTGCAGTTAATACAGGTATAGAGTGGACAACAGGAGGGCTTCTTAAATAAAAAATAACAGGTCTGTGAGAGCCGGAATTCTTACTGGTTGGAAGGTTATCAACTACTTGTCATGTCATGCAATAAAATGCAAATTCATTATTTAAAAATCATACAATGTGATTTTCTGGATTTTTGTTTTAGATTCCGTCTCTCGCAGTTGAAGAGTACCTATGATAAAAATTACAGACCTCTACATGCTTTGTAAGTAGGAAAACCTGCAAAATCGGCAGTGTATCAAATACTTGTTCTCCCCACTGTAAATGCCAGAGGTAGCTATGGACTGAGACCGCTCTTATAGAGTCTCAGAGTACTGGCCATGTGTCCTCAGCACAATCCTTGTATGGGAGCCTAGAGAAGAGTGTCCTCCTGTTACTGTGCAGCATTTTGGAGTATCCTATGCCAAAACCCCTCTCCCGTCTTCAAGCAATAAATATCAAAAAGGCACCCCCTTAGACTGAGTTAGTGAAGCTGGTGTGAATGGATTGGTGCTTGTGGGGATGGACAGATTCTGTAATATTTGGGAAGAACCAACTATTGTTAGCTGCCCACTACGGGGGTAGTGCTACATAAAATATTACATTTGATAACATGAATGTTAGGCATGGATACCCTTTCAAAAGAAGAATTTTTGCCTGGGGGTGCAGCAAGAATGTACCTTCTGTATAACAACAATTTCTGTCCCTTGAAACATAGAAACAAAGAAACATAGAAGTGGTGGCTGAAAAAAGACCAAGTGGTTTATCTAGTCTGCCCCATTTTTTATTTTTATTTATTTATATATGATTTTTTTTTTTTTTTTTGTCTGAGTATAGATCTATGTTTGCCTCAAGCATGTTTGAATCCACTTACTGTTGACTGACTCACTACCGCTGCTCAAAGTCTATTGCAAGCATCAACTACTTTCAGGTAAAAAAAAAATAAAAAATGTTTTTTAAGATTAACCACTTACAGACCGGAAGATTTTACCCCTTAATGACCAGGTCTTTTTTTGTGATACGGCACTGCGTCGCTTTAACTGACAATTGCGTGGACGTGTGACGTTGTACCCAAACAAAATTGACGTCCTTTTTTTCCCACAAATCGAGCTTTTTTTGGGGGGTATTTGATCACCTCTGCGTTTTTTTTACTTTTTGCTATAATAAATATCCCAAAAAAAGTAAGAAAAGAAATTTCTTCATCAGTTTAGGCTGATATATATTCTTCTACATATTTTTGGTAAAAAAAAAAAAAAAAAATCGCAATAAGCGTATATTGATTGGTTTGCAAAAAATTTATAGCGTCTAAAAAATAGGGGTCAAATTTATGGCATTTTTTTTTTTTTTTTTTACTAGTAATGGCGGCAATCTGAGATTTTTTGCAGGACTGCGACATTTCGGCTGACAGATTGGACACTTTTGACACTTTTTTGGGACCATTGAAATTTGTACAGCAATCAGTGCTAAAAAATGCATTGATTACTGTGTAAATGTCACTAGTAGGGAAGGGATTAACACTAGGGGGGCAATCAAGGGGTTAAATGTGTTCCCTCATGTGTGTTTCTAACTGTAGGGGGATGGGACTGACTGGAGGAGGAGACATATCGCTGTTCCTAATCACTAGGAACAGCAGTTCTGTCTCTCCTCCCCTGTCAGAATGCGGATGTGTTTGTTTACACACAAACAACCCCGTTCTGGCTCTCACGCCCACAATCGGCATCACGGCCGCCGGCCACGCGCATCGGGTCCCTCGCTGTGCAGCGGGTGCGCGCACCTGCTGTCACCCTTAAAGGTGCCGATGTACACCTATGGCGATATGCAGGATCATGCCGACTTGCCGCAGTATAATGATGGCGGCTGGTCGGCAAGTGGTTAATTTTGAATTTTCCCTCTGCTAGTTTGAGGTCATGTCCCCTTGTTCTTGATCTTGGCTTCATATTGAAAAAAAACTGTCCTCCTGAACTTTATTCACCCCCTTGATGTATTTAAAGGTTTCAGTTCTGTCACTCCTTCTGCTTCTTTCCTCCGGACTGTACATATTACGTTTCTGAAGGGTCTCCTGATTTGTTTGACCCCTCAGACCTTTCAACATTTTTGCTACCCGTCTCTGTCCTTGTTCTATCTTATCAATGTCTTTTTGTAAGTGAGGTCCCCAGAACAAGGAAACACGGTATTCTATATGAGGTCTTAAGCTGGCCATACATGGATCGAAATTTAACTGAAGTTCAGCTGTGAACCATGTATGGGCATTCTGGTTGAACAGAAGTCGATCCACCAATCAACATCTGTACAACCTACCTGTCGATTTTTAGCTGCTTGATCAGAACTATAGACTGCAGTGCTGATATATGTTATCTGGCGGTGGGGAAGTCTCTCCGCTGTCAGAATACAATAGCTCAGCCAGGAGGATTCTCCCATCCATCTCGAATGTGTGTACAGGGGGTCCCCGGGTTACAAACAAGATAGGAACTTTAGGTTTGTTCTTAAGTTGAATCTGTTTGTAAGTCGGAACAGGTAAATTTTTTAAGTGTAGCTCCAGCCAAAAAATCAATTTTTAAGTTTTGTAGATAGCATAGGGAAGGGTTATCACCCCTGTAACATTTGTTTTGCCGTCTGTGCCCTTGTTCAGAAGATTTCACCTCACTTTCTGTCCCAATGACAATTGGATTTTGAAAATTTGGGGTTATTAGGGAAATAAGGATAGGTGATAAAGCATCAGTGGAGACACCTTTTTCCCATATTAACTCTTACAGGAGTGAATTTCCCTTCCTAGGGGTAGATTTCATCTCACTTCCTGTTGTCTCCCTCCGTTTGTAAGTAGGAGTCGTTTGTAAGTCGGATGTTTGTAAGTAGGGGACCCCCTGTATGGGGAATCAAGTAATTTTATGTTTTTTTCTTAACCTACTTGTTTCCCAGTGTCATAAATTTTGGGTCCACTCACCAGTTCTGCAAGGAAGATGCTCATTGATTACAGAAAAAACTGTGATGAAACCATGTACAATAGATGAAGAAGAGTTGGGGAAAAGTCACAGTGCTCTCTACTTACAGCACACAGATCCTTTTTTCTGGACCATCCATAGAACACTGATGCCAATGTAAGAGGTCTTTTATAGAAAGATGCTTGTTCTTCTAAAATAATTTGTCTCCTTGGAGGAAAACAAGGGAATGAGGATTTCCTACAGGAGTATGTGATGTTTAACAATTTGCATCCTGGGAAAACAACCTGTTAGAATTTAAGATATGCTCTTATAAACTAAATAAATAATGTTCTGTATAACAGAAATCCCAAAGCACCCACTGTTACATTCAGTTATCTCCGCCTGGATCCCCGAAATTCCCCAGAATGGTACTTCTTGGTATGAAGAATAGGGACAAGTCATTACTTGGTGTTAGAGCGGCCAATCATCAGCCCTGGGTGCTGTCACATGGGGAGGGAGTAGGGGGTTTCTTTTCCCTGTGTAAGTTTTACATTTCAAAAATAGGACTTTTGGTGAGAGCTATTGCAGTAGGTAGCATGGTTGAAGAAAGTTTAGGCAATTTTTAGAGGCTTAAGTTTTTTTTTCCATACAAGTTCATTTCTCAGAGAATGTAACCCTGTTTTAATGTTTGTGTAACACTCACCTGTTCTATGCTCCGAAGACAAAAAGCACAGGAAGATGTTTTCTACAAGATTCAAGAGATCTCAGATGATGCAGAAACATATAATAAGCCAGCAGCAGGACAATTTTAATAAGCAAGGCTAGGCCCAAATTTACAAGAGAGAAAGAGCACAGGGTCCTTCCCTCTGCATGCGGTGGCTGCCGGTTTCTTGGTCCTGATGGTGCCTTAGCCTATCACACAGTGGGTGCTATATTAAAGAGCTAGCATGTCTGTTGCTTGGCATTCAAGCAACGTGTCCACACAGTAGCAGCTGGACCCCTTGTGCTACTGAGCATCTCCTCTATGACCCCCGGTACCTGCCCCAGTGTGTTCCAAGTGATCCCCAGTGTCATTTGCCTCAAGTGCTCTGTTATGCTCTTGTGTGCCTCTAGTGATCCCCAGTATTCCCAGAGTCCCTTCAACCTGTGTACTGTTCCAGTGTGACCCCATGTACTCCAACCTGTATTCTGCTCTAGTGACCCAATGCACACCCCAGCCTGTATCCTGTTCCAGGAGCTCCGGACTTGGGTCCCCTAGCTATTGCTGGAACCTAGATGGCCTTCTTCTAAGCTGCAGCTTTCAGCCCAGAGGGCCTCAGCCCTCAGGCTGGGTGTTCTCCCATAGGAACAAGGACCCTGCTGTTCCAAGCCCCATCCTATTTATACCCACCTTCGCCCCCTACCGGCCATCCTCCCTGCCAGGGATTGAATGAGGCGTTATGAATATGCAAATGGGGTCTCTGCCACTCACTAAATTCTGGAACCTCCCGTAAATCAGGGGAAAGTAGTTGAGCCTGCCACCTGGCAGAATCCAGAACAGCCAAAATCAATTTAACACTGTTCCTCTGCTACAGGGAAGCCAAAAACGAAATCTGTCTCAACTGTTAGCAACCCAAGAGGGTCATCAGGGCTAGCGTATTGCCAGTCTGGCTGCTGGAATCCAAACCTTTTATAGAGAGGTTGCTGACTTATCTTAATTCTACCTTGTTGGCTCCTTTAAGCTACCTTATCAAAGTTCAAAGACCAAAATGTTCACTATCAGTTGTTGGTTGCTATGTCGGTGGAATTGTGCATTAGTTTAGGTCCAAAATCTTTGATTAGGCAAGGTTCACCTTGAACCCATGTGTCACAGTCATGGGTCAAGCTCGGGAACCAGTAGCTATAGCAGTAGAGAGGCTCCCACCCACCAGCTGGATAAGTAAACGAGCAGGTCACCCTGGCGGATGATGCGGCTCACCCAAGGCATGGGGTCTAAGCACTAAACATACCAAATAACTAAAGGAAAAAAAAAGGAGCATTACCTGTACCAACATTTTAGAACACAACATAATAGAAAAGTATCAGGGATGAAGTTCTGGGGATTAGAAAAATACAAAAGACATTGGAGGGGTAGCCATTTAATTAGGACCCTCAGTCAAAGGGAATCCTGGTGGATGTATGAATTGGGATCATTAGCGCCTAGAGGTTTAAATAAGGAATTTGATCTTAATTGTTTTTTGGCCAATTTTTTTAATTCACATATTTTAATATTTTTATTAACAAAAATGTTAATGCATTTTAAATAATATTTTTCACACGTTTTTTAATATTTTCATTTTTTACATTGAATCTTAACATTTTTATTTAATACAATTTTATTTAAATATTATTAATATATATTACTGATTTAAAATAAATAGGGGTCTGGATTTACTTAAAATTTATATAGTAATACACAGTTTTAATAACATATCTGTTACTCCATTTATTTATACTATTATACTATCTTGGAAGGTTCACAGACTGATACCAGTCACTGATAAAGTTTTTCTGGATTCATGGCAAAATAGGCACACCACTAGGGTGGCAATCTAGGAATCATAAGCTGGATGCATCACTTTAGTATACATATAGATTTGAAATTTGTACCAGGATATAGATCAGGGGTCTCAAACTGGTGGCCCTCCAGCTGTTGCAAAACTACAAGTCCCATCATGCCTCTGCCTGTGGGAGTCATGCTTGTAACTGTCAGCCTTGCAATGCCTCATGGGACTTGTAGTTTCGCAACAGCTGGAGGGTCGCCAGTTTGAGACCCCTGATATAGATAGTCACTGCACCAAGGATAATATGAGCACATATAAACTGCAAGAAAATGGCCGCTATTCATGTGTTATTGTGGGCTAAAGGAAAATGGTGGCAATTAATGAATGACATATTAGTCATTGTTCAAGTCTGTCTGGACCTTTAGGCTTACACATTAGGAGTGCAATCTAGGAACCATAAGCTGTATACATTATTAAGTTCAACACAAATGAGTGTGGAAATCGCGCTAGGATAAAGACAGTCACTGCACTAGGATTAATATGAGCACAAATGAACTACAAGAAAATGGCCGCTATCCATGAGGACTAAAAGAAAATGGTGGCAATCGCCACTATAAATAACATAGGAAATACGTCAGCCAATCACAATTCCCCCGAGAAAGGGACGAAACCGGTAGGAGGACATACAGGGAACATACAAGGAACAAGGAAGTGTTCTGGATTAGGGCTACGGAGGGAGGGAACACCGCTGACTGGGGCTGCAGATCCGGTTACCGGTGATACCATCGCCCTAGCACATATGAGTGCACCAAGGCTTGTTTTATTTTATGAAATGTGAGTGCATTTATGTGGTGTGAAGTTTGGAATAAATACGTTTTAAAAACGATATTAGACTATTGCAAGCTTCTGTTGCTTTTACATGTGGCTTATGTGAGTGGAGGTCACTGGTCTCCATCAGGAAGGAGCACTTTATATGGTGACTGGGCATCTGTGCTAAAGGCTTTCTACAGGAAGGAGGAACCACAGGAGGAATATCTAAGTGGAGATTATATATATATATATATATATATATATATATATATATATATATATATATATATATATATATATATATAATCTATATCACAGGCACTTTTCATAAGCCCCTTAAAGTGGAGTTCCACCCAAAAGTGGAACTTCCGCTCATCGGATTCCTCCCCCCCTCCGGTGTCACAGTTGCCACCTTTCAGGGGGGAGGGGGGTGCAGATACCTGTATATTACAGGTATTTGCACCCACATCTGGCATAGATATCCGCAGAATCTGCGGGTATTTATGCCACTTCCTGTCCCCCCCCCCCCGCTGTCTGCTGGGAAACACACGGAGGGACCATCCATATTGCGCTGCGCGACTTGCGCATGCACAGTAGGGAACCGGGAAGTGAAGCCGCAAGCCTTCACTTCCTGATTTCCTTACCGAAGATGGAGGCGGCAGCACCCGAGGACTGAGAGACGGTTCGGCCTCGGGTGCTGACATCGCGGGCGCCCTGGACAGGTAAGTGTCCATGTTTTAAAAGTCAGCAGCTGCAGTATTTGTAGCTGCTGACTTTTAAAAACAAAAATTTGGGCGGAGCTCCGCTTTAAGGTGAGGGTACATCTGATGGAGGGTAGCACTAGGATTTTTGTGCACACACACTGCATGAAGACACCAGCATTATATTCATTCATTCACATATGATGGACTGTCACGTTACTTATTGGATCAACTGAGGACAGTGTGTGGAACACGCAGCACTTTATTTTTTGGACATTATATGTTTTGGACGCTATTTGCACTATTTGTTTCAGATCATTTTGCACAGGGGTGGTTACTTTTCTAATTAAAGTATTTGTGTATAAGGATATCACACTATGTACACATAATTAAGGGTTATCTACTTATCATTTGATTTATTTTGTTTTTCACATGGTTGCTTTAAGCGCCACACTAATTGTTTTCTATCTAAGCACTAAACAGTCTTCACCAGAGCTCCTGGTGGAGGTTTTGCTGCAAGCTACTACCAGGTTGCAGTTCTCAGCATCGCCCCACCAGGAAGGTCTAGTCACAGATGTAGCAGGTAGGGATCAAGTGGAGACATAGTCAGTACCATAGTCAGGTCGGTAACATGTGGATGCAGGTTGGGATCAAGCAAAAGCATTGTCGGGAAACAAGCCAAAGCTCAGTAGCAAAGATACAGACAGCTGCAAGTATGCAAGAATGAAGATTTTGGCTGGAGAGAGCACAGCAATTTGTCAAGCAGGAAGTGCAGAGACATGGCTTAAATCAAGAAGTTCATGGAAGGAGCAAAGAATTCAAGGTTCAAGAGAAACAAGATACAAGGCAAGATTATCTAAGGGATCAGATAGGACACTGCCCAGCATCTCAGGTGACCCAATGAGAAGATCTACAGCCGGATACTGCCAGATCCAGATCCTGACACAATGTTTGACCAAAACCCTAATCTCGTCCCTAATTAAAAAATGATTCAGCTGCATTACAAAAAATTAGCATTCATTGACGTCAGCTCCAGGTCAAACGACTAAGCTCCCAGAGCACTCACAAGGTTCCATACACAGTCAGTATTGTTATACCGGGGTACCACCCCCATAAGTCTTGAATATGGTGCTGACTAAGGAAACTTGATTCGCTGACCTTGTTTTTTGTAACCCTGCTTGCATTTTTTCTTCGTGTTTGACTTTGACATTGTACTAATACTGGATGTGTTATTTGTTGTACACACTTAGTATGGAAAATAAAGAATTTAAAAAATATATATATATTAGCATTGTCCCAGGTTTAGACTCAGAGACCCTTGCACATGTGTTTTTAAGTACCAATAAAATTCATCGGACATTGAGTGAAATCCGGGTTTCGGAAGGACATTGTCATAGTAGTGATGTGGGATCCAAACTCCACTAAGGTCCTCAGAAAAGGGCCAGAATCCATAAAGCGTCACCCTCTCACAAATTTCAGTCGCCACGCTCACCATCATAAGGCCTGAAGAAAGTCGTCGAAATTTGAGTCCCATACTTTTCCAGTGAGCAGCCAGCTTCCGAAGGTAGTCCGGGTTGAAGAAGACAACTTTGCTCCTCATGTCAAAGTCGTTGATGGTGTAGAGCACCCGAAAGGAGACATCTGTGTTCATCAAAAATGAGAAAGCTGGCAGGACTATCAAAGAGGAGCCATACTCCTTCACCATGGTGATAAATTGTTTCCTCTCATCCCTGAGACTGCTGAACCTAATGAAGGAGAAATAAACAATTGTAATTAAAAGGAATATTAATCTTCACTCACTCCATTGATAAGTGTATATATTTTATTTAGATACTCTTCATGTAGAAAGAAAATGTGTACAGTGAATTGTGCTTTAGGCCCCTTTCACACTTGTGCAACCTGAAAGTTGTGCGACTTTGATGCAATTTGGCGCGACTTGGGGCAATGCCTGTGTAATCTTGAGATCTATGGACCTCAAGTCGCATCAAAGTCGGACCAGAGTAGTGCAGGGACTTGAAGTCTCAACGGTACCCATGGAAAATCATGGGGTACGGCTTGTCATGCGACTTTGCTTTTCCAAGTCGCAGGACAAGGCGCACAAGTGTGCCTCAAAGCCGTATTAAACCCAAAATAAAATTTTTATTCACTTTTATGGGCAGCGGGAGAGGTCCCCCCCCTCCTGCTGCTTCCCGGTTGTTTCCCCCGCTACCGGAGCAGTTGGTAAAAGGGAAACGATACAATCCCCAGGAACGATGGGCAGGAAGTCGAGTGAGGCAAAGATGGCCCCCATTCGACTCTATGGCCTTGGATTACTGGAGCGACATCTGACGTCACTTCTGCCTAACGGCCTTAAAGGCCCATTTTTTCAATTATTTATTATTTAATAAAGATAAAAAAATTGCTTTTAATTGTAAATGTGAGATCTGAGGTCTCGCAATAGAGAGGACCTGTCATGCTTTTTTCTATTACAAGGGACCCTTTTGCCACCGGGTCCATGCGTAGTACGGACCTAACGGCAGGGGGGTATTGTACACAATCTCGGTGGCTGCAGCCACCGGGATTGTGTGTGAAACTGACAAGCAGCCTCCTGCCTGTCAGGTGAGAGTGTGCTCTCAAACACCCCCAGTACCGACCGCCCCCCCCCCCCCTCCCCCCCCCCCCCCCAGCGTGCATGCTTACCGGGCTCCGCTTGCCTATTGGCGGGCCCGGGACAGTCATGGCGGGTGCCATCAGGCGGAGGGGAAGGAAAAGAGTGGATACATGTCCACTCTCCTCCCCTTCTTGCAGTGACTTGGTAAGAGACGTCTCCGACATCACTTCCGGGTCACGTTCTCGGTGTCCCCGCTGCGCTTTGCCAGTGTAGGATGTTTTGCAATGCGATTTGCATTGCAAAACATTCAGTGAAATACAGGAGAGATATTGGGGGTCTTTTAGACCCTGCATATCTCAATAAAAGTAACCTGTTACCAAAAAATCATCACATGGGGCAGGGGCGGATCCAGGGGGGGGCAACAGGGCAATTGCCCCCCCCCAAAATATCACACTGACTGACACGATTTGATTGTCAGTCACTTGCAGGCTGCAGCGCTGCTCTGCCTGAGTCTCTCTCTCGGTCTCACATCAGCCTATCAGTGGTGCAGAGAGAGAGAGAGACTCTAGTATGTAATTACGTGGCGCCTGGACCAGGAGGAGCCTCGAGGTGGGTGGAGCAATCCTGCACTCGTTGCTAGCGCCTGGGCCGCCTGGCGTCTAGCAACGAGTGACGTCATTGAGTCAGTCACGTATGACTCGGAGACTCAGATTCGACGTGACGGTGACAGGAGCTGCCTGGAGCGGAGCCCAGGGGGAACAGTTGTTGCTGCAGTCTCAGACTGCAGTAGTGGCACTGTGTGGCAGAGGCAGAGCGCCAGTGTGTTGGCCCCTCCCACCGGCAGCACCTCCTCCCTCCATCTTGTCTACACTCCACACAGTCACTCACACTGACTGCAGGCCTCCGCCCCTGAGTGAGTGTTGGCTCCACCCACCTCCTCCCTCCATCTTGCCCACACTCCACACAGTCACTCACACTGCCTGCAGGCCTCCGCCCCTGAGTGAATGTTGGCTCCACCCACCTCCTCCCTCCTTCTCCACCTTGCAGTCTGCAGAGCGGCGTGAATACAGGAAGAAGGCTGCGGACAGTGAAATTACTGGATCCAACCAACTGGACTCCATTGCTCCTGCATGGGAGCCCCTCCCCCCAGAGCACCAAATTATTTAACTAAAAGTGAGTAAAAAAAAAAAAAGAATTAATTAATTCATGCATCAAGTCAAATCGCAAAATACATGTGTGCCATTATGTATGAGAAAAAAATGCCCTTTTAGTCTTGACTTGTTCAATCTCAACCCCTTCAGCTCCGGAACCTCCCCCCCCCCACCCCCACCCCCCATGACCAGGCCTTTTTTTTGCGATACTGCGCTGTTTTGCTTTAACTGACTCACAATTGCGCGGTCATGCGACGCTGTACCCAAGTAAAATTAACACCCTTTTTTTCCCACAAATAGAGCTTTCTTTTGGTGGTATTTGATCACCTCTGCGGTTTTTATTTTTTGCGATATAAACAGAAAAAGAGCAACAATTTTGAAAAAAAAAAAGCAATATTTTTTGCTTTTTGCTATAAAAAATGTCTTCATCAGTTTAGGCCGATATGTATTCTGCTACATATTTTTGGTAAAAGAAAAATCCCAATAAGTGTATGTTGATTGGTTTGCGCAAATTTATAGCGTCTACTATGGGATAGATTTATGGCATTTTTATTTATTTATTTTTTACTAGTAATGGCGGTGATCAGTGATTTTTAGCAGGACTGCAACATTGCAGCGGACAGATCGGACACCTAACTGACATTTTTGACACTTTTTGGGGACCAGGGACACTAATAAAGTGATCAGTGCTAAAAATATGTACTGTCACTGTACTAATGACAGTGGCTGGGAAGGGGTTAACATCAGGGGTGATAAAAGGGTTAACTGTGTCCCTCGAGGGTGCTTGCTAACTGTGTAGGGGGATGGATTCACTAGATAAACAGAGTGATCCATGTTCCTGGTTAGCAGGAAAACAAGATCACTCTGTTCATCTCTGACAGAATGTTTAAGTAAACAGGTGACCCCGCCCCCCTCTGACAACACGGGGAAAGCCAAAGGGAAGTACCCGTACGTCAGAGGGGGGCGGGTTCACCGGGTTGCCCCGCCCTCCATTATATAAGAACTGTCACCTCAACAGAAGCGTCACACAGCGGAAGACTCCCACTGAGGCGGATCGTGCAGGGGACAAAGCGGAGAAGAAGCCGGAGGAAGATGCCGGACGAGAAGACCAGAGGAAGAAGCGGGGAAAGAAGATGGAGGAAGAAGAAAAACACAGAAGGAAGACCAGAAGAAAGAAGATGGAAGAAGAAGTCGGGAAAGAAGAATTTAATAAAGGAATTGTCAAAAACCGTCTCTTGTCTTTTTTAACCTTTTTGACACTTTTTTTGTGAAATGGTAGGGGTACATTTGTACCCCATTACCAATTCACACGGGGGGGCCGGGATCTGGGGGCCCCCTTGTTAAAGGGGGCTTCCAGATTCCGATAAGCCCCCGCCCGCAGACCCCCACAACCACCGGGAAAGGGTTGTGGGGATGAGGCCCTTCTCCCCATCAACATGGGGACAAGGTGCTTTGGGGGGGCCGCTACCCCAAAGCACGCTCCCAATGTTGAGGGCATGTGGCCTGGTATGCTTCAGGAGGGGGGGGCGCTCTCTCGTCCCCCCTCTTTTCCTGCGGCCTGCCAGGTTGCATGCTCGGATAAGGGTCTGGTATGGATTTTTGGGGAACCCCACGCCATTTTTTTTAAATTTTGGTGCCGGGTTCCCCTTAAAATCCATACCAGACCTGAAGGGGCTGGTATGGAATTTAGGGGAATCCCCACACATTTTTTTTTTAAATTTTGGTTCGGGGTTCCCCTGTGGGGAAATTCCATGCCATTTTTATCAATGAACTTTTATGTGTATTGCCGGACCGACAATTCATTATAGCCGGCGCTAGCGCTAGTACTTTTAAATGACTTTTTTTCCTTTAGAAATGTCATTTTGCACTCAAACTGTTCTAAACACGGGGAAAAAGCGCCACTTTACAGGCATACTATAGACACCCCCCGGGTACGAAATTTAAAGGAATATTACACTTTTATTGTTTCACTTTAAGCATTATTAAAATCACTGCTCCCGAAAAAACGGTCCTTTTTAAAACTTTTTTGCACTGATACATGTCCCCTGGGGCAGGACCCGGGTCCCCAAACACTTTTTATGACAATAACTTGCATATAAGCCTTTAAAATGAACACTTTTGATTTCTCCCATAGACTTTTAAAGGGTGCTCTGCAGCTTTCGAATTTGCCGCAAACACCCCAAAATTGTTCGCTATTCGGCGAATGGGCGAACAGCCAATGTTCGAGTTGAACTCATGTTCGACCCGAACATAAAGCCCATCCCTAGTAAGGAAGGTGGGTGCAAGAAGGAGGAAGGAGGGGGATTGGAGTGAAGAGGATGGGGGTGGTTTGAGGTGCAGAGGTTAGCATGGGTTTAAGGATGCAAATGTGTACTGACAGAGTGGATAAAGATGTAGGTCACGTGTAAGGCAGCCCATTCATTTCAATGGGCTGCTCTATGCGCTACAAATGCGGAAGAAATTCCCAAACCCTTTTTCAAAAACAATTAATGGCACTGCTGTGTATCTGCTAAAGGGCAGCACGTTTCTGTGGTGTCAGAAAAGCGATTTTGCATGCATTCCCAACACACACAAATGTGAACGCAGGCTAAATGTCCCAGTTACATTGGTGGTCCGTGTAAATCCCTCCTTACATTGGTGGTTACTGTTTCTAATACATTAGTGGTCAGTTTAAACTATATTGGTAGTCGGTAAAAAAAAAAAAAATCAGCATTGCCATTGATCACACCCTCCCCCAAGCACTGCCTCTGATCCCAGGAGTCCTAGGATCCCCAGGAGTTTTCTGTCTATTAATGAGTCCCCTCACCTCCCCAGTCCATGGTGTACAGGCAGTGAGGAGATGATGTGCTGTAACCTCTAGCAACCAATCAGTAAGCAGAAATCATGTGCTCTAACCTCTAGCAACTAATCAGTGAGCCGTAATGTGTGCTGTAACCTCTAGCAACCAGTCAGTGAGCAGTAATGATAGACTATAACCTCTGGCAACCAGTTGCTGCCTGATCTGATTCCGTAAACGGATTTTTAGTCTGCTAATTATTGTATGTCTCAGAGCAGCTGGAGAGCGAAACTGCATGGAGGGGGGGGGGGGGGGCAAGAAAATTTTTGCCCAGGGTCCAATCAATATTAAAGACGGCCCTGGTTAAAGGGACAGTGTAATGCCCCGTACACACATCCAATGGATGTTGGCTCAAACTTGTCTTGCATACACACGGTCACACAAAGTTGTCGGAAAATCCAATCGTTCTAAACGCGGTGACGTAAAACACGTACGTCGGGACTATAAACGGGGCAGTGGCCAATAGCTTTCATCTCTTTATTTATTCTGAGCATGCGTGGCACTTTGTCCGTCGGATTTGTGTACACGCGATCGGAATTTCCGACAACGGATTTTGTTGTCGGAAAATTTTATATCCTGCTCTCAAACTTTGTGTGCCGGAAAATCCGATGGAAAATGTCCGATGGAGCCCACACATGGTCGGAATTTCCGACAACACGCTCCGATCGGACATTTTCCATCGGAAAATCCGACCGTGTGTACGGGGCATAAAAGTAAAATAAGAAAAAACATTTATAGCACCCTGCCCCTCTGAGCTCACACGCAGAAGCAAACACATACGTAAGTCGCACCCACATATATATATACGGTGTTCAAACCACACATGTGAGCATTAGACCTCCTCTGTAACTCTAAACTGGTAACCTGCAAACATTTTTAAAGCGTCACCTATGGAGATTTTTAAGTACTGTAGTTTGCCGCCATTCCACGAGCAAGCGCATTTTTGAAGCACGACATGTTAGGTATCTATTTCCTCGCCGTAACATCTTCTTTCACATTATAAAAAAAAATTGGGCTTTACTGTTTTTTTTTTTTAATTCGTGAAAGTGTAATACCGCTGCTCAAATACATTGTGACATAAAATATTGCACCGACCGCCATTTTATTCTCTAGGGTCTCTGCTAAAAAATATATATATATATTGTAGCAAAAAAATACTAATTTAAACTTGTAAACAACAAATGTCAGCAAAAACCAAATTACGAATAAAAACAACTACCGGTTTCTCTGTGTCCTTTAGTTATATTTAGCCTGTTTCAGTCACTGTCAGATAAGCAGGGGGATGACCATACAAAAGTCCTGGAGGGAATCTGCCATCAGCGGGGCACTGCAGTGTGCTCCTCATCAGGGAAAAGAAGCAGAAACCTCTGCAATACATAGGGGGCCCTGTCAGTGTCCAACCCCCAGCACCCACATACATACGTGGTGGTTAGTGCTAAATATTTTGGGAGGAAGAGATGGTCGGGGAACCGCCCCCCCCCGCCTTAGATGGATGAAACGGCGGTGGGAGATCGACCTTAACTTGCGAGGCAAGGGAAAAGAAGAGCCAGGGCCTTTGCCTCTCCTTCTAGCTGAACAGGAAGTGTGTCCTGAGACCCGATTGGTCAGGGAGTCCTAAGACTCCCTGACTGATCAGGTCTCAGGACCCGCTTCCTGATTGGCCAGAAGAAGAATCAGGAAGACAATAACGAATAATAATTCTCTGTCGTCACACAACTGGGTGGTAGTGTCACACAACTGGGTGGGCCGGTGGGCCCACCCTTTTTTGAAGCCAATTAGAGCCCCTGGCTGTAATCATGTGCTTAAAAAAAAAAAAAAACATTGAAATCCATGCGTCCGGCGCCCTGCATGTAGATTAGAGGCCGGACACATGGATTAGGGGGGCGGCGCCCCTGCCTTATTGCATAGCTCCTAACTGTCCCTGATTTCGAGGGACTGTCCCTGATTTGGAGCAATGTCCCTCTGTTCCTCTTTCCTCCTCATATGTCCCTCATTTTGGTCTGATCTATATAGATGTATATAAAATGCACTTTTCATCTTTCAAAATGTGTTTCCCAGTGCTAAACCTTTCATCTGATTTCTAAATTGCTGCATTTGTAAATTTTAAAAGCCAATATAAAGGAATAGTAGTGGTAAAAAAAAAAGCCCTTTGTGGATTAAATTAACCTTTTTTTGGGGTTAATTCTCCTTTAAGGGGGTGTGGCAGGGGTGGACGTAGCAGGGACTACAAAATCATCGCAATCTTTGGAATGTTAGGACATGCAGCCCGGCCCACCGGGCAGCTGCCTGGTGTTTCCCATGGCCAGTCCGGGCATGAATAAGAGCTTGTGTGTTGCAAGTCTTATAAGGACGTGTGTTGTTGTAAGCAATAGCTTAGCAAGTCATTTTCAAACTTGCAGCTCAAATGTTTCCTCTCTGGGCATCTGACTATGGATTCTCTATGTTAAAAACCTGCCAGTAGAATAATAGGATTACACCCACCCACATTACTGTATGTGAATTAACCACTTCAGCTCTGGAAGATTTACCCCCCCCAACCCCTTATGACCAAAGCATTGTTTTGCTATTCGGTACTGTGCTAATTTAATTAGTAATTGCATGGTCATGCAACACTGTATACATATGGAATTTATATCCTTTTTTTCCCCACAAATAGAACTTTCATCACCACTGAGTTTTTATTTTATACACAAAAAAAGACCGAACAATTTAAAAAAAACAATATTTTTAAATTTTTTGTTATAAAACATATCCAATAAAAATGTAAAAAATAAAATTTCTTTATAAATTTAAGCTAAAATTTATTCTGCTACATGTCTTTGGTAAAAAAAAAAAAAAAAAAAAAAAAAATCCCAATAACTGTATATTGATTGGTTTGTGTGAAAGTTATAGCTTCAACAAACTATGGTATATACAGTATATATATATATATATATATATATATATATATATATATATATATATATATATATATATATATATATATATATATATATATATATATATATATATATATATATATATATATATATATATATACACACACACACACACACACACACACAAACACACACAGTATACAGTGGTGGCCTGTCCATATGGGCCCCCCAAAGTTTCAAAGCTGATATTTTCATTAAAAAAAACAAAAAAAAGAAAAAAATATTCGTTTGTTTAAGTGTGCTTGGGGCACCAGACTAATAGGTGTGTATTGGATGCATAAAGATTGTACAACCATGTGACTGAGGCTGAGAGCTTTATTGGCTGCTTGCAGATTGTCCTCGGATGTCCAATGTCCCCCTATGCCCCCCTATGCTCCCAGAACACTTCCACTGTTCATTTTAGCATTGTTTTTTTTTTTATTTGGCTGCATGCGATTGAACAAGCGTAGGGCGGTGCTTTCAGGGTCATTGTGGAATTGCGTTACTTTCGGCTTCTAGTCCCATGGAGCCAGAACAGTTTTTAAGGCAGGGCAAAAGGGGCAACTGCCCTGGACCCATCATTGTAGTGGGGCCCCAAGCAGCTGCCTCATGCTTGCCAGCTATCCCAGTTTAAATTCCCTTGAAGATTTAGTCCCATGCTGTGTCCCGATATCTCAGTGTAAACTTCTGCTGCTGCTGTACACTAACCTCTTGCAACCAATTAGTGAGCAGTAATAATGTGCAGTAACCTCTAATAACCAATTAGTGAGTGGTATAGATGTTCAGTAACCTCTAGCATTCAATCAGTGAGCAGTATTGATGTACAGTAATCTTTGGCAACCAATCAACAAGCAGAAGTCATGTGCTGTAACCTCTAGAAAATAACAGTGAGCCATATTGTGTGCTGTAACCTCTAGCAGTCAGTCAGTGAGCAGTAATCATACACTGTAACCTCTGGCAACCAATCGCAATCGCTGACTGAGCTGATTCAGTAAACTGATTTTGAGCCTAGCTGCTATTTATTGTATGTCTCAAAGCATGCGGAGAGCGAAATTGCAAGGAAGAGGGGGGCCCAAGAAAACGTTTGCCCCAGGTCCAGTCAATATTAAAGACGGCCATGCATGGAGCCACTGTGAAAAGCAAGGCCAATGCGTCTCTCAGCCAGACAGTGGTGCGGCACGGTGTCGCGAGTCACGGTCACTGGATGGACTCACGCTGTCACTGACACCGAGTGAGGACTGCGGAGGAATGTGACTTCGATGAGGAAAGTTGTTCCAAGGAAGTCAGATGCGGACACCATCCTGATCCGAGGGTAAATGAATGATATCCAATGGTGCCTGCCCAGTGCCCAGGCTTGTAAGCCCTGGCTATTGGAAGGAATGCATTTATTGCAGATGAAGAAATATTACTCCAGTAAAATTGAGACTTTTCTATTGCCAAAAACTGCATTGAAATTAAATCTGAAATAGTTGTGTTTGCCCATGATGACATTGATATTATTCCATATTAAAGACAGATAAATATTGCCTGAATCCAGATTTATTATGCTTATATCAGTATTAGAAGACATCTACTGCCAATCAGCCATGTTAGATATGGATTATGCATAATATCCATATTCAACATGGTTGATTGGCAGTAGATGTGGTCATCACATCCTCCATGTTCCCCTCCTCGTTGGGCGCCAAGCAAGGGTCACATGAGAGGCCTACCCCGGGGTGGGTACTTCTGGGCTACGCTAAGCACTTTGTACAGGGTCAGTACCATGCATTTGGGGTAACTTTCAGTGGCGGGCACTCACGCGGGGTGCAGAGGTGCTGCCCCCCTAATCCATGCGCCTGGCCCCTAATCTACATGCAGGGCGTCGGACGCATGGATTCCAATGTTTTTTGTTTTTTTTTCGAAGCACATGATTAGAGCCGGAGGCTCAGGGAGCAGAGCCCATCCAGTTGTGTGACATTAGCAAATGAATATTCGCTAATGTCTTCCTGTTTCTCCTCCCGGCCAATCAGGATGCGGGTCTTGAGACCCAATTGGTCAGGAGTCCTAAGACCCAATTGGCTGTAATTCCTAGCTCCTGATTGGCCGGGAGGAGAAGCGACCGCCGGGACTCGGGAGGAGACGCGGGGGGAAGCTTCCAAAACCGCGACCTGGATGGAGTAAGTGCAGGGCTGGTTGGCGGGCAATGGGTGATCGCTCAGTAAACAGAATCAGACGTAGAGCACACGGCAAGACGCACACAGAAAGCCGAATACACAATATTTATCAGCAAGGCTTGGCTTGCAGTGCACAGGTTAATATATTGTTTCCTGTTAGAAACTGGGGTGGAGCCATGCTTGAGGGAAGATTACTTAAGCACACAGATCCTTTAAC
The DNA here is from genome assembly GCF_042186555.1 of Aquarana catesbeiana. Lineage (NCBI taxonomy): Eukaryota > Metazoa > Chordata > Amphibia > Anura > Ranidae > Aquarana > Aquarana catesbeiana. The sequence continues at coordinate 698,106,820 of NC_133326.1, forward strand.
CTGACAACATTCCTAGACTCCCTTACTTCCCTTTTATTATCCTTGACAACAAATAATGTCCTAGGACTTATTCTCCCACCTCCCCATGTACAACCTATAATAATTTATCAATTGCTTTGGCAATGTTGAAATTAATTTGGGCCAATGATAGCTAAAAGCTGTGATTTACAAATATTGTACACATATGTTTAAATTTAAGATATGCTAAACTGAGAAAAGTATTATGGAATTTGTAAAATCAACAATATAAAAACATGTTTTATGCTTAAAGGTTAATTGCCTCTATTTCATTTTATTCCACATCGTGAAGACACCGCCACTTACTTATTTATTAGGATGCTTGGGTTTGCGGTGACAAGGTCGGTCTTTGTCCCCACATCATTTGTCCAATTCAGAGGAGGTAAGTTTAACCTAAAAAGAAAAAAATGGGAAGAGATGAGGACTGATTTGTGATAGAAGGTAAATTACTCAACTAGTAACCGTATCTCAAAAGTTGTTTCTTCAACATCTTTTTTTCTTACCTGAACACAAAGTCAGCCCGGTCAATCTCATTCCCGCAAAAGCTATTATTTAAAATTCCCCCATTACCCACCACCGCACAGCTTAGTTTTGCCTTCTGGAAAGGAGACTTCTACAATGAGAGAGAGAAATAAGACTTTAAAGTGATACTAAATGTACCCTCCCAGAATAGGTTGCTAGAGTGTTTGATTAGTTTGGCTGCTCTAGGTCTCAAAGGCTGTAGTCTCAGCTACTTCCCTCCCTTGTATTCTAGTAAGTTCTAGGATGTAGTGGGCTGGAAGTGGGTCTGAAAAATTGCTCTCAGCAAATCCCTGGGGGGGGGGGGGGAGTGCCCAGCAGGTGGCTGAGAGGAGATAGTTTGAGGCAGAAAGCAGCAGAGATATTTTCCCTGGAGGAGGAGATTCCAGCCTGAAAGCACTGCTGGCATTCTAGGCCAGTCAGCTGAAGCTTGCAGAGAGGTCATCGAGGTCCAAGATATGCTAGAGCTGGGGGGGCCTATCTTCCTGGAAGCAGTTTAGAGCCAAGTAAAGGGGGTGCATTGAGGATCCCGCCTGGAGATTCACACTATAGTGTCTTGACCAGCCTTTCTCAACCTTTTCAACAAAGAGAAACCCTTGAAATAACTTTCTGGTCTCAGGGAACCCCCTCTAAAAATTACTTTATCTACAACTTATGATACATTAGTGTGAAGGTCAATGGGAAGAATTCTCCTTACACTTGTGGTCATTGGGAAGAATTACCCCCTTATAGATAGCTAAAAAGATCAATGGTGTCAATGGGAACTTATCTGAGAGGAGGGAATTGCTCATTGCTCAAGGAAACCCTAGCAACCTTGGGGGAAGGAACCCATGGAACCCTGGTTGAGAAACCCTGGTCTAGACAATATTGGACAGGATCAATCCAAGTATCTGCAGACACAGAGAGTAAAGTCCTGTAAAGGGAGTAGAGGCTCTGATGAAGAAGGAATACCTTCGAAACGCGTCAGCCAGCAGCGGTTCGTATGCCTACTCTCCAGGACTCAGAGTCTCCAATCAGTAGACGGACTGCCAGAAAGACCTTTTTAAGCATGATTGTCTCTTACTTTTGTGAGTAGTTTTCAATATATTTTCTGAATAAATGTACCAAAAGATAATGCACTAGGCTGGTGCGCCCTCTTTTCTTTATGTTTTTGTCTAGTATAGGCCTGAAAATGGGATCCTAGTGACTGTTTGCTGTTAACCCCTTGTGTGACTGTGTCGGCTCTGCATAAGTGGGATCAGCCCTCCTGGGAGTCCCCAAAGTAAGTGCTTTTGTATCTTGTCGCTGCAAGGAGAGGGGCTGCCTCTCTGAAGAGAATAGACAAGACAGGAGCAGTCCTCCAAATGTTTGTGCACTAAATTCTGGAGTATCCCAAAGCTTTCTCTGCACCCCATCCAAGTTAAACCAGCAATAAAGCCTGAAAACAAAAAGGCATCCAAGAGGCGCTGGGGCTTTGATATAAGTTTATACAAAGTAGTGAGAGGGCAAAAACATTTGAAGAGCCCACTGACTCACGACAGATAAGGCTACCCTCCAGTGGGTACCCCAGAAGCTTACCAGAAAAAAAATGTGCATACATTGAAGGAGCGCCAAACCAAAAGATAAGAGTCCAATTTCATTTATTGGTATTGTGCTTAAAGACAGCCAATGCATTTCGGGGTCCCCCCTTCATCAAGGCTTCCGTTAAAAATGAGAACCTTGAATGGGCTCATAGTAAAGCTGGTTCAATAGAAACTGCCGACATTTGGCCCATGTGTATGGCAGCAGGTCCGACAGAAGCTGACAAAGGGGCATGAGTGAAAAAAGAGTGCATGCTGGGTCGGTGACGTCACAAAAGGGCGGTGCCACCAGGTGACATCGCCAGGTGGCTCCGCCCTTACTTACAGTATCTCACAAAAGTGAGTGCACCCCTCACATTTTTGTAAATATTTCATTATATCTTTTCATGTGACAACACTGAAGAAATTACTATTTGCTACAATGTAAAGTAGTGAGTGTACAGCTTGTATAACAGTATAAAGTTGCTGTCCCCTCAAAATAACTTAACACACAGCCATTAATGTCTAAACTGCTGGCAGCAAAAGTGAGTACACCCCTAAGTGAAAAATGTCCAAATTGGGCCCAATTAGCCGTTTCCCCTCCCCGGTGTCATGTGACTCGTTAGTGTTACAGGGTCTCAGGTGTGAATGGGGATCAGGTGAGTTAATTTTGGTGTTATCGCTCTCACTCTCTCATACTGGTCACTGGAAGTTCAACATGGCACCTCGTGGCAAAGAACTCTCTGAGGAGCTGAAAAAAGAATTGTTGCTCTAGAAAAAGATGGCCTAGGCCATTGTTTCTCAACTCCAGTCCTCAAGGTGCCCCAACAGGTCATGTTTTCAGAATTTCCCTCAGATAAAACAGCTGTGGTAATTACTAAGGCAGTGAAACTGATCAAATCACCTGTGCAAAATAATGGACAGCCTGAAAACATGACCTGTTGGGGCGCCTTGAGGACTGGAGTTGAGAAACACTGGCCTGGGCTATAAGAAGATTGCCAAGACCCTGAAACTGAGCTGCAGCACGGTGGCCAAGACCATACAGCGGTTTAACAGGACAGGTTCCACTCAGAACAGGCCTCGCCAGGGTCAACCGCGAAGAAGTTGAGGTTACATGCTCAGCGTCATATCCAGAGGTTGTCTTTGGAAAATAGATGTATGAGTGCTGCCAGCATTGCTGCAGAGGTTGAAGGGGTGGGGGGTCAGCCTGTCAGTGCTCAGACCATACGCTACACACTGCATCAAATTGGTCTGCATGGCTGTCGTCCCAGAAGCCTCTTCTAAACATGATGCACAAGGAAGCCCGCAAACAGTTTGCTGAAGACAAGCAGACTAAGGACATGGATTACTGGAACCATGTCCTGTGGTCTGATGAGACCAAGATAAACTTATTTAGTTCAGATGGTGTCAAGCGTGTGTGGCAGCAACCAGGTTAGGAGTACAAAGACAAGTGTGTGTTGCTTACAGTCAAGCATGGTGGTGTGAGTGTCATGGTCTGGGGCTGCATGAGTGCTGTCGACACTGGGCAGCTACACTTCTTCCCCCAGCCTCTGCCGCTATCATTATCACAGCAGAGCAGAGAGCTGGAGGCAGAACAGCTCTGGACAGTAGACAGGAACGGGAGCTTCCAGAGTTAACTTTTTAAGTTAACTAGCCAGTGATTGGTTGCTAGGATGTAGGGCAGTCCCAGCAACCAACCATCAGCTTGTTAATATGAAAATTTAATTCTGGCAGGAGCCCCCGATCCCTCCTTCTGTCCAGAGCTGTTCTGCCTCCAGCTCTCTGGTCTGCTGTACACCTATGTAAAGGTAGGATAGTGAGGGGGCAGAACTGTGGGGGACTGTGGAGTGAAAGGGGGGAGGGGGCAGAATTCTACATAAAGTAAGCCACAGGGACACATGGGACAATAGACTATGAAATTGGTGGAACAGTTGTGTAAGATGTGATGTGAGAAGTAGTGCCTTTGTTGGAAATGGACATTTGTCTGTAGGTGACAAACTTACAGGTCTGACATTTTCCTTTCCTACATAAAGATTAAAGTACCAAACATATTACCACTAGTACAGAGGAGTCGTTTTGGATTTTTAGTTTTACTGGGTGCAATTTTCTGTTTTATATTTGGTGCCTTACGATACACTATTCCAGGCCTTTTTGGCAATAGTTGGCCCAGTTGGGCCTCACCCAACAAAATAGTCCAATATCGATTAAGGATTCTTTCCATATGTTTGTATGTGCTGTGGAATTGGGTGATGAACTTTCCTTACTTAGGGGCTTCATTTAAATATGTTTGAATCGTTTTCTGGATTCTTGTCTCGCAGTATGCTCCTGTGTGTGTAAAATTTAAGTTTTCCTTCAGAAAATTTCCCTCCCACACTCACCTTTGGAAAGAAATTATAAAGTCTCTCAGTGATATTTTTGGTTCGTTTTTCTGCCTCGTAGTGAATAGTATGTCCCATCGGAGTGTTCTCCTGTGTCACAATCATTGAGTAGGAGGCATTGCAACATTTCTGGAAATTTGACCTGAACAAGATGTTGAAGTAAGCATTAAATCCTGGGAGGTACAATCATCAAACCTGCTGGTTCATCTGTCTTTATTGTAAGTGTATATTTTAAAGGGGAACTTGTCAGTGCAACAATTTAAGAGCTGCCATTGCCAAACTGTTTATGAGTGCAAGATTCTTTTTCAAACTATAGAGAGAGTCGCAATCATACAAGTATACTTTCACTTTCTCTCTCTATCTCATCCTCTTTCTCTCTTGCTCTTCCTTTTTTTATTTTATTTGTCTCTGTTTTTAACCTCTCTCCCTCTCTCTCTTCAAAAGCAAATGAGGAATAACTATGAGTTGGAGGGAGGAGGTGGATTGGAAGTAGGTTCATGGACATTTTTTTTCGATAAGGGATCATATAAAGGGGGTAGGAGGCAGGGGCGTAACTAGAAATATCAGGGCCCCATAGCAAAATGTTGTATGGGGCCCCCCTGCAAACAGCCCGCCCCCCCCCCCCCCCACAGCTGCCCTATTGTCAATGCAGCGTGACCTGTGCCACATACAGCGTGACCTGTGCCCAATGCAGCGTGACCTGTGCCCCATACATCGTGACCTGTGCCCCATACAGCCTGGTCTGCCTGTGCCCCATACAGCCCCACCTATGCAGAGGAAGAGGCAAGCCACCCGGATCAGCAGAGAGTGGGATTGCCTGCTGTAATAGCTTTCATTTGAATTTCCTGTCTTCCCGGGGCTCATCGTCACATAGCCCCACCTCTTGGCCCGACACCTTTGATGACATCACATGTCCCGCATTGGTTTGGCGTTCTGCCTATCAAAGGCACCGGGCCAAAAGGTGGAGCTATGTGACGTGAGCCCCGGGAACACTGGAAGTTCTAATGAAAGCTCTTACATTGGGCAATTCAGCTCTCTGCTGATACGGACAGCTCGCCTCTTCCTTTCGTCTCTCTTCCCCTGGCTGGGAGACTGTGCCGGTGGTGCTCTTATCCTCACTGGGCCCCACTCGGCTGCGGGCCCCATAGCTATGGTGGTAGTTACGCCCCTGGTAGGAGGTGATTCCAGGTAGAGGATATAAAGATCCATGATTTCATACACCCCTCTCAGTCTATAAGATACTGTAACATACGGTGAACTATTTTCATCATCAGCTTCTTTTTTGTCCTTGCAGTTACCTCTCACCTTCTATAAAACTGAAGTGTGGGATAAGAGTCAGACTGGGACACTGGGTCCCACCTGAGGAAATGAGAGTGGGGGCCCAACTTTACAGTGGTGCACACAGAAATCCACTGCAAATAGTGGGTGTGGATTACTGCTCTTTTTATGGTCATTGTTTGGTGGTTACAGTCCTACGCGTTATACAATGCCACCATAGTACATTATACCCTGATTCATAACACATTATATCTAAGGAAGAGCCAAATATACCCCGGTTCGGTCCATGGGAGGATCTGTGCTGGAGTTTGAACATTTATTTGAACCCTGTTAAAATCAAGACTCTAAAATCAGTTTTGGATATTTGCAAGGCTTATAGGCAAGCGGTTGTTGAACAAAAGGCATAGGGAGCTGGGTACTGCCCTGGTGGACATGTGCCAAAGCAGGAGCCAATGACTCCCGCTGCTGTTTGAGCCAATGAGGAAGAAACCCAAAGAGCCGATGTTCTTGTGCACATTGCTGGATCGGGCTCGAGTAAGTATAAGGGCGGTCTGAGGGGGAGGCTGCACCCATAAGGATTTTGACCTTAATGTATAGAACGCATTATAGTAAAAAAAAAAAAAAACCTTTAGCCTTTAGAACCACTTTAACGGGGACTCCACAAAAAAATAAAACACAGTGTGGGGTCTGGTATGAATTTTAAGGGGACACTTCATGCAAAAAAAAAAATAAGAAAAAAGTATGAAATCTTCCCAAATGATTGTTAAGGATACTGACAGGAGCAGCACAGCCAAATCCCTAACAACCAGTGACATCACCAGCCCCATTCACTGACACAGCCAGAAGTCCCTGGCTATGTAAGCAATTGAGTTAGCTAAGCAATAGAAAAAAATCATTTTAAACAAGGTGTGGGGGCCCCCCTCCCCCAATTCATAGCAGGCCCTGTTGGCCTGCTATAAATTTAAAGGGGGAGCCTACACAGTAAAATAAAAAAACAGCGTGAGGTCCCATCCAAATTCTATATCAGAAGTAAGATATACCTGTGCTTAAATCCCAATAGCTTGTTTACAGTATATAATCTATCAGGTGCTATAGCCGCTGCCCTCCCTATCCATGCATAAATTTCTATGGCGGTTGTGGGTGGGGGGGGGGGGGTTTAAAGCACCTGATTATAGCCAGAGGCTCTAATAGGCTTCAAAATAGGGTGGGCTTGGGGCGCAGATCCCACCCATTTGTGTGAGCACTGCAAATTAATTTTTGCTATTGTCACACTACAGTTCCTCCCCACCAATCATAAGGCAAGTGGTGAGTTCTGTTTCCCGAATGGCCAAAGCGCCAGGCGATCCTATTGGATGCCTAGTGCTTTGGAAGAGGAGGCACGCTGGAGCCGGACCTGCTGCTGCCACTGCCCAGAGGACACAGGAGGAGAGGAGGACACAGCAGGAGAGCAGCCCGCTGCATAGTGACCAGAACTGGATGAAATACTCCAGATGTGGTCTAACTGGAGTTTTATAAAGTGGTAGGATTATCTTTCTATCACTGGAGCAAATCCCCTTTTTTATGCATGCTAATATTATGCTGGCTTTGGTAGCTGCAGCTTGACTCTGCATGCTATTGCTCAGTCTATCTTCTACTAGGACCCCCAGATCATTCTCCATCCTGGATTTCCCCCAGAGGTTCTCCCCCTAGCGAGTAACTTGTATTTATATTTTTAGCCCCTAAGTGTATTACTTTACATTTTTCAATAATAAACCACATTCAGTGCCGATCCTGACCTCCCTGGGGCCCTAAGCAAAATTCTGCTAAGGGGCCCTCTACCTGACCCGTGATGCCTTGAGCTATGTAAACCATTTGCCATTGCCACACAGTCACACCTGACACTTCAGTGCTCCCAATACAATCCTCCCTCCCTAGAGAGCCTCCCCTTACATCAGGGTCCCCAGAAAGCCTCCGCTTACATCAGGGTCCCCAGAGAGCCCCTCCTTACATCAGGGTCCCCAGAGAGCCCCTCCTTACATCAGGGTCCTCAGATAGTCTCCCCCTACATCAGGGTCCCCAGAGAGCCTCCCCCTGCATTAGGGTCCCCAGAGAGCCTCCCCTTACATCAGGGTCCCCAGAAAGTCCCTCCTTACATCAGGGTCCCCAGAGAGCCCTCCTTACATCAGTGTCCTCAGAGAGCCCCTCCTTACATCAGGGTCCCCAGAGAGCCTCCCTACTTACATAAGGGTCCCCAGAGAGTCTCCCCCTACATCAGGGTCCCCAGAGAGTCTCCCCCTACATCAGGGTCCCCAGAGAGCCTCCCCTTACACCAGGATCCCCAGAGAGCCCCCCTTACATCAGGGTCCCCAGAGAGCCCCCTTACATCAGGGTCCCCAGAGAGCCACCCCTTACATCAGGGTCCCCAGAGAGCCTCCCCTTACACCAGGGTCCCCAGAGAGCCTCCCCTTACACCAGGGTCCCCAGAGAGCCTCCCCCTTACATCAGGGTCCCCAGAGAGCCCCCCCTTACCCCAGGGTCCCCAGAAAGCCCCCCCTTACCCCAGGGTCCCCAGAAAGCCCCCCCTTACACCAGGGTCCCCAGAGAGCCTCCCCCCCTTACACCAGGGTCCCCAGAGAGCCTCCCCCCCTTACACCAGGGTCCCCAGAGAGCCTCCCCCCCTTACACCAGGGTCCCCAGAGAGCCTCCCCCCCTTACACCAGGGTCCCCAGAGAGCCTCCCCCCCTTACACCAGGGTCCCCAGAGAGCCTCCCCTTACACCAGGGTCCCCAGAGAGCCTCCCCTTACACCAGGGTCCCCAGAGAGCCTCCCCTTACACCAGGGTCCCCAGAGAGCCTCCCCTTACACCAGGGTCCCCAGAGAGCCTCCCCTTACACCAGGGTCCCCAGAGAGCCTCCCCTTACTCCAGGGTCCCCAGAGAGCCTCCCCTTACTCCAGGGTCCCCAGAGAGCCTCCCCTTACACCAGTGTCCCCAGAGAGCCCCCCTTACACCAGTGTCCCCAGAGAGCCCCCCTTACATCAGGGTCCCCAGAGAGCCACCCCTTACACCAGGGTCCCCAGAGAGCCCCCCTTACATCAGGGTCCCCAGAGAGCCACTCCTTACATCAGGGTCCCCAGAGAGCCCCCCTTACATCAGGGTTCCCAGGCAGCCCCCCCTTACATCAGGGTTCCCAGGCAGCCCCCCCTTACATCAGGGTTCCCAGGCAGCCCCCCCTTACATCAGGGTTCCCAGGCAGCCCCCCTTACATCAGGGTCCCAAGAGAGCCCCCCTTACACCAGGGTCCCCAGAGAGCCCCCCCTTACACCAGAGTCCCCAGAGAGCCCCCCCTTACACCAGAGTCCCCAGAGAGCCCCCCCTTACACCAGGGTCCCTAGAAAGCCCCCCTTACACCAGGGTCCCCAGAGAGCCCCTCCTTACACCAGGGTCCCCAGAGATCCACCCCCCTTTACACCAGGGTCCCCAGTGAGCCTCCCCTTACACCATGGTCCCCAGAGAGCCTCCCCTTACACCATGGTCCCCAGAGAGCCTCCCCTTACACTAGGGTCCCCAGAGAGCCTCTCCTTACATCAGGGTCCCCAGAGAGCCCCCCCTTACACCAGGGTCCCCAGAGAGCCCCCCCTTACACCAGGGTCCCCAGAGAGCCTTTCTTCTTACATTAGTGTCCCCAGAAAGTCCCTCCTTACACAGGGTCCTCAGAGAGCCCCCCTCTTACATTAGTGTCCCCATAGGGCCCCCTCTTACATTAGTGTCCTCAGAGGGCCCCTTCCTTACATTAGTGTCCCCAAAGGGCCCCCCTCTTACATTAGTGTCCCCAGGGTCCCCCCTCTTACATTAGTGTCCCCAGGGGGCCCCCTCTTACATTAGTGTCCTCAGAGGGCCCCTTCCTTACATTAGTGTCCCCAGAAAGCCCCCCCCCCTCTTACATCAGGGTCCCCAAACAGCTGACTCCCCCCCCTTGCAGAGGTTCCCCTGTACCTGGCTGGTGGAGGTGGGAGGCGGCGATCGGCAGCTCTATGGTGTCCACAGGCAGGGGGATCTCCCTGGGGCTAGTAGTTCTATCTCCGAATGTATACAGCGGAGGGGGGAGGGGCCTCTGACCCGGGCATCAGCAACAGTGTTCAAGCAAAGTGAAAGTGAAACTGATACCTGCCGGGTCAGAGGCCCCTCCCTTCTCCTCTCCACTGTATACACTGAGAGTACTACAAGCCCCAGGGAGATCCCGCCACCCACACAGGCACCATAGAGCTGCCGATCGCCACCTTCCACCTCCTCTCACCTCTTCCTACTGCACTCTAAACGGCCAGCCAGAGGTGCAGGGGGGGATGCTGGGTCTTGGGGCCCCACGCAGATTGCGTAGTGAGCGTTCAGGGCGGATCGGCTCTGACCGCATTTGCCATGTAGTTCCCCACCCCAGTCATTTTTTGAAGTCTTCTTATAAAGTTTCTATATCCTGATGTGAAGTTTTTGCTCTGCTTATTTTTGTGTCATCCACAAAAACTGAGATTAAGCTATTTATCCCATCCTCTACAATCATTTATAAATAAATCAACCCCTTGACGCTGACCGTATGCAAATACGCGGCCTCGCTGGACTGGGCTTCTATCAGTGGGGCCGCATATTTGCGTATCCCCCTTTGCACGAGGAGCGCGCCACACAGAAACTGGGGTCTCACCGAGAGCCCCGGGCTCCGTTCTAATGATCAGGACTCAGAACGCCCGATTCCGGGTCACCTGTTAGCTGTGATAGCCTCTGATTGGCTATCACAATGATCAGTCACCCATATGTGGTACCACTGCGATCTTCAGGAGAAGGAGAATTTATTTTGGGTTGTTCTTTGGTGGTAGGTTATGGTAGTAGCAAGGCATATACAGTTAGAGCCCTTTCACACTGGGGCGGGGGGCGGCGGGGGGCGGCGTCGGCGGTAAAACGCCGCTATTATTAGCGGCGTTTTACCGTCGGTGTGCGGCCACTAGCAGGGCGGTTTTACCCCCCACTAGTGGCCAAGAAAGGGTTAAATACCACCGCCGGCGGTATAGCCGCGCCGTCCCATTGATTTCAATGGGCAGGAGCGGTAAAAGAGCGGTATACACACCGCTCCTTCACCGCTCCGAAGATGCTGCTGGCAGGACTTTTTTTACCGTCCTGCCAGCGCATCGCTCCAGTGTGAAAGCCCTCGGGGCTTTCACACTGAAATGCAAGCAGCGGCACTTTCGGGTCGGTTTGCAGGTGCTATTATTAGCGCAATAGCGCCTGCAAGCCGCCCCAGTGCGAAAGGGCTCTAAGTAAAAAAACAAAAAAACTTTTTTTTTTTTTTTTTTTTTTTTACTATTTTGAGCTATTTTTCCTTAGATAATAATAATAATAATAATAAAAAAATCTGGAGTTATCCATTACCATTTATCACCAATTTGTCCTGAAAAACAAGCGGTATAATCCACCTGGATGCACAAAGTAGTTGTGATGATATATACGGTTTTAGTAACTAATGTCAAAGTTGCAAAATTGGGCTTAGGCATTAAGATTTGTTTAACCTCTTAGGCATGGGGGGGGTTAAATAGAATTGGTCTTATGACAGAGCCTTGGGATATCCCACTTACCACTCCAGACCATTCTGAGTGCTCTCTATTTACCACCACCCTTTGGACATGCCCCTGTAACCAGTTTTCTATCCACAAACCAGCCCTATGGTTTATGCCTACAGATCTCAGTTTATAAATTAACCATCTATGGGGGACTGTATCGAATGCTTTTACAAAATCCAGATATACCACATGCACCAGCCTTCCCTTATCTAGATGGGCCAGGAATTATCTAGATGGGCCAGGAATTGGTCCTAGGACAGAGCCTTGTGGTATCCCACTTACCACTCCAGACAATGCAGAGTACTCACTATTTACCACCACCCTTTGGACACGCCCTTGTAACCAGTTTTCTATCCAAGAACAAACCTTATGGTCTATGCCCACAGATCTTAGTTTGTAACTAAACCGTGTATGGGGAACTGTATCAAATGCATTTGCAAAATCCAGATATACCACATCCACCGGCCTTCCCTTATCTAGGTGGCAGCTCACTTCCTCATAGAAGGTTAACAGATTGGTCTGGCAAGAATGGCCTTACATAAACCCATGCTGATTACTACTAATGATACTTTTTCAATGAGAAAATTCTTGGATATGGTCCCTTATCACTTCCTCCAATAGTTTACATACTATTGATGTTAGACTGACAGGCCTGTAGTTTCCAGGAATATGTCTTTGTCCTTTTGTGAATATTGGTACCACGTGGGCTTTTCGCCAATCAGCTTGTACCATTCCTGTCAGTATGCTGTCCATAAAGATTAGGAATAATGGTCTGGCTATAACCTGACTGAGTTCTTTGAGGATTCTTGGGTGTTTCTGGTGATTTATTTGTGTTAAAAGGTAAGTTCACCTTTGTACACTTTTTTTTCTAAATTCCAGCCCCCCTAGGCACTGATAGGTGGCACTGTGGGCACTGATGGGTGGCGCTGGTGGGCACTGGTAGGCGGCACTGCTGCCTATTGCTAGGTGGCACTGGCAGAGGGCACTGAGGATCTGGTGGCAGCTCGCCGTGATCGGGACTGATGTCCCTCTCACGGCCGCCGGTGATCGTCTTTTTTTTCCTCCTGACGCTGTCAGCGCGAGGAGAAAAAATAGCCGATTACCGGCTCTGTTGATATCACATGATCAGCTGTCATTGTCTGATAGCTGATCACATGTTAAGGGGTCGGGATCGACCCCTTACTCCGATCTGTGAACAGACGAGTCTCATAGATTCGCTGATCACAGAGCTTGCCACGCGCACCCTGCAGGGGGCGCGCAGGCCGCTCGTGCACAGGACGACGTCAATGGACATAGTCCCAGCAAAGCAGGTCCGCTCTGTAGCCGTCATTCGGCTATAGCGCGGATCTCTAGTGGTTAAATGAAATGCAATCAGTGATTACCCTCCTCACTAAATACACAATATATAATCAGATTGTATAGTGTATGGCCATGTTTGTACACCTAAAATTACTAGTTGGGCTTTCAGTGCCATTACTTGTTAACGGCACACCAAACACAGAAGCAAACGCACATTTTGCCATGTGAAAAAACGAGGGGCAAATGCTGCAAAATGCACAGTAAAAAACACACAACACCAAAATATCCCATTAACCACATGTAGTGCAGCCAACTGAAATCAGCAGGCTGCCCTATGTGTGTCGCAGGAAAAACGAGACACAAAATGTGCTCTCCCACTATGCTAAGATGTGAATGGGGCATAAAAGTGAAATTGGTGTGATAACGCAAGAACAATGTGGCTCCATTCACATCTGTGCGTGTCCTTGCATTTCAGAAATGCGCGGCACCAAAAATCGCAGTAAAAAATGCACCAAGCTTCTCTCTAAAAAAAAAAAAAAAAAAAAAAAAAAAAAACATATGTGAGAATGCGAGTTCCCGCTATGCAAAATTGTGAACGGGGCTTGACAGCTGAGTGTTTCTGTCCACTCCCTCCTATGTACTTGTATAAAGATGACCATACACTATGCAATCTGATTATATGTTGTGTATTTAGTGAGAAGGGTGATCACTGATTGCTTGCATTTCATTTAAAAATCGTGCAGCTGGGAAAGAAAGGGCCCGGAAAAAAAGGGAACCTGGGTGTAGGGCCCATATAACTGGGTAGGTTGCACAGGTTAGTTCCTGCAAAATATGCAGGTCAAGGGGTGGGGGTGATTTTTGCACTGGGCAATGGCAGGGCTAGTAGGTGCGGCCTGGGTACTGATCATTCCCTGGGGGGCGGGGGTTTGTTTCATTAAGGGGTCAGCAGGAGAAGAGGCAACACCACAGAGATTTTTATTTCTCTGTTGCACTCAGAATGGAGAATCTAGATAGACTCCTGGGGCAGCTGCGCTCAGCTGCCATAGCTAATGGTCCCCAGTGGCTAAACTCTCAGCTGGCTACATTGCTTCAGGGGTCGGGGCAGGGATCGGCTTCTCCTTCCCCTGCTTCACCACCCGCGTCGCGGACTGGATGGGCGACCACCCGCCGTGTCCCCGCCCATAGTGCCTCCCATGGTGCAGGTCGACTCCACAGCCACCTGTCGAGGTGACTAGGTCGGCTTCTTCTTCTTGCGGGGTCATCCCAGGTAAGTATGGTCGCGGATGCCACTCTGGGGATGTCGTCATCGGACGGAATACGGCTGGCGGATGCAGCGCGGTGCAAAGTCTATGTTTGCTACGAGGGCCTCCTGGGTTCTGTCCTGAAGGCGGAGGTTAGGGAGAAGATTTGGAAGGGGGACTATGTGGAGATCTTTTCGCTACTACCGCTGGAGAAGTTTAACCTGGACAAGGTTAAGCCTAATGAGACGTTCGCCAACTGGCTTCAGGTGTTTAACATATTAGCAAATGCCATAGGTAAGAAAGCACCGGAGAACTGTTCGGCTTTGTTTTGTTATTTAGATTCCATCAGTGAAGCCCAACCGGTTTATGGGGGCGTGGCTTGGCTGGGCTATGATGAGCAGTTCTGTGAGACCATCGTTACGATGGGACCACAAAGATATTGGCTTGTGGATGAAGCTCATGACACAAGCCAGGGCCATTTATTTAATGGCAGAAAAATGCCTGGTCATGTAAAAGGGACAGGGTTAGCTGTGGCCATATTTGGTGAATGATGTCACCTGGGGGACCCCATCCCTTTGGTTACTTTTAGCAGTGGGGCCCTTCAGTGCCAGTCAGCTATGGGATTGGACATGCCCATCAGTTGGAAGGATATTTTCCTTTCAATGAGAATTGGGCATTTTTCATCATGATTCACATGGATCTGCTTCATTGGACAACATTATTGACAACAGATCAAGGGCAAACCTACAGGGGTCACAGGGGTCACAATTGAGACCTGGCCCCATGTACCTGGATAGGAGGGGCAGCAGCATATAGAGGAACCAATCTCCCCCTCCTACATCCGCTTCTCCTCCTCCCCCTCCCCCAGGCATTCAGCAGCTGCAGGAGGGAGAGGATCGGTTCCTTCATATGACGCAATCCCTGCCACCCCTCCTTTCCAGCATCTTAATGCCCCTGTTCTGCCGGCCCCCCTGTGCTCTCCCCTGGCCCCCCTCTCCCAAGGTAGGGGTGGGGAAAAGACCTGGAAGTGGAAGAGAAATGGCAGCAGAGAAAAATCAGATCAGTCAAAGCTGTGCAGAGCTGTAAAAATATCAGGACTGGATGGACAGAAATACAAATCCTTTGGCAGGTAAAAGTGCTCTCCTATACAGTATGTATTTGATCTACAGTGGATATAAAAAGTCTTCACACCCCTGTTAAAATGTCAGGTTTCTGTGATGTAAAAAAAATTAGACAAAGATAAATACTTTTAGAACTTTCTCCACATTTAATGTGACCTATAAACTGTACAACTCAATTGAAAAACAAACTGAAATCTTTTTTTGGGGGGGAGGGGTGTTAAATAGGAGTAAGTACACACCTGCTGTAATTTAAAGTGCCTCTGATTAACCCCAAATAAAAGTTCAGCTGTTCTCGTAGGTCTTTCCTGACATTTTCTTAGTCACATCCTACAGCAAAAGTCATGGTCCGCAGAGAGCTTCCAAAACATCAGAGGGATCTCATTGTTAAAAGGTATCAGTCAGGAGAAGGGTACAAGAGAATTTCCAAGGCATTGGATATACCATGGAACACAGAGAAGACAGTCATCATCAAGTGGAGAAAATATGGCACAACAGAGATGTTACCAACAACCAGAGGCGTATCTAGTGAAAATGGCGCCTATGGCAAGACCTGAAACTGCGCCCCTGTCCAGCACCCAAAAATTCGGTAACATCAGCACCCATAAATACAGTAACATCAGCACCCATAAATACAGTAACATCAGCACCCATAAATGCGGCCTTACCAGCACCCAAAAATGCTGTGTCATCGCCTCTGACACTGTACAGAGGTAGAAAGGGAGTAGAATCACCAGCGACCAGGTGCTCTAGGCTGCCTAGTTTGCCTAGTGGTAGTGCCAGCCCAGTCTGCTTGGCACACACGCAGAATCGCCCATGATGACTTTAAGACCCCTTTCACACTGGAGGCATTTTTCAGGTGCTACAGCGCTAAAAATAGCGCCAGCATAGCGCCTGAAAAAAGCCTCAGCTACAAACCCAGTGTGAAAGCCTGAGTGCTTTCACACTGAGGGCGCTGCGCTGGCAGGATGTCACAAAAAGTCCTGCCAGCAGCTTCTTTGCAGCGGTGGAGGAGCGGTGAATACAAGTCATCATCATGTGCGTGTGTGTATGCCAGGCCCAAGCAGAAGCAAGTAGCCAATCAAATATAGTGCTCAATATGGATTAAATAAATATGCTTAGCCATTGATATCATAAATAAAGTGTAATAAAGTGATTTGTGCAAAAGCAGGTACTACTAACACAAATCACTTTTTTACACTTTATGATATCTATGGCTAAGCATATTTATTTAATCCAAATTGTTTGAGCACTATATTTGATTGCTTGCTTTGAAGTTGGTGCTGGTTACTGGTACACATGCACAAGATGATCAATATCATGGTGACAGGTGCTGTACAGTACCTGCTGCTGCTGCCTGGGGGGGGTTCAATTGGTTTTCTACTCTGATGTCTCTTTCTTCTCCTGGTCACCAGCCTCCATGTTCCCCTATAGACAGGCCCAGATTAAGAGCATCATGGGCCTGGTGCTAAGGATGTTGGTGGGCCTTTTTATGAAAATAAATAAAATGAAAACGCAAACAATTTTTTGTTAAATTTAAATTAAAGAGAGAGAGAGAGAGAGAGAGAGAGAGAGAGAGAGAGAGAGAGAGAGAGAGAGAGAGAGAGAGAGAGAGAGAGAGAGAGAGAGAGAGAGAGAGAGAGAGAGAGAGAGAGAGAGAGAGAGAGAGAGAGAGAGAGAGAGAAAAAGGGGAACAGAGAGAGGGTGAAAGAGAGAGAGAGGGTGGTAGGGGGTGAAGGGGGTGAGTGAGAGAACAGGGTGAAAGAGAGGGGGTGAAAGAGAGGGGAAGAGAGGGGATGAGAGAGAGAGGGGGGTGGGAGTGAGGGGGTGAGTCTGTGGGGGGCACAGCATAGTACATTACACGGCGGGGGGGGGGGGGTATAGCACAGTACATCACATGGTTGGCACAACACATTACATGGTGGATACATGGATACAGCACATTTAATGGTGGGCACAGCACATTACGCGGTTGGCACTGCCCAATACAGCACATTACAAGGTAGGCACAGTACATTATATGGTGGGCACAGCACATGACATGGTTGGTACTGCACAACACAACACATTGCATGGTGGGCACAGCACATGCACACAGTGGGCACAGGACCTTATATGGTGGGCACAGCACATGACATGGCAGGCACAGCTGAGCACATTACATGGTGGGCACTGGACATTACAAGTGGGCACTGCACAGAACATTATATGGTGGGCACAACACATTATATAGTGGGTACTGCACATAGCATGGTGGGCACTGCACAGCACATGACAAGGTGGGCACTGCATGACACAGCACAGCACATTACATTGTGAGCACAGCACATTAAATGGTGGACACTGCATATGACATGATGAGCCCTGCACACCACATTCCATTGTGGGTACTGCACGGCACATGCCATGGTAGACAATGTACAGCACATTACATGGTGAGTACAGCATATTACATGGTAGGCACTGCATGGTGCAGCACATGACATGGTGGGCACAACACAGCACATGACATGGTGAGCACTGCACAGCAATTTACATGATGGGCACTGCACATGACATGGTGGGCACTGCATGACACAGCACATTACATGGTGGGTACAGCGCATTACATGGTGGGCACTGCATGGCACAGCACATGACGTGGTGGGCACAGCACATTACATGGTGGGCACTGAATGGCACATAAGATTACATGGTGGGCACAACACATTACATGGTGGGCACTGCATGGCATAGCACGTTTCATGGTGGGAAATGCAACTGCACATTACATGTTAGGAACTGCACATGACATGGTGGGCACTGTTGAACAGCACAGCACATTACACAGTGGGCACATCACACTACATGCTGGGCACAACACATGGCAGGGTGGGCACAGCATAGCACATGACATGGTGGGAAGTGCACATGACATGGTGGGCGCTGCACATTACACGGTGGGCACTGCACATTACACGGTGGGCACTGCACATTACACAGTGGGATCACTGTATGGCACAGCACATGACATGGTGGACACTGCAAATTACATAGCGGGCATTGCAAGGCACAGCCATGACATGGTGGGCATTGCACATGACATGGTTGGCACTGGATGGCACATCACATGACATGGTGGGCACTGCACATTACATGGTGGGCAATGCAAGGCACAGCACATGACATGGTGGGCACTGCAAGGCACAGCATGACATAGTGGGCACTGAACATCACATGAAGGGCAATGCAATGCACAGCACATGACATGGTCAGCACAGCGCATTACATGGTGGGCACTGCAACGTACAGCAAATGACATACTGGACACAGCACATTACATGGGGGGCACTGCAAGGCACATGACATGACATGACATGACATGGTGGGCACAGCACATTACATGGGGGGCACTGCAAGGCACATGACATGACATGGTGGGCACAGCACATTACATGGGGGGCACTGCAAGGCACATGACATGACATGGTGGGCACAGCACATTACATGGGGGGCACTGCAAGGCACATGACATGACATGGTGGGCACAGCACATTACATGGGGGCACTGCAAGGCACATGACATGACATGGTGGGCACAGCACATTACATGGGGGCACTGCAAGGCACATGACATGGTGGGCACAGCACTTTACATAGTGGGCACTGCAATGCACATGACAGGACATGGTGGGCACAGCACATTACATGGGGGCACTGCAAGGCACATGACATGGTGGGCACAGCACATTACATGGGGGCACTGCAAGGCACATGACATGGTGGGCACAGCACATTACATGGGGGCACTGCAAGGCACATGACATGGTGGGCACAGCACATTACATGGGGGCACTGCAAGGCACATAACATGACATGGTGGGCACAGCACATTACATGGGGGCACTGCAATGCACATGACATGACATGGTGGGCACAGCACATTACATGGGGGCACTGCAATGCACATGACATGACATGGTGGGCACAGCACTTTACATGGGGGGCACTGCAAGGCACATGACATGGTGGGCACAGCACATTACATGGGGGCACTGCAAGGCACATGACATGGTGGGCACAGCACATTACATGGGGGCACTGCAATGCACATGACATGACATGGTGGGCACAGCACTTTACATAGGGGCACTGCAAGGCACATGACATGGTGGGCACAGCACATTACATGGGGGCACTGCAATGCACATGACATGACATGGTGGGCACAGCACATTACATGGGGGGCACTGCAATGCACATGACATGACATGGTGGGCACAGCACATTACATGGGGGCACTGCAAGGCACATGACATGACATGGTGGGCACAGCACATTACATGGGGGCACTGCAAGGCACATGACATGGTGGGCACAGCACATTACATGGGGGCACTGCAATGCACATGACATGACATGGTGGGCACAGCACTTTACATGGGGGGCACTGCAAGGCACATGACATGGTGGGCACAGCACATTACATGGGGGCACTGCAAGGCACATGACATGGTGGGCACAGCACATTACATGGGGGCACTGCAATGCACATGACATGACATGGTGGGCACAGCACATTACATGGGGGGCACTGCAAGGCACATGACATGACATGGTGGGCACAGCACATTACATGGGGGGCACTGCAATGCACATGACATGACATGGTGGGCACAGCACATTACATGGGGGCACTGCAAGGCACATGACATGACATGGTGGGCACAGCACATTACATGGGGGCACTGCAAGGCACATGACATGGTGGGCACAGCACTTTACATAGTGGGCACTGCAATGCACATGACAGGACATGGTGGGCACAGCACATTACATGGGGGCACTGCAAGGCACATGACATGGTGGGCACAGCACATTACATGGGGGCACTGCAAGGCACATGACATGGTGGGCACAGCACATTACATGGGGGCACTGCAAGGCACATGACATGGTGGGCACAGCACATTACATGGGGGCACTGCAAGGCACATGACATGGTGGGCACAGCACATTACATGGGGGCACTGCAAGGCACATGACATGGTGGGCACAGCACATTACATGGGGGCACTGCAAGGCACATGACATGACATGGTGGGCACAGCACTTTACATGGGGGGCACTGCAAGGCACATTACATGGTGGGCACAGCACATTACATGGGGGCACTGCAAGGCACATAACATGACATGGTGGGCACAGCACATTACATGGGGGCACTGCAATGCACATGACATGACATGGTGGGCACAGCACTTTACATAGGGGCACTGCAATGCACATGACATGACATGGTGGGCACAGCACATTACATGGGGGGCACTGCAATGCACATGACATGACATGGTGGGCACAGCACATTACATGGGGGCACTGCAATGCACATGACATGGTGGGCACAGCACATTACATGGGGGGGGCACATGACATGACATGGTGGGCACAGCACATTACATGGGGGCACTGCAATGCACATGACATGACATGGTGGGCACAGCACTTTACATGGGGGGCACTGCAAGGCACATGACATGGTGGGCACAGCACATTACATGGGGGCACTGCAAGGCACATGACATGGTGGGCACAGCACATTACATGGGGGCACTGCAATGCACATGACATGACATGGTGGGCACAGCACTTTACATAGGGGCACTGCAAGGCACATGACATGGTGGGCACAGCACATTACATGGGGGCACTGCAATGCACATGACATGACATGGTGGGCACAGCACATTACATGGGGGGCACTGCAATGCACATGACATGACATGGTGGGCACAGCACATTACATGGGGGCACTGCAAGGCACATGACATGACATGGTGGGCACAGCACTTTACATGGGGGGCACTGCAAGGCACATGACATGGTGGGCACAGCACATTACATGGGGGCACTGCAAGGCACATGACATGGTGGGCACAGCACATTACATGGGGGCACTGCAATGCACATGACATGACATGGTGGGCACAGCACTTTACATAGGGGCACTGCAAGGCACATGACATGGTGGGCACAGCACATTACATGGGGGCACTGCAATGCACATGACATGACATGGTGGGCACAGCACATTACATGGGGGGCACTGCAAGGCACATGACATGACATGGTGGGCACAGCACATTACATGGGGGGCACTGCAATGCACATGACATGACATGGTGGGCACAGCACATTACATGGGGGCACTGCAAGGCACATGACATGACATGGTGGGCACAGCACATTACATGGGGGCACTGCAAGGCACATGACATGGTGGGCACAGCACATTACATGGGGGCACTGCAATGCACATGACATGACATGGTGGGCACAGCACTTTACATGGGGGGCACTGCAAGGCACATGACATGGTGGGCACAGCACATTACATGGGGGCACTGCAAGGCACATGACATGGTGGGCACAGCACATTACATGGGGGCACTGCAATGCACATGACATGACATGGTGGGCACAGCACATTACATGGGGGGCACTGCAAGGCACATGACATGACATGGTGGGCACAGCACATTACATGGGGGGCACTGCAATGCACATGACATGGTGGGCACAGCACATTACATGGGGGCACTGCAAGGCACATGACATGGTGGGCACAGCACATTACATGGGGGGCACTGCAAGGCACATGACATGACATGGTGGGCACAGCACATTACATGGGGGGCACTGCAATGCACATGACATGACATGGTGGGCACAGCACATTACATGGGGGCACTGCAAGGCACATGACATGACATGGTGGGCACAGCACATTACATGGGGGGCACTGCAATGCACATGACATGACATGGTGGGCACAGCACATTACATGGGGGCACTGCAAGGCACATGACATGACATGGTGGGCACAGCACATTACATGGGGGCACTGCAAGGCACATGACATGGTGGGCACAGCACATTACATGGGGGCACTGCAATGCACATGACATGACATGGTGGGCACAGCACTTTACATGGGGGGCACTGCAAGGCACATGACATGGTGGGCACAGCACATTACATGGGGGCACTGCAAGGCACATGACATGGTGGGCACAGCACATTACATGGGGGCACTGCAATGCACATGACATGACATGGTGGGCACAGCACATTACATGGGGGGCACTGCAAGGCACATGACATGACATGGTGGGCACAGCACATTACATGGGGGGCACTGCAATGCACATGACATGACATGGTGGGCACAGCACATTACATGGGGGCACTGCAAGGCACATGACATGGTGGGCACAGCACATTACATGGGGGGCACTGCAAGGCACATGACATGACATGGTGGGCACAGCACATTACATGGGGGGCACTGCAATGCACATGACATGACATGGTGGGCACAGCACATTACATGGGGGCACTGCAAGGCACATGACATGACATGGTGGGCACAGCACATTACATGGGGGCACTGCAATGCACATGACATGACATGGTGGGCACAGCACATTACATGGGGGCACTGCAATGCACATGACATGACATGGTGGGCACAGCACATTACATGGGGGCACTGCAAGGGACATGACATGGTGGGCACAGCACATTACATGGGGGGCACTGCAAGGCACATGACATGGTGGGCACTGGGCACAAGAGAGCACATTACATGGGGGAAACAGCAGTCTGTCCCCTAGCACAATAATTACACAACATCCCCCTAACAAATGTACTGATCTTATCATAACAGTATGGGAGATGTCCTTCCTCCCGGGCTCCTGCTGGTTAGGACATCAGCGCCCCTCCCCCAGACACTGAGGATCTGTGTGAGTGAACAGATCCTGTGATAGGGGTCAGGCATCGGCAGAGACAGGACTCGGCTGCACTGACTTGTCTCCTCCATGTGTGTACAGAGGGCTCCTCTTCCTTCAGGAAGGCACACAGGAATTGACAAGCCACTGCCATGTGCCTATATTGAGGGAGGGGCCTGGAGCTGCAGCTCCACCAGCCCCTATGTTAATCCGGCCCTGGGCGGAGCATTAGGCTCCGCCTCCACCAGTTACTCTATCTCTGCGTAGATGACCCAGGGGCGGTCACTCTGGCCAGACCAACTCATCGGCCGTCAGGGGGGGCGCCTGTCACTGGCTTCCCTCCTGGCCTCCTCACTTGCTAATTTGCTGTGCCGGCGCTGCGCTCCAGCAGGCCGGTCGTGGCGCCGGGGACAAGAGTATAGCGGGAGGCGGCCGCGAGAGGACGGGTAGTGGGACTTTATTTTTTGTGCTTTTTTGCCGCCCCCCCCCCCCTATGGCGCCCATGGCACATGCCATGGCTGCCATACCCTAGATACGCCTCTGCCAACAACTGGACGTTCCTCCAAAATTGATGAAAATACGAGAAGAAAACTGGTCAGAGAGGCTGCCAAGAGGCCTACAGCAACATTAAAGGAGCTGCAGGAATATCTGGAAAGTACTGGCTGTGTGGTACATGTGACAACCATCTCCCGTATTCTTCATATGTCTGGGCTATGGGGTAGAGTGGCAAGACGGAAGCCTTTTCTTACGAAGAAAAACATCCAAGCCCGGCTAAATTTTGCAAAAACACATCTGAAGTCTCTCAAAGGCATGTGGGAAAATGTGTTCTGGTCTGATGAAACCAAGGTTGAACTTTTTGGCCATACAGTAATTCTAAAAGATATGTTTGGCGCAAAAACAACACTGCACAAGGTGCTTTGGGGGGACCCCAAAGCACTCTCCCCATGTTGAGGGCATGTGGCCTGGTACGGTTCAGGAGGGGGGGGGGGCACTCTCTCGCCACCCCCTTTTCCTGCGGCCTGCCAGGTTGCGTGCTTGGATAAGGGTCTGGTATGGATTTTGGAGGCGACCCCCACGCCATTTTTAATTTTGGCGTTGGGTTCCCCTTAAAATCCATACCAGACCTGAAGGGCCTGGTATGGATTTTGGGGGGACCCCCACTTCATTTTTATTTAAATTTTGGCGCGGGGTTCCCTTAAAATCCATACCAGACCCTAAGGGCTTGGTAATAGACTAGGGGGGGAACCCACACCAATTTTTTAAATGATTTTTTATGTATATTGTTGGGATCCAGCAATACATTACAGCCGAGAGCAATTTTAAATATTATTTTCTCCTTTAGAAATGTCATTTTTCGCCGGTACTGTTATAAAAACTGGAAAGATGTGCTACTTTACAGGCAGACTAAGGAGAACCCCCAGGCATGATATTTAAAAGAATTTTTCATTTTTATTGTTTCACTTTAAGCATTATTAAGCGCTTCAGCCCCGGAAGATTTCATCCCCTTCCTGACCAGAGCACTTTTTGCGATTCAGTACTGCGTCGCTTTAACTGACGATTGCGCGGTCGTGCGACGTTACACCCAAACAAAATTGACATCCTTTTTTTCCCACAAATAGAGCTTTCTTTTGGTGGCATTTTTTCACCTCTGCGGTTTTTATTTTTTGCGCTATAAACAAAAAAAGAGCGACAATTTTGAAAAAAAACACAATATTTTGTATCTTTTGCTATAATACATTTTTTTTTTAAAGAAATGTTTTTCTCAGTTTAGGCCGATTTGTATTCTTCTACATATTTTTGGTAATAAAAATTGCAATAAGTGTATATTGATTGGTTTGCGCAAAAGTTATAGCGTCTACAAAATAGGGGATAGATTTATAGCATGTTTATTATTTTTTTTTTATTTACTAGTAATGGCGGCCATCTGCGATTTTTATCATGACTGTGACATTATGGCGGACACATCGGACAATTTTGACAAATTTTTGGAACCGTTGTTATTTATACAGCAATCAGTGCTATAAAAATGCATTGATTACTGTAAAAATGTCACTGACAGGGACGGGGTTAACACTAGGGGGCGATCAAGGGGTTAATTGTGCTCCCTAGTGTGTGTTCTAACTGGAGGGGGGGGACTGACTAGGGGAGATGACAGATCGCTGTTCATACTTTGTATGAACAGACGATCTGTCACTTCTCCCCTCAGAGAACCGGGATCTCTGTGTTTCTCCGTTTCTCGCCATGTTACGAGCAATCGCAGGAGCCCCGCGGTCATCGAGACCTCCGGGCACTTAGGGTGACCACATTTCCAAACTGCCATTTAGGGATACCCCCCCCCCACCTACCTAAAAATCAGCTTGTGCTGTAACGAATCACAGCACAGCTGGGGCGGCGGGTGCACGCTTTACCCAGAAGCACTGATCATGCCCCTCAAAAAAGGCCGCCGCGTCGCCACTTTACTCACTGACAGTACTTGTCCTGGCCGGCCGAGACCCGTTTTACCTTGTACCAATGGCTCTACAGTGATTACATGCACGAGGCGGGATTTATGATTTCTCCAATCACAAGCAGGGGGTGGGGATTGTGCCTCTCTAGACATTCCCTGCCAGGACAGGTACTGTCAGTGAGTAAAGCGGCGATGTGGTGACCTTTTTTGGGGGCATCAGATCAGCCCTGGGGGTGGGTGGCAGTGTCAGTTTCATTCCGGGACACTGTATTGCCATGGAATGAAGGTGCCCGGGACAGACCTGCAAAATGCGGGACTGTCCCGGGCAATCCGGGACACGTGGTCACCCTACGGCACTCGCATCGCCTCCGGGGGTGCGAGCTGTGGGCACGCGCCCCTAGTGGCCACCAGAGGGAGCGACGTAACATAATGGCCGAGCCATGTTGTCTTAAAGCCCTTGCACACTGGGGCGGGGTCGGCGGTAAAACGCTGCTATTATTAGCGGCGTTTTACCGTCGGTATGCGGCCGCTAGCGGGGCGGTTTTACCTCCCGCTAGCGGCCGAGAAAGGGTTAAATACCACCGCAAAGCGCCTCTGCAGAGGCGCTTTGCCGGCGGTATAGCCGCGCCGTCCCATTGATTTCAATGGGCAGGAGCGGTAAAGGAGCGGTATACACACCGCTCCTTCACCGCTCCAAAGATGCTGCTGGCAGGACTTTTTTTACCGTCCTGCCAGCGCATCGCTCCAGTGTGCAAGCCCTCGGGGCTTGCACACTGGAATACAAGCAGCGGCACTTTCGGGGCGGTTTGCAGGCGCTATTATTAGCGCGATAGCGCCTGCAAACCGCCCCAGTGTGCAAGGGCTCTTAGTACAACTGCGGCGGCTGGTCGGCAAGCGGTTAAAATCACCGCTCCTGAAAAAACGGCCGTTTTTAATTACTTGCCTACCAGGCCAATTCTGACATTTCTCTCCTACATGTAAAAATCATCATTTTTTTGCTAGAAAATTACATAGAACTCCCAAACATTATATATGTTTTTTTAGCAAAGACCCTAGAGAATACAATGGCGGTTGTTGCAACTTTTCATCTCACACAGTATTTGCGCAGGAATTTTTCGTAAAGTTAGTAAAGTTAGCCCAATGTTTTTGCATATTGTGAAAGACGAAGTTACGCCGAGTAAATAGATACCTAACATGTCACGCTTCAAAATTGCACACGCTCGTGGAATGGCGCCAATGTTCGGTACTTAAAAATCCCCATAGGCGAGGCTGGTTACATGTTTTGAGTTACAGAGGAGGTCTAGGGACAAAATGATTGCTCTCGCTCCAACGTTCGCGGCAATACCTCATATGTGTGGTTTGAACACCATTTTCATATGTGGGCGGGACTTACGTATGCGTTCGCTTCTGCGTGCGAGCACACGGGGACAGCGGCACTTTAAAAAAAAAACTTTTTTCTGTTTTTTATTGTTAATTATATTTTCTTTTTTTTTTATTTTGACACTTTTTTGAAAAAAAAATTTGATCACTTTTATTCCTATTACAAGGAATGTAAACATCCCTTGTAATAAGAATATGACATGACAGGTCCCATATCACATTTTCTCGGCTCTTGGTAGTGTTGTACGTCACCGCGTTCTTGACGGTCGACAGTTCAGAGAACTTTTGTGTGACCGTGTGTATGCAAGCCAAGCTTGAGCGGAATTCCGTCGGAAAAACCATCCAAGGTTTTTCCGATGGAATTCCGCTCAAGCTTGCCTTGCATACACACGGTCACACAAACGTTCTCTGAACTTTCGACCGTCAAGAAGGCGGTGACGTACAACACTACCAAGAGCCGAGAAAATGAAGTTCAATGCTTCCGAGCATGCGTAGGAATTTTGTGCGTTGGAATTGCTACAGACGATCGGAATTTATGATAGGAACTTTTTCCGTCGGAGAACCAGCTCTCAATCTCATCGCAAAAGTCCGATGGAGCATACACATGGTCGGAATTTCCGACCAAAAGCTCACATCAGACTTTTGCTGGCGGAATTTCCGATCGTGTGTACGGGGCATTAGTGGGCAGACATGGGCATATTTAATCCAGGTCCCATGACCAATTATTTGTTTTATCCATTTAAATAGTGCTGATATTTGTATTTATGTCTTAAAAGCAAATAGTATCTGTGCTGCACATACTTACTGCAACAGCTTGTGTTCTGTTTGGTTCTCGATCCATGGACATCCTTGTAGGGCTTTAACTGTCCTAAACAATTCTTCTTTTTTTAATCTGCAGAAAAAAAAAAAAAAGTCAACAACCTGAATTCTCTTTTGTCCACAGATGAGAAGGGGAGTTAGGAAAGGATTGCATTAATTGCTATACAAACCCTAATACTCAGTGGCGGCTGGTGGCAAACAAACCACCCCCCCTTCCCCTGACGCTCGTCCGCAATATGGCATATGGTGGGATATGATCCCAGTCGCCCCCCCCCCCCCCCCCCATACATACTGGTATAGAAGGTAGAAGATACAGAAGCTCGGGGTAGATGGCAGGGTGGTCGTTCTCCTGCTTCCTGGGCAGTCTCAGCTCAGTGTCCGTCTGGTTGTTGGGGGGGGGGGCGTTGCTGGGCTTGGTTCCACGAGAGGAAGGGAAGGGTAGGATGTGCTCAGATAGAAGAAGCCGGCTTGGGACAGGTGATGGGGGAGGCCAGTGGTGGCTGGTGCTCAAAATTTTTTTGGGGGGGGCGCAAACAAACTGAAAAAAAAAAAACATCCATTGCAGCCATTGCACCATCAAGCGCAGCTACTGTGCCCATCAATTGCCGCCACTGTGCCATTAAACGCAGCCACTGTGCCCATCAAGCACATCCACCATGCCCATCAAATGCAGCTACTGTACCCAACAATTGCTGCCAGTGTGCTCATCAATTACCGCTACTGTGCCCTATCAAATGCTGCCAGTGTGCCCATCAATTACCGCTACTGTGCCCCATCAAATGCTGCCAATGTGCTCATCAATTACCGCTACTGTGCCCTATCAAATGCTGCCAGTGTGCCCATCAATTACCGCTACTGTGCCCCATCAAATGCTGTCAGTGTGCATCGCCCGGCACTTACCTGTCTCGCAGCGGGTCAGCGGCGGTGTCCTGCACGCTCCTCGATGTCTTCTTCTCTCCTCTCTATCAGGCGTCCGATCACAGCGCCTGATGTTTCAGCCAATCAGGTGACAGGTAACAGACCCGAGCACCTGATTGGCTGAGAGGCAGTTCAGTGTTAGCAAAGCGAATTCCTTCACTTTGCTAACACACAGCTGAGTGAACAGCAAACGCACAGCATTGTGCCCGCTGTTCACCTTTTTGGGCGCCTATTAGAGCCTATGGCTCGAATCAGGTGCTTCCAAAAAAAACACCCCCGCCGCTGTAATTCAGGTGCCCGGCGCCAGAAAAGGGGTCGGACACCTGAATAGGGGGTGTCAGCGGTGACCATAGATAGATTCATGCAATGCATGAATCTATCTATGGTGAGAGAGCGGTGCCAGGAGAGAGGGGGCGGCGCTCCTGCGCCTTTTATGGACGCACCGCCACTGGGGGACACCGAGCCCAACCAGTCTGCAGAGGAGAGAAGGATGTTCTGGAGACCTGAAAATCGCTTCTCCTTTTTTAAGACCTGCTACCTGATTGGCCGGGAGGAGAATCAGGAAGACAATAGCGAATTTTAATTTGGTAATGTGACACAAGTGGGTGGGCTCGGGGTGCAGTGCTATGCGCCCTGAGCCCAACCTTTTTGAAGCCAATTAGACCCCTAGGCTCTAATTCCCCAATTGGAATCCATGCATCTGGCGCCCTGCATGGAGATTAGGGGGCCCCCTAATAGAGCAGCAGCCACTGCTAATACTGAACTTTTCCTATTTGTTCCCCTTAGTCTGCTAAATATGCCCCTAATCTAAATGCAGGGTGCCAGAGACATGGATTCCAATGGGTTTTTTTTGGAAGCATGTGATTAGAGCCTGAGGCTCTAGTTAGCTTCAAAAAAGGGTGGGCTTGGGACGCAAAGCCCTACTCCCCGAGCCCACCCAGTTGTGTGACAATAGCGAATTAATATTTGCTAATGTCTTCCTGTTTCTCCAATCAGGTCTTAAGCCGGACTTAAGACCTGATTGGCCAAGAGGAAAAACGACCGTATTGGCTGCCGAGGAGGAGGAGACGCAGGGGGAAGCCGAACGGCCCGCGACCTAGATGAGGTAAGTGTGGGGGCTGGTGGGTGGATGGGCGAGTGACGGGGGGGGGGGGGGCTGTTTGGTTTACTGAGCAGGGGGGTAGGGTTGGACTGATGGATGCACTGACCGATCAAACGAAGGGGTGTTGGGTAGTTTGCTGCCCCCCCCAAAAAAAAAAAAAAATTGGTCACCAGCCGCCACTGTCTTCCAGTAGATTTTCCATGTTTTTTCAGTAAAAAATGCTGCGGGAGGTTGGTAACACTGCCAAGGGTCCTGCAAATGGTTAGCTAACTCAAAATCCCCCTACGACCTGGTGGAGAACACAGCACGATCGCAGGAGGTGCGAGTATGGTTTTTCATACATAAAACGTGTGAAAAAGGTTATGGGGGGATATCAAAGAGTGAAATTCCTCTTTAAACTTTCCAGAGTTTTTAAGAATTGAAGTACACACATTTGTCTCGCAGAATTTTACACCTAGACTTTGCAAATCGCAGGGAGACGCATAGGGGTATACACTCTTTGGCCACTCTATTAGGTACACCTTGATAGTACCGGGTTGGACCCCCTTTTGCCTTCAGAACTGCCTTCATTGTTCGTGGCAAAGATTCAACAAGGTGTTGGAAACATTCCTTAGAGATTTTGGTCCATAGTGACATGATAGCATCACTCAGTTGCTGCAGATTTGTGGGCTGCACATCCATGATGCAATTCTCCTGTTCCACCACATCACAAAGGTTCTCTATTGGATGAGATCTGGTGAGTGTGGAGGCCATTGGAGGACAGAGACCTCATTGTCCAGCGGTGAGATGATTTGAGCTTTGTGACATGGTGCATTATCCTGCTGGAAGGAGCCATCAGAAGATGGGGACACTGTAGTCATAAAGGGATGGACATGGTCAGCAACAATACTCAGGTAGGTCGTAGCGTTCAAACGATACTCAAGTAAGTAGTATCGTTTAGTAAGGGACCAAAAGTGTGCCAAGAAAATATTCCCCCACACCATTACACCCCCACCACCAGATATCGACAAAGCCAGTGGAATGCCCAGGAAAAAATCCAAGCCTACTTACCACCAGCTCGCAGACAACCAATTGACCTGTCTAACAGTACGCGTTAAAAACAGGGGTACAGTCCGCATGCATTTGCAAGCGTAAGCCACAGAGCCTCGTCACGGCACCCTGTAATCTGTGGTCCTAACACTAAAATTTGGGTGTCCCCACAGTGGAAGCACATGCATTCTAATGGATAGTGAGGACAGGTGGACTGAAGGGAGCCCACCCCTTCTTAAAGGTACAGAAGCACACCAAACACCCAGCAGGTAGCACAATGGCTGCAAAGGTGCTGGTGCTGGTGCGTTGCTGGACCAATACACACACACACACACACACACACACACCAACGTGATCACCCACCACCACCAGCCTGAACCATTGATACAAGGCAGGATGGATTCATGATTTCATGTTTACACCAAATTCTGACCCCACCATCTGAATGTCGCAGCTGAAATCAAGACTCATCAGACCAGGCAATGTTTTTCCAATCTTCTATTGTCCAATTTCGGTGAGCCTGTGCCAATTGTAGCCTCAGTTTCCTGTTCTTAGCTGATAGGAGTGGCACCCGGTGTGGTCTTCTGCTGCCGTGGGCCATCTGCTTCAAGGTTCGATGTGTTGTGCATTTAGAGATGGTATCCTGCATACTTTGGTTGTAACGAGTGGTTATTTGTGTTACTGTTACTTTTCTATCATCTGGAACCAGTCTGCCCATTCGCCTCTGACATCAACAAAGCATTTTCCTCCACACAAATGCCGCTCACTGGATATTTTCACTTTTTCTGACCATTCTCTGTAAAGCCGGGAGATGGTTGTGCGTAAAAATATCCCAGTAGATCAGCATTGAAATACTCAGACCAGCCAGTCTGGCACCAACAACCATGCCGCATTCAAAGCCATATAAATCCCCTTTCTTCCCCATTCTGATGCTCAGTTTCAACTTTAGCAAGTCGTCTTCACCACCTCCTAGATGCCTGAATGCATTGCTGCCATGTGATTGGCTGATTAGCAATTTGTGTTACCAAGCAATTGAACAGGTGTACCTAATAAAGTGGCCGGTGAGTGTCGTTCTCCCAGTAAAAACACATGCATGTTCATTCTCTGCAACTGTTATTAGGGTATTCCCTACGCTGGTCAAATGTTTTTCATTGATTTAAAATTGAAAATACAGCATTTGGCCACAAGATGGCACTAAGTGTCATTAAAAGGTGGAATTGATACAATTTATAACATATAATGATAATAAACATAGATCAATAAAAAATGTTTCTTTAGCAAAACTTTGAAGTGTATTTATAAGAAAAAAAAAATCTCTGTGTGAATGTCACAACATTTGCACAACTGTCCTGAATAATCCACGTAATGTATCTAATATGTTTATTTCCTATGATCTTAAGCTCCATCTAGTGGTTATAATGCAGTATTTTCCTAAAAAACCTCAATTGGGAAAATACAGCATTATGGCCACTGGATGGGGCTGATGATTATAGGAAAAGTATTTTACACATAATACGGACATAGTTTGGGAGGGCTGCGTGAATGCTGGAGGTGTTTTAAAAATAGACTGCATAATGTTCTCACACCTTTATACTGAAAAATAAGGCAAGCAGAAGATTCATAAAACTCACGTTTTCATTGTAGAGTTCAATATAAGGGTTTGTAGATCTGAACATTCAGCAGCTGATAGTGTGGTTTCCTTTTTCCTTGACCTGCGAAAACCAACTGGATATTAGAATACTATGTTTTTCCTTCCTTCCTTCCTTCCGTCCTTCCGTCCTTCCTCCCTTCCTTCCTCCCCTTTTCTTCTTTCCTTCCTTCCTCTCTTCCTTTACCTCCTTTCTAGTCCTTCCTTCCTTCCAGTGTTAATTCCATTGACTAAAATATTTTCAGCAATGAAATTAACACTGGTTCATGAGATTTGAGTTGACTAAAATATAACTAAAACTAAAATGTAATTTTAGTAAAAAGACTGACTAAAACTAAATCGAAATTTGACATCAAGATTAACACTGCTTCCTTACTT
This sequence comes from Aquarana catesbeiana, assembly GCF_042186555.1. Lineage (NCBI taxonomy): Eukaryota > Metazoa > Chordata > Amphibia > Anura > Ranidae > Aquarana > Aquarana catesbeiana. The sequence continues at coordinate 698,139,278 of NC_133326.1, forward strand.
TCTTGATTCCACTTCCTTCCCTTCCATTTTTCCTCCCTTCCTTTCTATTCCTTCCTTAGTTTCCCTTCCTTCCTTTCTCCATCCTTATCTTTACCTTCCTTCCATCCCCTTCCTTCCATCCCCTTCCTTCCTTCCTTCCTTCCTTCCTTCCTTCCTTCCTTCCTTCCTTCCCCTTTGCCTTCCTGTTCCTCTATTCCTTCCTCCCTTCCCTTGTTCCTCTATTCCTTCCTTCCCTTTCCTTGTTCCTCTATTCCTTCCTTCCCTTTCCTTGTTCCTCTATTCCTTCCTTCCCTTTCCTTGTTCCTCTATTCCTTCCTTCCCTTTCCTTGTTCCTCTATTCCTTCCTTCCCTTTCCTTGTTCCTCTATTCCTTCCTTCCCTTTCCTTGTTCCTCTATTCCTTCCTTCCCTTTCCTTGTTCCTCTATTCCTTCCTTCCCTTTCCTTGTTCCTCTATTCCTTCCTTCCCTTTCCTTGTTCCTCTATTCCTTCCTTCCCTTTCCTTGTTCCTCTATTCCTTCCTTCCCTTTCCTTGTTCCTCTATTCCTTCCTTCCCTTTCCTTGTTCCTCTATTCCTTCCTTCCCTTTCCTTGTTCCTCTATTCCTTCCTTCCCTTCCCTTGTTCCTCTATTCCTTCCTTCCCTTCCCTTGTTCCTCTATTCCTTCCTTCCCTTCCCTTGTTCCTCTATTCCTTCCTTCCCTTCCCTTGTTCCTCTATTCCTTCCTTCCCTTCTCTTGTTCCTCTATTCCTTCCTTCCCTTCCCTTGTTCCTCTATTCCTTCCTTCCCTTCCCTTGTTCCTCTATTCCTTCCTTCTTTTCTTCCTCCCTTTCTTCTTTCCTCCTTTCCTTTTCCTTCATCCTTATCTTTACCTTCATTTCTCTACCTCCCTTCCTTTTTCTTACTTTCACCATATTTTTTCCTTTCTTCCTTTCTTTTCCTTCCTTTCTCTTCATTCCTTCCTTTCTCTTCCTTCCTTCCTTCCTTCCTTCCTTCCTCCTTTTACCTTTCTTCTTTCCCCTTCCTTTTTCTTCCTTGCTCCTTATCTCTTCCTTCCTTCCTCCCTCCCTCCCTCCCTTCCTTCTCCTTCCTTTCTCTTCATTCCTTTCTTTCTCTTCCTTCCTTCCTTCCTAATCAAAAGACTATGACTAAAACTAAATCGAAATTTGATGTAAAATCTACCACAGTTACTAACAAGATAAGGGCACCTCGATAGGATCCTTTTACAATATAAGAAAAAGTGGATTTATAGACCTAACAGGCTAATACCTAATGGGTTAAACACTGAACTGAATCTACAGGTGTGGTGTGCAGGAGGGAACAGTACCTGAGTTAGGAGGATACAGTACAGGGGGGTGGGGGGCAGGAGGGCACAGTACAGGTAGGGCAGCAAGGTACACTATGGGGGGGGGGGGGGCAGGAGGGCATAGTACAGTGGTTAGGGAGGTACAGTATAGGGGCAGCAGGAGGGCACAGTACAGGAGGGGTAGGAAGGTACAGTATGTGGGGGCAGAAGGGCACAGTACAGTGGTTAAGAGGGTACAGTACAGGGGGGAACAGTAGGGAGGGCAGGAGGGCACAGTACGGGGTGGCTGGAAGGTACAGTATGGGGGGGAAGGAGGGCATAGTACAGTGGTTAGGAAGGTACAGTACAGGGAGCAGCAGGAGGGCACAGTACGGGGGCAGGAAGGTACAGTATTGGGGGGGGGCAGGAGGGCACAGTATAGTGGTTAGAATAGTACAGTGCAAGGGGGAGCAGGAAGGCACAGTATGGGGGGGGGGGGGCAGGAAGGTACAGTATAGTGGGCAGGAGGGCACAGTACAGTGGTTACAATAGTACAGTACAGGGGGGAGCAGGAGGGCACAGTACAGGGGGGAGGGGCAGGAAGGTACAGTATGGGGGCAGGAGGGCACAGTACAGTGGTTAGAATAGTACAGTACAGGGGGGAGCAGGAGGGCACAGTACAGGGACGGGGCAGAAAGGTACAGTATGGGGGGGCAGGAGGGCACAGTACAGGGAAGGGGCAGGAAGGTACAGTATGGGGGGGCAGGAAGGCACAGTACATTGGTTAGAATAGTATAGTACAAGGGGGAGCAGGAGGGCACAGTACAGTAACGGGGTAGAAAGGTACAGTATGGGGGGGCAGAAAGGTACAGTATGGGGGGGCAGGAGGGCACAGTACAGGGAGGGGGCAGGAAGGTACAGTATGGGGGGGCGGGAAGGCACAGTACAGTGGTTGGAATAGTACAGTACAGGGAGGGGGCAGGAAGGTACAGTGTGGGGGGCAGGAAGGCACAGTACAGTGGTTAGAATAGTACAGTATAAGGGGGAGCAGGAGGGCACAGTACAGGGAGGGGGCAGGAAGGTACAGTATGGGGGGGGCAGGAGGGCACAGTACAGTGGTGAGAATAGTACAGTACAGGGGGGAGCAGGAGGGCACAGTACAGTGGTGAGAATAGTACAGTACCGGGGAGAGCAGGAGGGCACAGTACAGGGAGGGGGCAGGAAGGTACAGTATGGGGGGGGGGCAGGAAGGCACAGTACAGTGGTTAGAATAGTACAGTACAGGGAGGGGGCAGGAAGGTACAGTATGGGGGGGGGGCAGGAAGGCACAGTACAGTGGTTAGAATAGTACAGTACAGGGAGGGGGCAGGAAGGTACAGTATGGGGGGGGGCAGGAAGGCACAGTACAGTGGTTAGAATAGTACAGTACAGGGAGGGGGCAGGAAGGTACAGTATGGGGGGTGGGGCAGGAGGGCACAGTACAGTGGTGAGAATAGTACAGTACGGGGGGAGCAGGAGAGCACAGTACAGGCGGGGCAGAAAGGTACAGTATGGGGGGGGGGGGCAGGAGGGCACAGTACAGTGGTTAGGAAGGTACAGTACAGGTGGGGCAGGAGGACACAGTACAGGTGACAGCCTACCTATTCTGGCAGGCTGTCACTGGGCTAAATCTACAACTGGAATGACATCTCCCCCTCTACCTTCCCCTCCAGAGTTTCTGGCTCTCTTCCAGTGCTTTGCAGGGGCTAAGGAAGAACCATGAGTTGGAGCATCTTACTACTGCTGCTGCTTGTGTGGGTGGGATGTGTACTGCGCCAATCAAATGGGATGAATAAGAGAGGAGGCTCAGCAGGGATTGGCACAGTACACATGCCACCCACACATGCAGCAGCAATAGTAAGATGCTCCAGCTCGGGGTTCTTCCTTAGCCCCTGAAAAAAATGGGGGGGGTGGGAACCATGGGGTAGGGGAGAATGAAGAGGGGGTAAAAAGGGGTAAATAGGTAGGAGATAAGGGATGATGGGAAGAGCAAAACTGGAGTGAAACTGGGGGATCCTGGTCTGTATAGGGATAAAATAGGGGGAGGATTTGTGCCGGCATTAGGGATGGGGAAATATAAGAGGGTCAAGGGGGCTGGAGAGGTATGGTCTGGGATGGGCATTGGGAATACTGTTGGCTGGTGAGGAATAGCCATAGTATATTTAAAGCAAATGGGCTGGCTGGCAGAGAAGGGCAGAGGGAGAGATCTCCATTGACTAGTAAAGATTCAGTGTTGGGGGTTTTGCAGGGTGGGGGATTCTGGCCATTTTCAATATTTGTGTATGGGAGGGGACACACAATGAAGCCTCCAGAGAAGAAGGTGGTGGTGGGGGAAAGTGGAGGGACTATTTGTGGGAAAGTGTCAGGAAGAGAACTCCAGCCTGCCAGGGAAGACGCTGTAAATTTGCAGGACTGCTAGATGTTGGCAAACCGGCTGGATGGGAGAAGGTAGCGAGGGTTAACCATGATCTGAGAGGGTGGGGAGGAAGATGCAGGAGTGGGAGAGAGCCATAAGGACAGCTATGTGTCTCTCCTTCCGGAATTCAGCTGCTGGAGGGAGAGACACACAAGGCATCATTCCTGTACTTGCCACACCGCACCGATCCGCCTCCCTATCTGGGCCCCCCCCCTGTGTGCCCAGATCCCCTACAGGAGGACCGGTGCCCCCCCCCATCAGCGGCCCTGATAATAAGTGCCTCATTAAGCACTATATACCTTTAAGAATCTTCATAACCGTGCTTTCTGAGGGAAAGTCTAATTTCTGCTTTGACCAATGAAAAGCACAGTGCAGGGAGATTTACTAAAACTGGTGCACACCCAATCTGGTGCAGCTGTACATGTGATAAAAGTTGGCGAGCCCTCCTTTCAGAGTCCTGAAGAAGCCCAATGAATGGGTGAAACATGTCGATTTCACGGTGACGCCTCTGAGCCCCGCCGACACCCATCGTCTGTCATGACGGCAAGCTGCCATCCCAGTTGACCTGGAATATGAGCAGGTCTGCCAGTACTTCTTAGAAACACAGATTAGTTGATGTTAGCCCCGGGAGCGAGTCACGGACAAGGCAGCAGCAATGAGAGACCCAGGGATTACACATAGGGGTTGATTTACTAAAACTGGAGAGTGCAAAATCTGGTGCAGGTCTGCATAGAAACCAATCAGCTATCAGATTTTTTTTTTTTTTGTCAAATCTTAACCGCTTAAGGACCGCCCCACGTACATATACTGCGGCAGGGCAGCCCTTAAGCGCAAAATCACATACCTGTACGTGATTTTTCCCTTTGGCTCTAAGGTGCACATGCCGCTGGATCCCAACTCCCACTGTGGACTCAATGTCCACCGGAAACCTGGCAATTGTTCTGAGAGAGGCAGAATGGCGGTCTGCCTATGTAAACAAGGCAGATTGCTGTCCTGCTAGTAAGGAAGACAGAGATCTTGTGTTTCTACTAAGCAGGAACACGGCTTTCTGTCTTCCTTGAGTTAAACCACCCCCCCCCCCCCCACAGTTAGAAAGCACTCCCAGGGAACACATTTAACCCTTTGATCGCCCCTGATGTTAACCCCTTCCTTGCCAATGTCATTACTACAATGACAGTGCATTTTTTTTTAGCACTGATCACTGTGTTGGTGTCACTGGTCCCCAAAAAGTGTCAAAGTGTCAGTTAGGTGTCGGATTTTCCACCACATTGTCACAGTCCTGCTAAAAAAAAAAATCGCTGATCGCTGCCATTACTAGCAACTATGAAAAAAAAAAATGCCAAAAATCTATCTCATAGTTTGTAGACGCGATAACTTTTGCACAAACTAATCAGTATACACTTATTGGGATTTTTTTTTACCAAAAATGTAGCAGAATACATATTGGTCTAAATTGATGAAGAAATTTGAATTTTTTTTTTTTTTACTGGATAAGTTTTATTGCAGAAAGTAAAAAATACAGTAGAACCTTGGTTTACGAGTAACGCGGTTAACGAGCGCTTTGAAAGATGAGCAACTTTTTTTTTTTTTTTTTCTGACTCGGTTTGCGAGTATTGACTCGCAAAACGAGCAGAATTCAAGCTAATGAGCGGTGCAGTACCGCATTTGGCCAGAGGTGCGGGGGCGCCGGGGACACTCGGAACGGTTCGGAGCCATTCGGAAATACTCGGAATGACTCAGAAAAACACGGAAACACTCGGAAATACTCCGTTCCTGAGTGTTTCTGAGGCTTTCCGAGATGTCCCCGAGTATTTCCGGCGCCTCCCCCCACCTCTGGCCACACGCGGTATTGCATGTCATAGAAGTCACTGTCGAACGAATTATCTTCATTTCCATTGACTTCTATGGGGAAACTCGCTTTGATATACGAGTGATTTGGATTACAAGCATTCTCCTGGAATGGATTATGCTCGTAATCCAAGGTTTCACTGAATTGGTTATTATTTTCATAATTGTCGCTCTTTTTTTGTTTACAGCGCAAAAAATAAAAACCCGCAGAGGTGATCAAATACCACTTAAAGAAAGCTCTATTTGTGGGGAAAAAAAGGACGTCAATTTTATTTGGGCACAACGTCGCACGGCCGCGCAATTATCAGTTAAAGTAACGCAGTGAATGTATTGCAAAAAAAAAAAAGGCCTGGTCAGGACGGGAGTAAAATCTTCCATTGCTGAAGTGGTTAATTGAACAAGCTGAAGTTAGAAGCTGATTAGCTACCATGTACCATATTTTTGCCCTCTCCATTTGTAGTAAATCAGCCCCACGGTGTCTGACTTTGCAGGAGTGGTAAGACCTAGAAATGAGTCCCTGGACTCAAGGAAAGTGTATATGCCGATTACAGCGACACAAGTGAGTTTCTAGGCAGCTGACTTTCTGTGTTTTGTCTTCATGTGTTTCTGCAATCGAGCTGGACTTGCAACTATTGAGATATCTTTGGTGGACCTGTGGCTCTCTCGCTCATGCATATTTACACAGCTTGGAATGTGCTAAATGAGCTAAATTCACACAGCTTGGAATGTGAAGCTGTGACCGCTGTTCTTCATATCTCCCGCCCCAGTGGCGGCTGGTGCTCAAAATTTTTTTTGGGGGGGGCGCAAACAAACTGAAAAAAAAACATCAATTACAGCCACTGTGCCCATCAAGCGCAGCCACTGTGCCCATCAAGTGGAGCCACTGTGCCCATCAAGTGGAGCCACTGTGCCCATCAAGCGGAGCCACTGTGCCATCAAACGCAGCCACTGTGCCAATAAATTGCCGCCACTGTGCCATCAAACGCAGCTACTGTACCCCATCAATTGCTGCCAGTGTGCCCATCAATTGCTGCCAGTGTGCCCATCCATTGCCGCTACTGTGCCCCATCCATTGCCGCTACTGTGCCCCATCCATTGCCGCTACTGTGCCCCACCAATTGCTGCTACTGTGCCCCACCAATTGCTGCCAGTGTGCCCCACCAATTGCTGCCAGTGTGCCCCATCAATTGCCGTTACTGTGCCCCATCAATTGCTGCTACTGTGCCCCATCAATTGCTGCCAGTGTGCCCCATCAATTGCTGCCAGTTTGCCCCATCAATTGCCACTACTGTGCCCCATCAATTGCCGCCAGTGTGCCCCATCAATTGCCGCCAGTGTGCCCCATCAATTGCCGCCAGTGTGCCCCATCAATTGCCGCCAGTGTGCCCCATCAATTGCCGCTACTGTGCCCCATCAATTGCCGCTACTGTGCCCCATCAATTGCCGCTACTGTGCCCCATCAGTTGCTGCCAGTTTGCCCCATCAATTGCCGCTACTGTGCCCCATCAATTGCTGCCAGTGTGCCCCATCAATTGCCGCTACTGTGCCCCATCAATTGCTGCCAGTTTGCCCCATCAATTGCCGCTACTGTGCCCCATCAATTGCTGCCAGTGTGCCCCATCAATTGCTGCCAGTTTGCCCCATCAATTGCCGCTACTGTGCCCTATCAATTGCCGCTACTGTGCCCCATCAATTGCCGCTACTGTGCCCCATCAATTGCCGCTACTGTGCCCCATCAATTGCCGCCAGTTTGCCCCATCAATTGCCACTACTGTGCCCCATCAATTGCTACCAGAGTGCCCCATCAATTTCCGCTACTGTGCCCCATCAATTGCCACTACTGTGCCCCATCAGTTGCTGCCAGTTTGCCCCATCAATTGCCACTACTGTGCCCCATCAATTGCTGCCAGTGTGCCCCATCAATTGCCGCTACTGTGCCCCATCAATTGCTGCAAGTGTGCCCCATCAGTAAAAAAGAATCAGACAGCGCAAAACCAATACTAACAGTATGCAGCTGAACACTGAAAGTTAATATAAAACTCAGTCAAACATAGATAAAAAAGCAGTGCAGCGCTCAGATGAAACTACTACTAAAACGGACAGAAAGACAGAAAGTCTCAGAGTGTGATGTTTCTTGAAGCAAAAAAAGTGTCATCAGCCGATAAACCAACAGGAAGAAAGAAGACTCCCTGATAGTGAACAGGGTGCTTGAAAACAGTATTAACCACTGTGCATCCACTTCAGTGTTGTCCACCACCAGAGGTACATGCCGCTCACCTTAATGAATGGACCTCTGAACTAACAGAGTGTGCCCCATCAATTGCCGCTACTGTGCCCCATCAATTGCCGCTACTGTGCCCCATCAATTGCCGCTACTGTGCCCCATCAATTGCTGCCAGTGTGCCCCATCAATTGCTGCCAGTGTGCCCCATCAATTGCCGCCAGTGTGCCCCATCAATTGCCGCCAGTGTGCCCCATCAATTGCCGCCAGTGTGCCCCATCAATTGCCGCCAGTGTGCCCCATCAATTGCTGCCAGTGTGCCCCATCAATTGCTGTTTTTGTGCTCCATCAAATGCTGCCAGTGTGCATCGCCCAGGAGTCGGGACTTACCTGTCTCGCAGCGGGTCACGGTGGTATCCTCCACGCCCACGCTCCTCGATGTCTCTGGTCCTCTCTAACAGGCGTCCAATCACAGCGCCTGTTGTTTCAGCCAATCAGGTGGACAGTAAACCAGACCTGAACACCTGATTGGCTGGGAGGCGGGTCAGTGTTAGGAAAGCGATTTAATCGCTTTGCTAGCACAACACTGAGTAAACAGCGAGCGCACAGCATTGCGCTCGCTGTTTACCATTTTGGAAGCCAATTAGAGCCTACGACTTTAATCAGGCGCTTCCAGGAAAAAAAAAAAACACTGCTGTAACTCAGGTGCCCGGCACCCGACACCTGAATAGGGGGCGGCAGCGGCGACCATAGATTGATTCATGCAATGCATTAATCTATCCATGGTGAGAGAGAGGTGACAGGAGAGAGGGGGCGGCGCTCCTGCACCCTTAATGGATGCACCGCCACTGTCCCGCGCACATCTCCCCTTTCGCTGTCTCTCCTGCACACAGTCGTATGTTGGGATAGGAGAGCGGGCAGGGCCGGCCAGACACAGGGGGGAACAGGGAGAAGGGGCAGCTGTATGCCTCATTCCTCTCCTGTCCGTTGCTGGGAGGGGGGAGTGAACTCGCTGGGCTGTGTGAGACGAGTGACGCTCAACTGCAACCACCGGCCTCTTAAATGGTTAGACTGATTCTCCTGTCCTACGGATGGGTGAAATCAGTCTGTTCTCTCGAACTGTGATAGGACCTTGTTGTCGGAAATTCCGACCGTGTGGGGGCTCCATCACACATTTCCCATCAGATTTTCCGACACACAAAGTTTGAGAGCAGGCTATAAAATTTTCCAACAACAAAATCCGTTGTCGGAAATTCCGATCGTGTGTACACAAATCCGACGGACAAAGTGCCACGCATGCTCAGAATAAATAAAGAGATGAAAGCTATTGGCCACTGCCCCGTTTATAGTCCCGACGTACGTGTTTTACGTCACTGCGTTCAGAACGATCGGATTTTCCGACAACTTTGTGTGACCGTGTGTATGCAAGACAAGTTTGAGCCAACATCCGTCGGAAAAAATCCTAGGATTTTGTAGTCGGAATGTCCGATCAATGTCCGACCGTGTGTACGGGGCATTAGACTGGGATGCCATTAAAGTTCATGTGTGTGTAAAGGCAGGAGTCCCAGTACTTTTGGTAATATAGTGTATCTCCCTTCTAGGTGGGTTGCTAGGATTATAAGTAAATTTTGTTCTTTTTTTGCTCCTCTATAATCGGGAGCAGCATTTGATTCCTTTGGGTTGTTCTAGTTTGTACAGGCTGCCCTTTTGATTGCTCCCCCCTGCATTCTGGTGGCTTCAAGAATATAGAGGGCTGAGAGATGCAAATGGGCATCTTGAATATTAGGAATGTTTCAGCCAATCTCTGGGGAGGCGTGCCTAGTAGGTGGATGGGGAGAACATAACTAGTCTGGGGTCAGCCCTTGTTCTTATCCTGCTGGAGAAGTTCCAGAGCCTCAGGGGCTGCTGCCCCTCTGGGGCACTTTTGCTGAAGTTTTCTGATGTTCATTGAGAGGGGGTCCCAGCTGTGGTAGAGCTGGGGGGCCCATTTATAATCATCTTTGGAGCTAACTAAGCAGTCTTACCTAAGGATCTGTTCTGGAGGACCCACTGAAGAGTCACACAGCTCCCCTTAGTTAATTGCACCCCACAAAGCCCCATACCCCCAGCCTCACAGATCCTCCACCCCTTCTTCATCCCACTGATACAGATGCCAAAGTAGTCCTCCACAGACTGGCATCACCACTGCAACCACAATTTATTGTCCCACCAACACAGACACAGGGGCATTTCTTCTTCCAGTGACCCCATTAATACAGGGGGGAATTTTTTCCTTTCACTGACAGCACAAACATCAGGGGATTTCTACATTCACCATTGTAAGGACCTGTATTTTGCTGCAGGACAGTATATACATGGCTAATAAACATATTCTTTGTGGTGTGCAACAATCATTGGGGCATGCTGCAACCATTGCAGAGGTTTTGGCACAACTTGCTATGTATGTGCTTTTTGCTCCAGCCTTTTCTTCCCACGGGGGGGTGGGAAAGGGGGTGTAATTTGGCCTCTTTGTGCCAGATTACCTTTTCCCAGCATAGCCCATGTCACATAAGTCATCCTGTCACTCGCAAAGACTCAACAGTGACAGGATCACTAAGAGACCACTTACCTCTCCCTGCAAAATTGCCCCCTAACTGCATACCTCCCAACTTTTTCAGATGGGGATGAGGGACACCTATCAGCAAAAGTATACAGGCATAGGACACACCCCCTTGCCATGCCCTCTTAAAGAAGAATTGTACAAAAAAACAAGATTGGTTAAACCCGCAAGTGCTTTTTTTTTTACCATTACTATTCCTTTATATTGGCTTTTGGAATTTACAAATGCAGCAATTTAGAAATCAGATGACAGGTTTAGTGCTGGAAAACACTTTTTGATAGATAAAAAGTGCATTTTATATACAACTTTATAGATCAGACCAAAATGAGGGACAAATAAGGAGGAACGAGGGAAGGAGGGACATTGCTCCAAAATCAGGGACAGTCCCTCGAAATCGGGGACAGTTGGGAGCTATGCCTAACTGGCTGAATCTGGAAGATGTTGTGTTGCTATTGAATGGAACTGCCACAGCCAGCGAGGGAACATTTCCATTATAAGTGAAGGCCTTTCCCCAGGGTTTGCCCATTTGACATGGCCCTGACTTATGCTTTTCTGCCCTCTCTCTGCCCCCCTATGCACATGTACACATTGTGGAACCCAACACGCTTCTCTAGGATATCATATCTACAGAGGCTTACCGGTAGTGTCCAGGTCCTGGCTGGCTCAGCAGATGCTTGTAGAATAGGTAACATGCCAGCACAGTAGCCAAGATCAGGATGCCCATCCGATGCTTCCTCATTTTATTATGATATAAGACATTAGAACAGAGCAGACTGGGAAGTGCGCAGGCTGAAGTGAAGTTGAAGCATCACTGGAAAGGTGTGTCTTTATTACTATAGATAAAGAGAGGCCCTGAGCGAAGGAATGAAAAGGATTAGCAATGGGCCGGCATGACGAGGTGATAAGGGAACAGCAAGGGGTTAACAAAATAGAGGAATGGTGGGGGATTAATGATTGGAGGAGAAATGGGAAGAGGTGGGGTTTAGTTTATTTAACCACTTGCCGCAAAATGATGGCAGCAAAGTGGTTGTGTTATACTGATATCTATGATGTCTTTCAGGATAACAAGCCGTGATCGTTGTTGCGTTGTGTCAGTCTGACACACTGCAACACTGTTCTAGGTAAAGAGTCTCTGACGGAGGCTCTTTACCATGTGATCAGCCGTGTCCAATCACGGCTGATCAAAGTGTAAACAGGAAGAGACGTTGATCCTTTTTCTCACTCGCGTCTGTCAGATGCGAGTAGAGGAGAGCCGATCGGCTGATTGCCCATCAGTGATGCCCATCAGTACCATCCATTAGTGTACATCAGTGCCACCTATCAGTGCCCATCCATGCCGTCTATCAGGTCCCATCCGTGCCGCCTTTTAGTGCCCATCAGTGCCACCTATGTGTACCTATCAGTGCCACCTATGTGTACCCATCAGTACCATCTATTAGTGTACATCAGTGCCACCTATCAGTGCCCATCCATACCGTCTATCAGGTCCCATCCGTGCTGCCTTTTAGTGCCCATCAGTGCCACCTATGTGTACCCATCAGAGCTGCATATCAGTACCACCTCCACCTATCACTGCCGCCTATCAGTGCCCCATCAGTGCTGCATATCAGTGCCCATCAGTGCCACCTCATCAGTGCCCGTCAGTGCCACCTTATCAGTGCCCGTCAGTGCAGCCTATCAGTGCCCATGTGTGCCACCTTTCAGTGCCCATCAGTGTCACCTATGTGTACCTATCAGTACCATCCATTAGTGTACATCAGTGCCACCTATGTGTACCCATCAGTACCATCCATTAGTGTACATCAGTGCCACCTATGTGTACCCATCAGTACCATCTATTAGTGTACATCAGTGCCACCTATCAGTGCCCATCCATGCTGTCTATCAGGTCCCATCTGTGCTGCCTTTTAGTGCCCATCAGTGCTACCTATGTGTACCCATCAGTGCTGCATATCAGTACCACCTCCACCTATCACTGCCGCCTATCAGTGCCCCATCAGTGCTGCATATTAGTGCCCATCAGTGCCACCTCATCAGTGCCCATCAGTGCAGCCTATCAGTGCCCATGGGTGCCGCCTTTCAGTGCCCATCAGTGCCACCTATGTGTACCCATCAGTGCTGCATATCAGTACCACCTATCACTGCCGCCTATCAGTGCCCCATCAGTGCTGCATATTAGTGCCCACCAGTGCCCATCAGTGCCACCTCATCAGTGCCCATCAGTGCCACCTTATCAGTGCCCGTCAGTGCAGCCCCATCAGTGCCCATCAGTGAAGAAGAAAACTTACTTACTTACAAAGATTTTTAATGCCGCGTACACACGACCGGACTTTCCGTCAGAATAGACTCCGACCATCTTTCCGACTGAGTTCCGACGGAGTTCCGCTGAAACGGACTTGCCTACACACTATCACACCAAAGTCCGATCGTTTAGAACGTGATGACGTATGACGGGACTATAAAACGGAAGTTCAATAGCCAGTAGCCAATAGCTGCCCTTGCGTCGTTTTTGGTCCGTCGGAATAGCATACAGACGAGCGTTTTTTCCCGATAGGAACCGATTCCGTCGGAAAGATTTGAAACATGTTCTATTTCTAGGTCCGTCAGAATTTTAAAAAGAAAGTCCGGTCGTGTGTACGTGGCATAACAGAAACAAAAAAAAAGAAAACTTTTTTTTTTCAAAAAATTCGGTCTTTTTTTTATTTGTTTAGCAGAAAATAAAAATCCCAGAGTTGATCAAATACCACCAAAAGAAAGCTCTATTTGTGGGAACACAATGATAGAAAGTTTGTTTGGGTGCAGTGTTGCATGACCGCGCAATTGTCATTCAAAGTGCGACAGCGCTGACAGCTGAAAATTGGTCTGGGCAGGAAGGTGTATAAGTGTCCGGTATTGAAGTGGTTAATCAGTAGGTGGGGTGACCCAGGCAACACTGCAGGGGATCGTGTCAGAGGAGCAGTCTCCCACCCACCCTCCCTGTGTTTTAATTTTTCTTTATTTCAGGTGAAAAAGGACATGTCATGGCAGCAAGGAGATGGCGGTGGTGGTCTTTGATGGTGGCAAGTAACCTATGAGATGGAAGTGTGAGGGACCCATCGGTGGCATGGGCCCCACGGTGTATTCAGTTAACCACTTCCGGATCGCCGCACGCCGATGTACGTCCAAACTTTGAAGGGGGATATCGTTGTTATGGCAGCAGCTAGCTGCCATAACTCCGGTATCCCCGTTTTCGTGGAGCGGCTGGCTTTCTGATAAAAGTGGTCCCTGTGGTGGATTCGCCGCAAGATCACTTTTATCGGTGGCGGGAGAGGGCCCCCCCCTCCTGGCGCGATCCGATGCCCTCCGCCGCTTACCGGAGCCGTCGTAGCGGCGGAGGCGATCGCGTCCTTCTCCGTGGTGTGCCTGGAGACGAGTGAGGCTAAGATGGCGCCCACTCGTCTCCATGACGCTGCTGGGCGGAAACGACGTCAAAACGTCACTTCCACCCACGCCTCTTAAAGGCATATTTTTTTCAATTCCATTTTTTTAAATGACATTGAAAAATGACAATTTTTTTTTTCTTATTGCATTTTAGTGTAAATATGAGATCTGAGGTCTTTTTGACCCCAGATCTCATATTTAAGAGGTCCTGTCATGTTTTTTTCTATTACAAGGGATGTTTACATTCCTTGTAATAGGAATAAAAGTGACACAATTTCTTTTTTTTTTTTTTTTTTTTAAACAGTGTAAAAATAAATAAAATAATGTAAAATAAATAATAAAAATTACAAAAAATTTTTTAAAAACCCCCCCGTCCCGATGAGCTCGCGCGCAGAAGCGAACGCATACGTGAGTAGTGCCCGCATATGAAAACGGCGGTCAAACCACACACGTGAGGTATGACCGGTAGAGCAATAATTCTAGCCCTAGACCTCCTCTGTAACGCAAAACATGCAACCTGTAGAGTTTTTTAAACGTCGCCTATGGAGATTTTTGAGTGTAAAGGTTTGACGCCACTCCACGAGCGGGCGCAATTTTGAAGCGTGACATGTTGGGTGTCAATTTACTTGGCGTAACATTATATTTCACAATATAAAAAAAAATTGGGCTAACTTTACTGTTGTCTTATTTTTCTATTCAAAAAAAGTGCGCTTATAAGACCGCTGCGCAAATACGGTGCGAAAAAAAAGTATTGCAACGACCGCCATTTTATTCTCTAGGGTGTTAGAGAAAAAACCCATATCTAATGTTTGGGGGTTCTAAGTAATTTTCTAGCAAAAAAAACTGTTTTAAACATGTAAACACCTAAAATCCAAAACGAGGCTGGTCCTTAAGTGGTTAACACGGGTTAACTGAAAGATGGTAATGGTGGCACTGCGGGAAAAGGTTTGTCTCCGAGCTGGGGTGGAGGGCTGGAGGGCTAATACGGAAAAGCCCGGGCTAAAAAATATAGTCTACATAAGAAAGCCCCGTGTATACTGACCTGAATCTTGTCTCTGGGGATGTTCTCCAGATCTCTGCAGTAATCCATCATAAAACCAATCCTGTACTTTGACTCCATGCAGGAATTTTACTATAATAAAGAACGGTCAAGGAGCACTCTGTTCCCTTCAATATAGATAATGCTCACTTAGTATGGCTTTTTTCTGGGCGACCTGACAAAAATCACACTGTAATGTGTAATATTGAGATTTCTGATCTGCTTCCTCCTCCACTTTATGATGACAAGACACACAGTCGGTGGATTTACTAAGGCTATGTTCACACTGATCCGACACAATGTAGTACGACTTCCCATCCGATTTTGCCTTGCTACTTCATGTCCAATGCGATTTCAATGAATGGGATCCGATTTTGAGATGATTGCCACTTGTCCTTTGACCAATCAAAACAATTCCTTTGCTTCTGGTATGGAGGAAACCTCACGCTGAATTTATTAAAAAAAAGAAAACGGTGTGGGGTCCCCCCAGATCCATACCAGGCCTTTTGAGCCTGGTATGGATCTTGAAGGGAGAACCCCATGCCAAAATTGAAAAAAACCCAAAAAACTGTGTGGGATCCCCTCCAAGACCATACTAGACCCTTTGTTCTGGTATGGGTTTTAAGGGGAAACCCCACACCAAAAAAATGGGGGTTCCCTCCAAAATCCATACCAGACCCTTATCCGAGCGCACAGCCCAGCAGGTCAGGGGGATCATACCAGGCCACATGCCCTCAACATGGGGGCGTGGGTGCTTTGGCGCAGGGGGGGGCTCTGTGCCCCCCACCTTAAAGCACCTTGTCCCCCTGTTGATGGGGACAAGGGGCTCTTCCTGACAACCCTTTTTGGTGGGTGTGGGAGTCTGCGGGTAGGAGGCTTTTCAGAATATGAAAGCCCCTTTTAACAAGGGGGGCCCCCAGATCTCACCCCCCCCATGTGAATGAGTATGTCCCCCGACGTAGCTCCAATGTGTCTTCTTCCTCCGGTCTTCTCCCTCCGTGCTGTCTTTTTCCTCCAGTCTTCTCCCCCCGCTGTCTTCTTCTTCTGGTCTTCTCCCCCCGCTGTCTTCTTCTTCTGGTCTTCTCTCCCCCCCCCACTGTCTTCTTCCTCCAGTCTTCTCCCCCTGCTGTCTTCTTCCTCTGGTCTTCACCCCCCTCTGTCTTCTTCTTCCGGTCTTCTTCCCCCGCTTTCTTCTTCTTCTGGTCTTCTTCCCCCGCTTTCTTCTTCTTCTGGTCTTCTACCCCCGCTGTCTTCTTCTTCCGGTCTTCTCCCCCCCACTGTCTTCTTCTTCCGGTCTTCTCCCCCCGCTGTCTTCTTCTTCTGGTCTTCTCCCCCCACTGTCTTCTTCTTCTGGTCTTATCCCCCCCACTGTCTTCTTCCTCTGGTCTTCTCCCCCCTCTGTCTTCTTCTTCTGGTATTCTCCCCCCGCTGTCTTCTTCTTCCGGTCTTCTCCTCCCACTGTCTTCTTCCTCTGGTCTTCTCCTCCGCTGTCTTCTTCTTCCAGTCTTCTCCCTCCCCCACTGTCTTCTTCCTCTGGTCTTCTCCTCTGCTGTCTTCTCCCTCCGGTGATGTCTTCTCCCTTTGCTGATTTCTTCTTCTTTTTCCTCCACCAACCGCTCAAAAAAAAAAAATGATGCTGCTCCGCCGCTGGCTCCTGCAGTTATGTCAGTGACGGTGTCTGCCAATTCTTATATAGCTATAGGGCGTGACCATCCGCTGACGTAACGTGGAAACCCCACCGCCTTGTGACATCACCGCCCTGTCATGCCCCAGCCAGTGACTGGGGCATGACATCACTGCTTCCTCCTCCAATATCTGTCACCTTATATACAGATTACTGATCCAGCATCGCTTCCTCCTCCACTATCTGATAAGACACACACTGTCACCTAATTACCAACGTTTGGGTGCCAAACTTAAACTTTATTTAAGTCAATGAGAGGCAAATATTTAAAAAAAATAAATAAATCAATGGCCATTTTCTAGACCAGTGGTCTCCAAACTGAGGCCTATGGGCCGAATGTGACCCATTGCTTGCCCTTGCCCTTGGGGCAGTTTTCCTGACACTGACACCATTATTGGGGCACTTTTCCTTACACTGACACCAACAATGGGGCACTCTTCCTCCCACTGACACCTACAATGGGGCACTTTTTCTCCCACTGACACCTACGATGGGGCACTTTTCCTCCAACTGACACCAACAATTGGACACATTTCCTCCCACTGACACCAACAATGGTGCACTTTTGCTCCCACTGACACCTACAATGAGGCATTTTTCCTCCCACTGACACCTTTCAATGGGGTACTATTCCTCCCACTGACACCAACAATGGTGCACTTTTCCTACCACTGACACCAATGATGGTATGGTACGATTTTCTAGTGTCACTGGCCACAGTCCAGCCCTCCTAAAGTCTGAATGACAGTAAGTTGACCCCTTGTTTAGAAAGATTGTAGACCCCAATAGGCAGGGTATTGCAAAACAAATGGCACTTGGGTAAGGGGGGGGGGGGTGGTGGCTGTTCTCTGCCCTGGGGGACTTTTAGCACACAATGTTTTTAAAAAAAATCTGGTGGGAAGCATTGATTTTATTAATGCTCAAAGTAAAAAAAAATACAAGAACTTAATGAAATAACATGCCCTGGCCTTATCTGTGAAGTTGCACATCTTTTTAATGTATACATCCTACTACAGTAACACTGACATTCACAAATGGCATCCCAGTTACATCATTGACCATATATGGCCATGTCCACATTTGGTCAATGATGTCACCCAGGTGAAAGGAAGCTATAAGCATATTCACCTGTTGTCACCATATAAAGTCAGTCTTCATGGGGGGGGCTCTGATGAAAATTTCCCAACACCCCAAAGCAAATCTGCAGGGGCGATTTAAAAACAAAACCGTTGCTAAAAAAAAATGAACAAATAAATAAAAATACCAAACACTCAATGGTTCTGTAAATGAAGCTGTGAGTTGCTGTGTAAATACAACAGATCCAGCAGCTGCAGCTATCAAAAAAGTCAACAATGTTCAGACATGAAATAGAGAGACACAAGGTAACATTGTTATTTCTATGTCTACTCTGTTTCTTGTATCCGAAGGCCAAAGGGTCTAGGGCAGGGGTAGGCAAGCTTTTGAGCACAGTGTGCCAAAAAATGTTTTCAAAGAAATTGAGCGTGCCGATTTTATTACAAGAAAAATCAGCCCCAATTCATGCACCTTCACACCTCAGATCAGCCCCAATTCACATGCACATCTGTCCCACCACTGTACCACCCCCTCTGCACATCTGTCCCACCTCTGTACCCCCTGTAATCTGCTCCACCTCTGTAACACCCTGCACATCTGCTCCACCTCTGTACCCCCCTGCACATCTGCCCCACCTCTGTACCCCCCTGCACATCTGCTCCACCTCTGTACCCCCCTGCACATCTGCCCCACCTCTGTACCCCTCTGCTCATCTGTCCCACCACTGTACCACCCCCTCTGCACATCTGTCCCACCTCTGTACCCCCTGCAATCTGCTCCACCTCTGTACCCCCCTGCACATCTGCCCCACCTCTGTACCCCTCTGCTCATCTGTCCCACCACTGTACCACCCCCTCTGCACATCTGTCCCACCTCTGTACCCCCTGCAATCTGCTCCACCTCTGTACCCCCCTGCACATCTGCCCCACCTCTGTACCCCCCTGCACATCTGCCCCACCTCTGTACCCCCTGCTCATCTGTCCCACCACTTTAACCCCCTGTACATCTGCCCCACCACTGTACCACCCTGCTCTTCTGTCCCACCACTATAACCCCCTGCTCATCTGCCCCACCAATTTACCCCCTTTCCCATCTGCCCCACCACTGTAACCCCCTGCACATCTGCCCCACCATTGTACTACCCTGCACATCTGCCCCACCACTGTACCCCCCTGCTCATCTGCCTCACCACTGTACATCCCTACACATCTGATCCACTGCCGTACCCCCATGCTCTTCTGTCTCACCGCTGATCCATCTTCTCAACTGTCCTAACACTGAACTTATCTGCTCATCTGCCCCACCACTGTAACCCCCTTTCTCATCTGCCCCACCACTGTACCTCCCCCACATCTGCTCCACCTCTGTTCCCCCTGCTCTTCTGCCCCACCACTGTAACCCCCTGCTCATGTGTTCCACAGATGTACCTCCTTTCTCCTGTGCACCCCTCTGCACATCTGCCCCACTTCTGTACCCCCCTGCTCCTCTGCCCCACCACTGTAACCCCCTACTCATCTGTCCCACCAATGTACCTACTTTCTCCTCTGCCTCGCCACTGTACCCCCCTGTACATCTGCCCCACCTCTGTACCCCCTGCTCTTCTGCCCAACCACTGTAACCCCCTGCTTATCTGTCCCACCAATGCACTTCTTTTCAGATCTGCCCATTGCTGTACCCCTTTGCTCTTCTGTCCACACCGCTGAACCCCCTTCTCATCTGCCCCAACAGTGAACCCCCCTGCTCATTTTTCCCACCCACCACTGTAACCCCCTGCTCATCTGCCTCATCACTGTACCCCCTTGCTTTTCTGTCCCACTGCTGAACCCCCTTCTCATTCCTCCCACCACTGTACCTCCCTGCACATCTGCCCCACCACTGTAACGCCCCTGCTCATCTGCCCCATCAATGTACCCCTTTTCTCATCTCCCTCACCACTGTACCTCCCTGCACGTCTGCTCCACCATTGTATCCCCATGCTCTTCTATCTCACTATTGAATCACCTTTTCATCTGTCCTAACACTGAACCCATTTGCTCATCTGCCCCACCACTGTAACCCGCTTTCTCATCTTCCCCATCAATGTACCTCCTGCACACCTGTCTCACTTCTGTTCCCCCCGTTCTCCTTCCCCACCACTGTACCTTCTTGCTCATCTGTCCCACCAATACACCTCCTTTCATATCTGGCCCAACATTGAACACCCCTGCTCATCTTCCCCTTTACATTACCCCCTGCTCTTCTGTTCCACTGCTGAACCCCCCTCTCCTTGTCATCTCTGCCACCACTGTATCTCCCTGCACATCTATCCCACCGCTGTACCCTCCTGTTTTTTCTGTCCTACCTCTGAAACCCTCCTGCTCATTTTCCCCACTGCTGTACCCTCCTACTCATCTGCTCCACCGCTGTACCCTCTTCTCATCTATGATATGCGTGATATGCAGAGTAGTGAAAGGAAGCAGAGATGAGACACATCAACCTGTCCTGGCACACTCATCCTGCTTACCTACCTCTCGCATCCAGCCCACGTGCTTGTATGGGATGTATGGGATGTATGGAATGTATGTGATGTATGTGATGTATATGATGTATGGGATGTATGTGATGTATGGGATGTATGGAATGTATGTGATGGATGGGATGTATGTGATATATGTTATGTATATGATGTATGGGATGTATGTGATGTATGGGATGTATGGAATGTATGTGATGTATGCAATGTATGGGATGTATGTGATGTATGGGATGTATGGAATGTATGTGATGGATGGGATGTATGTGATATATGTTATGTATGGGATGTATGTGATGTATGGAATGTATGGAATGTATGGGATGTATGGGATGTATGGGATGTATGGGATGTATGGGATGTATGTGATGTATGCGATATATGGGATGTATGGGATGTATGTGATGTATGGGATGTCACATAGGAGCATCTGGACTGTGGGACTGGGTCTGTGTGCAGGATCATAACTTGGGCACCCGCAGCTGAGGAAAAGTGTGGCATTAAGCACTGCAGCAGTTGGGTGTGATTTTCATTGATCTGAATACTGGTTGCGGCTTAAAAGGCATACAGAGTGCAGAGGGGTTCAGTAGTAAGTGATGCAAAGGTTCAGGAATAATTTCAACAAAGTTCCCAGAAGCCCACAGTAATTCCACAAACTGTCACCTGTTTGTAGTTTTCTCAATCACAGTGAAGTCCCTTTTTTCTGAGATTGGTAGTGGCGACCAAGCGAGTCATCTTCCTCCAGATGGTGGACGGGGCTAGCAGAACTGTGATTGGTTTAGCAGTGGCCAATGACAGTCCTCCTCCTCCTGGAAACAGGGACCTCTCCCCCCCTAGCAGAACTGCACCCAACCTCTTTCCCATCACAAAAGCTGACGATTGCAGCTACAGCAAAGTTAGAGAACCAAACAACGTTTCCCATCTTTTACAATGTGTGGGGGTGCAGTGCCTCCCCCTCAGTGCATTTCTCAAATTGGAATGCATTAGTGTCTCACTGACACTGCCCTGCGCTGCTTATGGGGAGGGGGGTCGAGTGCCGGCAAAAGAGGCTTCAACTGCCGCTGGCGGCACCAGTGTCGGGAGTTGCCTAGCCCTGGTCTAGGGATAGAATTTGTCTATGCAATCCCATATTATCCTCAGTTTATACTAAACAGCCCTAATTAACTCCTTCTTCTCCTTGTCCCTTGAACTATTATTTTCCTGCTGTTTTTCTCTATTTCTATTTTACTAACCATTATTATTGAAACTTTTTTTTTTTCATTTCTATTTGTTTTGTTTGCTCTTTTTTTTTTTATTTCATTTGTAAATAACTTTGCAATGCTTTGTACCAGAAACATAATTTCAGTGGCATTTTAAACAACACAAATTATAGAATATTAAATAAATTCTGGTAAAAAAAGTGTATTTTTTTAATTTAGTTTTTTGCCTTAGAATTGCATTAAAAAATATTTTTTTACAAGAAAATATGACAAAAAAAAAGTCTTGTTTGTCCTTAAAAAAACAATATATGCATTACTTTGCTATCTTATAGTAAAATAAACAGATCATTAGCATAAATGTCAAAACTGCTCTAGTCCATAGGGGGTGATTACCCTATCAATCTGATCACTGTATTAGTGTCACTGGTTCCCACAAAGTGTCAAAAGTGTCAGTTAGTGGCCAATTTGTTTGCCGCATTATCACAGTCCCGCTATAAATTGCTAATCGTGCCATTACTAGTAAAAAAATTAACAAAAAACAATATCCCATAGTTTGTAGACGCTATAACTTTTGCGCAAACCAATTAATAAATGCTCATTGGGATTTTTTTTACCAAAAACATGTAGCAGAATACTTATTGGCCGACATTTATGAAGAAATTTGATTTTTATTTGTTTTATTTGATATGTTTTATAGCAGAAAGTAAAAAATATTGTTTTTTTAGTCTTTGTTTATAGCGCAAAAAAAAAAAAAAAAAACCTGCAGATGTCAGGAAATACCACCAAAAGAAAGCTCTAAAAAAAAAGGACATCAATTTTATTTGGGTACACGGTCACGCAATTGTCAGTTAAAGTAACGCAGTGCCGTATTGCAAAAAATGGCCTAATCATGAAGGTGATAAATCTCTGGAGGTCATGTGGTTAAGCTGAGTATACACTAGTAACATATCATTCAATATTTTCTTTCAAATATTTTTTATTACAGAAGGGATACATACAGCTTTAGCCATCAACAAAATATACTTATATTACAGAGCCATAATGATATCCACAAGAACAATATACACTATATTGTCAAAAGTATTGGGACACCTGCGTTTACACGCACATGAACTTTAATGGCATCCCAGTCTAATGCCTTGTACACACAATAGGATTTTCCGACAACAAAATCCAGGGGATTTTTTCCGACGGATGTTGGCTCACAGTTGTCTTGCATACACATGGTCACACAAAGTTGGTCGGAAATTCCGAACGTCAAGAACGCGGTGATGTACAACACGTACGACGAGCCGAGAAAAATGAAATTCAATAGCCAGTGCTGCTCTTCTGCTTGATTCCGAGCATGCGTGGCACTTTGTGCGTCGGAATTGTGTACACCCGATCGGAATTTCCGACAACGGATTTTGTTGTCGGAAAATTTTATAGCCAGCTCTCAAACTTTGCGTGTCGGAAATTCCAATGGAAAATGTGTGATGGAGCCTACACACACGGTCGGAATTTCCGACAATTAGGTCCTATCATACATTTTCCATCGAAAAATCCTATTGTGTGTACAGGGCATTAGTCCGTAGTGTTCAACATTGAGTTGGCCCACCCTTTGCAGCCTAAGGTTTCTTGGCTGTCTCTTGACAACTCGAAGTTTCAGCTCCCTCCATAAATTTTCTATAGGATTAAGGTCTGGAGACTGGCTAGGCCACTCCATGACCTTATTGTGCTTCTTCTTGAGCCACTCCTTTGTTGCCTCGGTGGTATGTTTTGGGTCATTGTCATGCTGGAAGACCCATCCACGATCTTCAGTGTTCTGGCTGGGAGAAGAAGGTTCTAATCCTAGATTTTACAGTACATGGCCCCATCCATTGGCCCCTCAATGCTCCAAATTCGGTCTGTACCTTTAGCAGAGAAACAGCCCCAAAGCATCATGTTTCCACACCTTAGATGTTCATTTGCATGACTGTACATGTGCCTTCTTGAGGAGAGGAACTTGCCATGTTTGGAGGAAGAAAATGCTGACTATGACCCTAAGAACACCATCCCTACAGTCAAGCACAGAGGTGGACACATTATGCTTTGGGGCTGTTTCTCTGCTAAAGGTACAAACCGACTTTGCCGCATTGAGGGGCCAATGGACGAAGACATGTATTGTAAGATCTTGGATGAGAACCTTCTTCCCTCATCCAGAACACTGAAGATGGGTCATGGATGGGTCTTCCAGCATGACAATGACCCAAAACATACTGCCAAGGCAACAAAGGAGTGGCTCAAGAAGAAGCACATTAAGGTCGTGGCCTAGCCAGTCTCCAGACCATAATCCTATAGAAAATGTATGGAGGGAGCTGAAACAATCACTCACTGTATTCATTCTGAAAATGAAGGGGCTGGTAAATTACATATTTACCAGCCCCTTCCTCCACTCTCCATCCTGACACATCCCCCGCAGCAGCCAGCGGGAGAGGAGAGAAGTCGGCAGCGGTGAGGGTGGGACATGGGGGGGCCCGGGCAGCAGGGGAAATCGGTGCTGCACAAGGTGATTAGGGTGTGCCCAGGCACACCTGGCACACCCCCTGTGCACGCCTATGGTCATACCATCTGGTAAGATTCATCTACACACCATGGTGTTTTGTGAAGTGTTTCCTCTCCTTTTTCATGGTTGGTGGAAAAATTATTTGGAAGGCACCATTACTCTCAACCCAGGAGTAGTATTATTATATGCACTCTTTTCGGTGAATTAACAATTCTTTTGGAACTTCTTTTTGATGGACTTTTTATTGTGCTTTATGTCACTAATAAATGTTTCAATATTTGAATTATTAGTATTATTATTGATTTATGTGTTTTTGATGTTTGGACACTAATATTTTGGTAGTGTTTTTCTCACGTTTTTCCTTTGCCACGCATGATTATTTTTTACAGAATTTTCACATATTTTTGGTTATTTACAGTGCTGCACATTTTTTTTTGTTTTTGTCTTTGGGTTGGTATTATAGCTCTCGGTGCTAGCTGCTCTGTTTTTTACACTTACACCTAGTGGCTGCTTGTGATCAATATCCCCCCCCCCCACGGGAGATGGATGGCCGTGATACATCCCCCCCACGCGGGGGGTGGACGGCAGCGATCAGTGCCCCCCCCCCCGCAGAGAGGGACAACAGCAGTCGGTTGCCTTACCTTAGGATGCTGACGCTGCTCCTCACTCCAACTTGCCGAAGGAAGAGCCAGGGCCGTTGCTTCTCCTCCTGGCCAAACAGGAAGCGGGTCCTAATTGGCCTAGCACTGTAAAGAAGGGGAAGCTCTGCACTCAGGTGCAGGCAGTGGCACCGGATGCATGGATTTCAATGTTTTTTTTTTGTTTTTTTTTTGAAGCACATGATTAGAGCCTGAGGCTGTAATTGGCTTCAAAAAGGGTGCACTTGGGGCGCAGAGCACTGTGCTCAGAGCCCATCCACTTGTGTGAAAATAGAGAATTAATGTAAGTAAGGTCCTTTGCGCTATCAAAGTGAATGTATAATATAGTACTCTGATAAATTGCAGCTAGATCTAAAGTGTACGAGTGCACTAAATTGGTATAAAATAAATAAGTGATCAGCGCAACTTAATGTTATAAATATAGATGATCTAGCACTGTGCAATAATCTGTGCAAAAACTGCTAAGAAATGCGACTGTGCAAAAAAACGCTAAAGATGCTGTGCAAAATTGCTGGGTGCAAATATGAGCTAGTGCTCAAATAAAACAATGCCAATGAACGCTCATACTATAAATATATGTAGATGATTTAGCACTGTGCGATAATCTCTGTAAAAATTGCTAAAAAATGCGACTGTGCAAAAAAAAAAAAAAACCCGCTAAAGATGATCCCCTGAGGAAGTCACGTGGTGTGACGTAATGCATAGGAATTGACCGGACCACAGGAGAACCGGAAGTGATGTAACGCCATTCAAATTACAGATCTGCTGTTTTTTAACTACTCTGTTGTAAGTTTCCACTTGGCTTTTAAATAAATCAATCAGTTTATACATTCTGCACTATGGGAGATTCTTCTTTATCCCCTGTAAATATCTGTTGGGAATGAATGTCAGTATGGACTAAGCTGGAGCCACCATCTAATATACAATACCTGGAGAGGGCCATCTACCATCACAACATCTTGGAAAGGTCTCCAGCTACACCCATCTCCACTGCTTTTCACTATTCATATGGAGGCAAGAGTCTAGTGAACACTGAGCGATACACATGAAGAGTGACACACCGGCGATTTTATTGAAGAGCATTTATTGAAGCACTGTCTGCACTTTGTTTTATCGTAGACTTTATTTATCTTCACTTCATGAACTATTGCAGCACCACTATTTGTTGTGTCAACAGTGTGATAAAAAGAGATTATACAGATTATTGCTACATTCATCTCTATAAATTACATGTGTCTCATTGATATATTGCATATACATATGAATTTTATTATTTTTATATATATATATATATATATATATATATAATTTTTTTTTTGCATTGTAATCTTATGTGCACAGATTCATATTTGTATTTTGCACAGCGCCATGAGCGTTCATTGGTATTGATTTATTTGAACACAAGCTCATATTTGCACTTAGCAATTTTGCACGGCATCTTTAGCGTTTTTTTTTTGCACAGTCGCATTTTTTAGCAATTTTTGCACAGATTATCACACAGTGCTAAATCATCTACATATATTTATAGTATGAGCGTTCATTGGCATTGTTTTATTTGAGCACGAGCTCATATTTGCACCTAGCAATTTTGCACAGCATCTTTAGCGGTTTTTTTTGCACAGTCGCATTTTTTAGCAATTTTTGCACAGATTATTGCACAGTGCTAATAAACGTATTTATTTTATACCAATAGAGACATTAATATTCACTATTGTCTCCCTGCTTCTCCTCCCAGCCACTCAGGAAGTGGGTCTTAAGAGAGATAGGAGAGACGAAGTGATCATATTGGCCGGCCAGGAGCAGAAGCAGGGTGGAAGCCGCTGAGGAGGAGACGCAGGGGGAAGCCGCTGAAGCTGAATGGGGTAAGTACGGGCTGGTTGGGAGGATGGGCGAGCGACGGGGGGGGGTTGTTCGCTGGTCAACCCGGCGACAGGGGGTTTGATCGGGGGGATCACCAGCCACCACTGTGTATACCCAACTACTATTTTGAGTTATGGGGTGACAATGCTCTGCCCCCATCTCCCACAATCTCCTGCCTTTAGATAACCCTGTAAAATGCTCTATCAAAATTAAAAATACATTTTTGTGCTAATGCGCTTTGCCCATACATATTTTAATTTTTTTTTTTTTCTTTTTTTTTTTTTTTTTTTTTTTTTTATGGCCTTTTGAAAAACATTGCAGCCAGCTATAATTAGGAAATGTGCCCTGTGAAAAAACACATACAACCGGTTATCACTATAGTGCATGTAAACAGGGATAGGCTGTGATATAAAAATCTTTCACTCTCCTCACTCTATTACAAAGTTACACAAGATACACATAATTTTACTACCTAAAGGAAATTTAGCCATATAAACTTTGTCAGCAGCACTCCCTATGATTTCTCTATCACAGCTAAGCGCATTGTTAATATAACTGCAGGGAACCCAAGTGTTTAAAAGTGAGGAGACTTGCTTGGCCACATGCTACCTTATTGGCTCTTCTTTACCACCTGACCATAGTTAAAAGGCCAGGAAGTTCATTATTAGCAGTTGGTTACTATAGCTGTAAAATTGCGTATTATTTTGCTGGATTAGCAAATCGAAAAACAGGATGAGTTCACTTCCGACTCATGCTCACCTTGAACCTATATCTCATCCTTAATTGGTTTTTCCACTTTATTACAAAAAAATTAGCATTGCCCCAGGTTCAGACGCAGAGACCCCTGAGCATGCATTTGTAAGTACCAATAAAATTCATCAGACATTGAGTGAAATCCAGGTTTCGGAAGAACATTGTCATAATAGTGATTGGAGATCCAAACTCCATCCAGGTCCTCAGAAAAGGGCCAGAATCCATAAAGTGTCACCGTTTCACAAACTTCAGCCGCCACGCTCACCATCATGAGGCCGGAAGACAGTAGATGAAACTTAAGTCCCATACTTTTCCAATGAGCGTCCAACTTCCGGAGGTAGTCCGGGTTGAAGAAGACAACTCTGCTTTTCAAGTCAAATTCTTTGATGGTGTGGAGTGCCCGAAAGGAGACCTCCGTGTTCATTGAAAATGAGAACGCTGGTAGTAGGATCATAGAGGAGCCATATTCCTTCACCATGGTGATAAATGGTTCCTTCTTCTTCCTGAGGCTACTGAACCTATCAAAGGAGAAATAAACAACTCCTCCATTTAAAAGGAAAATTAATCTTCACCCTACATTCTTAACTAGCTCAAATAGTTTGTCTAAATACTTTCCTGGTAGTAAAAAATGTTGTAGGAAACATCTAGAAGTTAAAGAAGAGGGGGGTCCCTCTAGAACAGGGGTCTTGAATTAAAATTTATGGAGGTCCAGTCAGTAAAATTTTCTTTTGGCAGAGGTCCGAATCTCATTTTTGCACTAAATCAGTGTCTTTAGTGAACCTTTCACATCATAGCCCCCTTTGCATTAGAGCCACCTTTTAACATCAGTATCCTCAGCCCCCTTCACATCACAACCCCCCTTAACATCAGTTACCCCTTTTCATCACAAGCCATCTTTTAAAGCAGTTCCTCAGTGTCCTCAGTTCCCCTTCACCTCACAGCCCCCCTTAACACTGGAGGGCCCCATCACTTTGCAGTGCCCTTCACATCAGTGTCCCTTCACAACACAGTACCCCTTATGCCACATTGCTGTTCCACATCATCGCGAACTGAAAGTCATGTATAATAGCAGTTCTACTTCCTTAGTACTTACTTACTTGTTAAATTATATCTAAAGGCAAAACATATTTTTTGGTGTTGGATAGAGTGGAGAGAGATTAGATCCCCCGTCAGGTTTTTATTGCGGTCTGTGCCCCCGTTAGGAAGATTCTCCCTCTCTATTTGTCGTGTTTACTGTTATCATTGAAAGTGAAAGCAAAAGAAAATCCGAAATTTTGGGTTGTCCCCAGAACAGGTTTAAAGGGGGAAACCTTCCAATGGAGACGACCAGGAATTCCCTCTCAATGATTATGTCCAAAAATCTGCGCTAGTTGGAAATGTGATATGAACAATTCAATAACCACTAATCCAATGGTGAATTAATTTTTGTAATAAAAATATTGAAGTGTAGAAAGTTCACGTGAAGCAAAATAGTGAAAACGATCATCAGCAAAAATGATCTTTAAAGTTCCGACACCAACATAAATGGGAGTTCCTTAAGTGATACCCACCACTTCAGTTAAAAGAGGCGCTTACCAAATCATATGGACCTTCTATTGCTAGAAAGGTCAACCAAGCTTTGGTAGTATCCCTTGATGGGAAGCTGTAAACAGATATGCCCTCCTATGGTCTCAGACACCCGTCACTTATCCCCAGGCCACCCGTATTCCCTCTCAATGTCCTATGGGATAGGAAGTGAAGAGAAATCCCTCCAACGGAGCACGCTGGGCAAAAAAGCCTGACAGTGAATATAACCCTCTCTTACCTTGTCCAAAATAAGAAAAAAATGTTTAGCCTATAGTTTTTATTTTAAGGACACCAGGAGGTGCAGGCACCTTAACAACCAATGACGTCACTGGCCCAATTCACTTACATGGCAAGGAATCCCTAGAAATGTAAGCAAAGGGGCTGAATAGTATAAACAAAATGGCATGGGGTTCCCCTCAATTCATTCTAAGCCCTTTAGGCCTGGTATCCATTTTAAGAGGCGCCACATGCAAAAACAAAAATATGTTTCCCTAGATTTCAAGACACTTAATCTGAGCATGCAGCCTGGCACGTGCCCCCCTGAACCATACCAGGCCACACATACCAGGTCACACAAGCATCTTGTTCCCATGTTGATAAAGGACAGGGGCTTCTTCCCCACAACCCTAGCCCGGTGGTTGTGGGGGTCTGTGGACAGGGGGAATCTGGAAGAACACTTTAACAATAAGGGGGCACCTAGATACTGCCCCTTATGTGAATGATCAGGGGTACATAATACCCCTAACCATTCACAAAAAAATGTATGCAGTAAAAAAAAAGCCACAAAGACAGACAATTTTTGACAAATCCTTTAATAAAAATAAAAACCCCAAAAAATGTTCATCCACCACCAATAATATCACCCATTGATGTAGATCCTTATAGCCGCTGAGACAAATGTTATCCAATTGCTTGCCTCCAACTGAATGGCAGTTTCTGTGGATGACAGCTGTTGCATACAAAGGGCGGGATCTCCTGAGTGACACCATTGACCATATAGGGACAGTTCATTATAGGGTCAATGATGTCACCCTGCAGACCCCGCCCCCTTGTATATAACAGCTGTTATCTCTTTTCCCGCTTGTCATTCAGCAGGAGGCAAGAGAACGGCAGGGGTTTTCCTTGTCTTTCAGTGGGTGGGCAGGCATTGAGAACGATGTAGATCTACATGGATGGACAACAAGATTGACAGTGAATGTGCATCAAGGGGACATTTTGGGGGGGGGTTTACTTTTATTAAAGGAAACGGTTTTCTTTTTTCACTGATTACGATTACCCCATACTCATTCACAAGAGGGGCACGGCCTCTGGGTGCCCCCTTATTGCTAAAGGAGTCTTTCAGATTTCGATATGCCCCCTGCCCACAGACCCCCACAACCACCAGGCCAGGGTTGTAGCAAAAAAAGCCCTTGCCTTCATTGGGGTAAACTCCCATATAGAGTGAATGTGGCCTGGTATGGTTCGGTGAGGTTCCACCCCTTTCCTGGCCAGCCAAGCTGTATGTTCAAATTTAGGGTCTAGTGTGGATTTTTAGGGGGACCTCACAATTTTTTTTTTTTGGTGGGGTAACCCCCCTAAAATAACTTGCCTACCGATATATATATATATATATATATATATATATATATATATATATATATATATATATATTTATTTATATATATATATATATATATATATATATACACACACACGTACAGTATATATATGTATACTGTACCTTCCAGTTTGCAAGTGGTTTACCGGGATTATGGCTAAAGCTATCAGCCATAACCCCGGTATTGTTTTTTTTTTTCAGCTGGCTTTCATTTGAAAGCGTTCTGAGCAGCTCATGAGCCACTGGAGCGCTTTCAGAACGTCCCCTTCCACTGCTCACTGGTGTCTCTCGGGCTTGCCGTTTCCACCAGCTTGCCTGAGAAACGATCCGCCAGTGCTGCCGGCTGGTCACACAGGTGATCAAAGAGTAGATCAGCATTGATTGCCTCCATGGCCTTGGAGGGCCAGAGCGACGTCATGACATCACTTCCGGTCCAGGGTAGAAGTAAACAATTTTTTTTTAAAAGCAAAAGATCAAAAATTTGATCTTAAGCTTTTAATGCTTGTAATAGGAATAAAAGTGCTAAAAAAATAAATTAATTAAGGGACAGTGTAAAAAAAAAAAATAAATAAATAAAAAGTAAAAAGTAAATTAAAGCGTCTCCATCCCTCTGTGCTCGCTCGTACGAGCGAGCGCATACGCAAGTAGAGCACGTATATGTAAACGGCGTTCGCACCACACATGCGAGTTATCGCCGCAAACGTTAGAGCGAGAGCAATAATTCTAGTGCTAGGCCTCCTCTGTAACGCTAAACTGGTAACCTGTAAAGGCGTTTAAAACGTTGACTATGGAGGTTTTTAAGTACCATAGTTTGTCGCCATTCCACGAGCATGAGCAATTTTAAAGCGTGACTTGTTAGGTATCTATTTACTCGGCATAACATTATACAAAATAAATTGAGATATATAAAGTAGTGTTTCGTTTTTATTTTAAAATTAATTAAAATTATTTTTTTTTCATAAAAAAAATTGCAACAATTGCCATTTTATTCTCTCTCTCTCTCTCTCTCTCTCTCTCTCTCTCTCTCTCTCTCTCTATATATATATATATATATATATATATATATATGGTGATGTATATGTTTGGGGGTTTTAAGTTATTTTCTAGCAAAAAATAAATGATGCTGATTTAAACTTGTAAACAAAAAGTGCCAGAAAATGCCTGGTCTTCAAGTGGTTAAAATCCATACCAGACTCAGCTGTCTAATATGAATTTTGGGGGGGGGGCTGTACGCATTTTTTTTTTTTTTTTTACTTACATTTTTTTTTGGGGGGGGGACCTTTGAAAGGGTCTTTGTGTCTGAAGAGAAATGTAATTTGCCAGCAATTTAAAACAAATCTCCCTTTGTAAATATAAGTACTTTAAAAAAAGAAGATCACTGCTCCCCTCCAAATAAAACTTATTTATTTATTTATTTTTGCACTGTTCTCCAAGCCAGTGTCCAGCCCCCATGATATTTTTTGGCAACCCCTTGCCTATCAGTCCAGAAAATGGGCATTTTTGATCCGACAGGTTGGACTCCCATTGATTTCTTTGACGTTCACCAAACCCTACTTGAGCCAAACCCAAGGCAGCTCAGCTCATCACTACTAACGAAAGATGTACGAAGGAATTTCAAGCAAGTCCCACAAAAGTTGACCGTTATCAGATCTTCATACGTGAGATATGAAAAGGATTGAGAAATGATTAACAACATTCCTGTATGCGCCAGAATGTATGCACAGAAAGAAGAATGGAGTGGTAGCTCCAAATTGAGAAAACCAATATGTCTAGTTGAGAGAATGGGCATCGTTAGAATAATATTTAAATTTCTAAGTGTTGTAACAAAATTTTATTTTTTCACCACTTTTTTTTTTTTTATTTCTACAAATAACACATTTGGGTGCAAATTAGTTACTTAATTGTTATGACTTTCCACCCAAAAAACAGTTCCGAGCCACATTTCTTCTTTAAAATCTTAATTCTTATACATGTACAGGGTGTATATCCAGGGCCATCTTAAATAAGGATTGGACCCTGGGCAAAAATTTCCTTGAGCCAACCCCCCCATGCAATTTTGCTCTCCACCCCAACATCCGCCCAAAAAATCTCCTATTCCTTCTCATGTTAGTTAGTCCATCTCAGGAGTCAGCAAGAGAGGGTGGCTACATTCCTACCTACAGTAGGACCATAAAGCAGGAACTTATCCACCCTCTAACAGAAAATCTGATCACAGCAGTAAAAAAAAAAAAAAAAAAAAAAAAAAAAAAAGGAGAAAGCTGAGAGCAAGAGAATTAACTTTTTTGGAGCTAAGAATATGCAATCGCTGGTCGCTTTATTAGGTAAACCTGTTCAACTGCTTGGTAAAACAAATTGCTAACCAGCCAATCACATGGCTGCAACTCAATGCTTTTAGGCATCTAGACGTGGTGAAGACGATTCCAGTGACTTTGAACGTGGTGGCATGGTTGTTGGTGCCAGACGGGCCGGTCTGAGTATTTCTGGGATTTTCACGCACAACCATCTCTCGGGTTTACACAGAATGGTAGGAAAAAGAGAAAATATCCAGTGAGTGGCAGTTGTGTGGAGGAAAATGCCTTGTTGATGTCAGAGGAGAGTGGGCAGACTGGTTGGAGATGATAGAAAGGCAACAGTAACTCAAATAACCTCTCGTTACAACCAAGTGTCAGGGCTGGGCTCAGCCCTTCCTTCTCTGAGATGGCTGCTCAGCTGTCGGCTAATTGCCAGCTACTATCTCTCCAGTTGCTCAGCTGTTGATGATATCCTGCTCGTCAGTCCTGCCTACTTAAGCCATCCAGTCTAGTGGATTTCTGCTTTCACCTTGGTCAACATCACAGAAACTGAGAGGCTCTCCTGCAATCCTGTTCAAGACTTGCTTTGCTGACATCCCTTCTGGCTCCAGATCCCGCTTGCTGTTCCACTACATTGATCCTTTACTTCTGGCTTGGCTGACTATCTGTTCCGGTTACTGAACTCTGGCTATGTTTGGACTACGTTTGTTCTTTTTACTTTTATTATTAAAAAAGTGTGATGTAACTGTACTTCTGTCTCGGCCTGATTTCATGGTTTCTGACACCAAGGTATGCAGAATACCATCTCTGAACGCACAACACATCGAACCTTAAAGCAGATGGCCTACAGCAGCAGAAGACCATACCAGGTGCCACTCCTGTCAGCTAAAAATAGGAAACGGAGGATACAATTTTCACAGGCTCACCAAAATTAGACAATAGAAGATTGGAAAAGTGTTGCCTGGTCTGATGAGTCTGGATTTCAGCTGCGACATTCAGATGGTGGGGTCAGAAATTGGCGCATGGATCCATCCTGCCTTGTATCAATGGTTCAGGCTGGTGGTGGAGGTGTAATGGTGTGGGGGATATGTTCTTGGCACATTTTGGGCCTCTTTAGTACCAGCTGAGCATCGTTTGAACACCACGGCCTACCTGAGTATTGTTGCTGACCATGTCCATCCCTTTATGACTACAGCGTCCCCTTCTTCTGATGGCTCCTTCCAGCAGGATAATGCACCATGTCACAAATCTCCAATCATCTCACCACTGGACAATGAGGTCACTGTACTCCAATGTCCTCCACACTCACCACATCTCATCCAATAGAGGACCTTTGGTGATGTGGTGGAACTGGAGATTCTGGATGTGCAGCCGACAAATCTGCAGCAACTGCGTGATGCTATCATGTCGCTATGGAGCAAAATCTCTGAGGAACGTTTCCAACACCTTGTCGTATCTATGCCACGAAGAATGAAGGCAAAAGGGGTCCAACATGGTACTAGCAAGGGGGAATTAATAAAGTGGCCGGTGAGTGTATATCAAAAAGGTTGTGGACTCTATACATTTCCTATAGACTAAATAATAAACACTGATTTGGGTTGTTTTTTTTCCTACAAAATGTAGCAGAATACATTTTGGCATAACTGTATGAAGAAAGATTATGTATTTGCAAAATTTTATAACAGAAATGAATAAAACTTTTTTTTTCAAAATTTTCAGTATTTTTTGTTAATTTAGCATTAATAAATAAATACAATTTAAAAACACAGGCGGTGATTTAAATACCACTGGAAGAAAGCTCTATTTGGTTTGACCAAAATGATAAAAATTGCCATTCAAAGTTTACTCCCCTTTTCCTGCCCAGGCCAATTTCAGCTGAAATTGGCCTGGGCAGGAAAAGGGGAGTAAAAGTGTCCGTTTTTTAAAGTGGTTACCCTAGGGGTCTCTTCTTTTATAAACGTCCCCCCCCCCCCCCCGTGCCTGCCAGCGATGTGAT
This sequence comes from Aquarana catesbeiana, assembly GCF_042186555.1. Lineage (NCBI taxonomy): Eukaryota > Metazoa > Chordata > Amphibia > Anura > Ranidae > Aquarana > Aquarana catesbeiana. The sequence continues at coordinate 698,173,856 of NC_133326.1, forward strand.
TTGAGCCACGCATGCGCAGCTCACATCACATTAAGAGCCCGCTCTGTGTGCTGCGGCGATGTGACTCCCATGCGCATGCGCAGGAGGGATGTCACTGCAGCCTGTCCATTCAAGCTGCAAAGGTTGAGAAGCCAGAAAGAAGACTGGGAGAAGGGGGGTGTGCTGAGGGCCAAGGGGAGCTGTGAAGGGCTCAGTTTGCAGGTAAATCGGTCATAATGTGCTAGCATGCGGTGCATACTAGCGCATTATGACTTAAACCTGCAGGGACCAGTGTTTTTTATTTTTAAAAAGGACTTCACTACCGCTTTCGGCCTGGTTCACATGTATGGCAGGTTTGCACAGGCACAACAGCCCATTCATTAGAATGGGCCGCCACGCCTGCGTTTCCTGCAAAAAAAAGGTGCATGCAGTGTTTTAAAACCCCTTGCCGCCCAGGTCAATTCTGACATTTCTCTCCTACAAGTAAAAACCATAATTTTTTTTTCTAGAAAAAACATAGAACCCACAAACATTATATATGTTTTTTTTTTTTTTTTAGCAAAGGCCCTAGAGAATACAATGGCAGTCGTTGCAACTTTTTATCTCGCACGGTATTTGTGCAGCAATTTTTCAATAGTGTTTTTTTTTGGAAAAAGTTTTGTGCTTTAAAAAAAAAAACAAAACAGTAAAGTTAGCCTAATTTTTTTGCATAATGTGAAAGATGAATTACGGCGAGTAAATAGATACCCAACATGTCACGCTTCAAAATTGCACACGCTCGTGGCGCCAAACTTCGGTACTTGAAATTTCCCCATAGGCGACGCTTTTAATTTTTTTTACTGGTTACATGTTTTGAGTTACAGAGGAGGTCTAGGGCTAGAATTATTTCTCTCGCTCTAACGATCGCTGCGATACCTCACATGTCTGGTTTGAACACAGTTTTCATACGTGGGCGGGACTTGCGTATGCGTTCGCTTCTGCGTGCAAGCTCACAGGGATAGGGGCGCTTTAATTTTTTTTTTTTTTTATTGTTAATTTTACTTTTATTTTGTTTTTTTTAGTTTGACATTTAAAAAAAAAAAAAAATTTGATCACTTTTATTCCTATTACAAGGAATGTAATCTTTACAGTGAGATATGGGGTCAATAAGACCTCACATCTCACCTCTAGGCTGGGAAGCCTGAAATAAAATAAAAATTAAAATGATCACGGCTTCCCGGCCGAGGTGGAACCATTTGTTTGAATGCAGAGGCCGGGCGTGACGTCATAACATCGCGCCCGATCATAGAGACTCCGGTGACCATCTGGTCTGCCGAAAATCTCTATGGTCACCATCCGGGGCCGGCGGATCCTGTGTCCGACTCACTGATGGTAGCGAGGAGTCGGTAGAAGCACCGGAGGGCGGCGGGAGGGGGGGGGACGTCCCCTCTCGCCACCCGTAAGAACGATCAAGCGGTGATACAGCCGCTATGATCATTCTTATTTTGTAGGGAATCGCCGGCTGAAAAAGCTGATATCTGAATGATGCCTGTAGCTGCACCCATCATTCAGATATCACCGCTCAAAGTTAAGGACGTCATATGAAGGCCGTTGGGCGGGAGGTGGTTAAAAAAACGCAGTGGCCTCGAAATCGCATCGTACGTTTGCACCAATGCGACTTACCTGCAGTTCCCGCAACCCGCGATGTGTTTTGAGATGCGTGGCCCACGCATCTAAAAAAAATGCAGCATGTTTGCAGGTGCGGGAACGGCAGGGAAATCGCATGGTGCGATTTCAAGGCCACTGCGTTTTTAAAACGCTGCATGCACCTTTTTTTTTTTTTTCTGCAGGAAATGCAGGCGTGGCAACTAGGGTTGACACCTTTTCTTCAAGGCAAACCCGAACTGCCGTAGTAATGCAGTGCGCGTAGGGTGCTGCAGCGAACAGTGGGTGTGGCCAAATTGCTCTTGGTGGCATCATCTCCCTGCACCCGAGTGATGCGGAACCTGCCCCCAGACAGCCGCCTGCAGCTCCCAGATGGCAACAAATTTGTGTGTGACTATCTTGGTTACTTGGGGAGCCACAGCCCGGTCTGAATAATGTGTCCGGGTTTTCGGTTTGCCTGTAACCCGGACACGTGATTTGAAACCCGGACTGTCCGGGTGATTCCCGGACAGGTGGCAACCCCTAATGGCAGCCCATTCTAATGAATGGGCTGTTGTGCCGCATACATGTGAACCAGGCCTAAAAGAAGCCCATCAAGCAGTGCTGCGTTTTCAATGTCTGTGTGGAAGATGTCAGCACAGTGCCACTGGTCTTGTGGGCCACCATGCCACGTGCTCTCTACATAAAAGCCACAGCCGGGTCAGAGTATATGGGGAGCCAGGAGAGGAGAAGGACCTTCCTGGTCCTGGTCTGCCGAGCTCCGCTCACCATCCGTGGGCTCACACTCGTGCTTCCAGCTGCCACTTGCACTCTGACATCGGCTCCTGCCCAAGGCCTCCCGAGTCAAGGTCCTGCTGTACAGGCATGGCATGGGGCGGAGTCAGAGCGTCATTGGAGCTCACGGACCCGCCCACTCCTTGATTGAGGAATTTTGCAGCAAAGCTAGGGTTGCCATCTGTCCGGGATTCACCCGGACCAGGGGTGGACTGACAACACATGGGGGCCCCGGGACAATAGGAGATTATGGGGCCCCCGGGCAATAGGAGAAGATTATGGGGCCCCTGGGGCAATAGAAGATTATGGGGCCCCCAGGCAATAGGAGATTATGGGGCCCCCAGGCAATAGATTATGGGGCCACACAGTATACACACACAGAATACACACACAGTATACACACACAGAATACACACACAGTATACACACACAGAATACACACACAGTATACACACACAGAATACACACACAGTATACACACACAGAATACACACACAGTATACACACACAGAATACACACACAGAATACACACACAGTATACACACACAGAATACACACACAGTATACACACACAGAATACACACACAGTATACACACACAGAATACACACACAGTATACACACACAGAATACACACACAGAATACACACACAGTATACACACACAGAATACACACACAGTATACACACACAGAATACACACACAGAATACACACACAGTATACACACACAGAATACACACACAGTATACACACACAGAATACACACACAGTATACACACACAGAATACACACACAGAATACACACACAGTATACACACACAGAATACACACACAGTATACACACACAGAATACACACACAGTATACACACACAGAATACACACACAGAATACACACACAGTATACACACACAGAATACACACACAGAATACACACACAGAATACACACACTGAAAAGTTACTGGAGAGGCGGGGCAGCTATAATCTTGGGATTTAAAAAAAAAACACAGATTTTTACATACTGTCCCTGGTTTTATTGAGGCTGGCAACCCTGAGAGGGCCCCCTAGTGGCATGGAGAGCCCTTGGGCAGTGCCCGAGTGCCCCAATGGTCAGTCCACCCCTGACCCGGACAGTTCGGGTTTGGAATCATGTGTCCGGGTTTCAGACAGCCTGAAACCCAGACACATTAGTTAGACCGGACTATGGCTTCCCAGCAGGGTTGCCGGCTGCGGTTGTCTAAGCTGAGAGTGTCTGTGATGCCGCATACACACGATCGGAATTTCAGCCAGCAAAAGACCGATGAGAGTTTTTCGTCGGAAAATGCGACCGTGTGTAGCCAGCAAAAGATTGAGAGCATGCTCAGATCGGAAAAAGTTCCCATCTGAAATTCCGATCGTCTGTACCAATTCCGACGTACAAAATCCCTACGCATGCTCGGAAACAATTCGACGCGTGCTCGGAAGCATTAAACTTAATTTTCTCGGCTCGTCGTAGTGTTGTACGTCACCGCGTTCTTGACGGTCGTAATTTCAGCGAACTTTGCATGACCGTGTGTATGCAAGGCAAGCTTGAGCGGAATTCCGTCAGAAAAGCCGTTATATATTTTTCCGACGAGAAATCCGCTCGTGTGTACGCGGCTTTACACTCTCTTTCATGCTACCCAAAGTTAGCACTAACACCCCCCCCCCCCCCAAACACACCACACAGACACGGCTCCTACCCCTCTGTGTCTGCCCACACTCCAATCTCAGGCGCTGTGCCTCAGAAAAGGAAAGTGTGGGCTGTAAATTTGCAGTCCAGCAGCCTCAGATACATCTGGATGAGAGGTGCTGACTGCCAAGGGGTGAGTGAGCTCACCATCCATCCCTGTCTGTGACTGACGTCCCCCCCCCCCCCCCTTCTCTCTCCTGCCTCTGAGCGAGTACACTAAGGCAAATCAGGGTTCTCAGAGCGATCCTTACATCAGAGTTCCCCTTTACACCAGAGGCCACAGTGTTCCCCCTTACATCACAGTCTTCTCCATACATCAGAATTCTCAAAGTTCCCCCTTAAATCCAGTTTCCCAGAGCATCCCTTAGGCTAGAGGCCCCAGAGTTCTCCCATACATCGGAGTCTGCAGAGTCCCCCCTTACAGTGAAAGGGAACTCTGCAGATTCAGATGTAGAAGGGGGAACTCTGCAGATTCAGATGTAGAAGGGGGAACTCTGCAGATTCAGATGTAGAAGGGGGAACTCTGCAGATTCAGATGTAGAAGGGGGAACTCTGCAGATTCAGATGTAGAAGGGGGAACTCTGCAGATTCAGATGGATGTAGAATGGGGAACTCTGCAGATTCAGATGTAGAAGGGGGAACTCTGCAGATTCAGATGTAGAAAGGGAACTCTGCAGATTCAGATGTAGAAGGGGAACTCTGCAGATTCAGATGTAGAAGAGGAACTCTGCAGATTCAGATGTAGAAGGGGGAACTCTGCAGATTCAGATGTAGAATGGGGAACTCTGCAGATTCAGATGTAGAAGGGGGAACTCTGCGGATTCAGATGTAGAATGGGGAACTCTGCAGATTCAGATGTAGAAGGGGGAACTCTGCAGATTCAGATGTAGAAGGGGGAACTCTGCAGATTCAGATGTAGAAGGGGGAACTCTGCAGATTCAGATGTAGAAGGGGGAACTCTGCAGATTCAGATGTAAAAGGGGAACTCTGCAGATTCAGATGTAAAAGGGGAACTCTGCAGATTCAGATGTAGAAGGGGGAACTCTGCAGATTCAGATGTAGAAGGGGGAACTCTGCAGATTCAGATGTAGAAAGGGAACTCTGCAGATTCAGATGTAGAAGGGGAACTCTGCAGATTCAGATGTAGAAGAGGAACTCTGCAGATTCAGATGTAGAAGGGGGAACTCTGCAGATTCAGATGTAGAAGGGGGAACTCTGCAGATTCAGATGTAGAAGGGGAACTCTGCAGATTCAGATGTAGAAGAGGAACTCTGCAGATTCAGATGTAGAAGGGGGAACTCTGCGGATTCAGATGTAGAAGGGGAACTCTGCGGATTCAGATGTAGAAGGGGGAACTCTGCAGATTCAGATGTAGAAGGGGGAACTCTGCAGATTCAGATGTAGAAGGGGAACTCTGCAGATTCAGATGTAGAAGAGGAACTCTGCGGATTCAGATGTAGAAGGGGAACTCTGCGGATTCAGATGTAGAAGGGGGAACTCTGCGGATTCAGATGTAGAAGGGGGAACTCTGCGGATTCAGATGCAGAAGGGGGAACTCTGCAGATTCAGATGTAGAAGCAGAAACTCTGCAGATTCAGATGTAGAAGGAGGAACTCTGCAGATTCAGATGTAAAAGGGGAACTCTGCGGATTCAGATATAAAAGGGGAACTCTGCGGATTCAGATGCAGAAGGGGGAACTCTGCAGATTCAGATGCAGAAGGGGGAACTCTGCAGATTCAGATGTAGAAGGGGGAACTCTGCAGATTCAGATGTAGAAGGGGGAACTCTGCAGATTCAGATGTAGAAGGGGGAACTCTGCAGATTCAGATGTAGAAGGGGGAACTCTGCAGATTCAGATGTAGAAGGGGGAACTCTGCAGATTCAGATGTAGAAGGGGGAACTCTGCAGATTCAGATGTAGAAGGGGGAACTCTGCAGATTCAGATGTAGAAGGGGAACTCTGCAGATTCAGATGTAGAAGGGGGAACTCTGCAGATTCAGATGTAGAAGGGGGAACTCTGCAGATTCAGATGTAAAAGGGGAACTCTGCAGATTCAGATGTAGAAGGGGGAACTCTGCAGATTCAGATGTAGAAGGGGGAACTCTGCAGATTCAGATGTAGAAGGGGAACTCTGCAGATTCAGATGTAGAAGGGGGAACTCTGCAGATTCAGATGTAGAAGGGGGGACTCTGCAGATTCAGATGTAGAAGGGGGAACTCTGCAGATTCAGATGTAGAAGGGGGAACTCTGCAGATTCAGTTGTAGAAGGGGGAACTCTGCAGATTCAGATGTAGAAGGGGATACTCTGCAGATTCAGATGTAGAAGGGGGAACTCTGCAGATTCAGATGTAAAAGGGGAACTCTGCAGATTCAGATGTAGAAGGAGGAACTCTGCAGATTCAGATGTAGAAGGAGGAACTCTGCAGATTCAGATGTAGAAGGGGAACTCTGCAGATTCAGATGTAGAAGGGGGAACTCTGCAGATTCAGATGTAGAAGCAGAAACTCTGCAGATTCAGATGTAGAAGGAGGAACTCTGCAGATTCAGATGTAGAAGGAGGAACTCTGCAGATTCAGATGTAAAAGGGGAACTCTGCGGATTCAGATGCAGAAGGGGGAACTCTGCAGATTCACATGTAGAAGGGGGAACTCTGCAGATTCAGATGTAGAAGGGGGAACTCTGCAGATTCAGATGTAGAAGGGGGAACTCTGCAGATTCAGATGCAGAAGGGGGAACTCTGCAGATTCAGATGTAGAAGGGGGAACTCTGCAGATTCAGATGTAGAAGGGGGGAACTCTGCAGATTCAGATGTAGAAGGGGGAACTCTGCAGATTCAGATGTAGAAGGGGGAACTCTGCAGATTCAGATGTAGAAGGGGGAACTCTGCAGATTCAGATGTAAAAGGGGAACTCTGCGGATTCAGATGCAGAAGGGGGAACTCTGCAGATTCAGATGTAGAAGGGGGAACTCTGCAGATTCAGATGTAGAAGGGGGGAACTCTGCAGATTCAGATGTAGAAGGGGGAACTCTGCAGATTCAGATGTAGAAGGAGGAACTCTGCAGATTCAGATGTAGAAGGGGGAACTCTGCAGATTCAGATGTAGAAGGGGGAACTCTGCAGATTCAGATGTAGAAGGGGGAACTCTGCAGATTCAGATGTAGAAGGGGGAACTCTGCAGATTCAGATGTAGAAAGGGAACTCTGCAGATTCAGATGTAGAAGGGGAACTCTGCAGATTCAGATGTAGAAGAGGAACTCTGCAGATTCAGATGTAGAAGGGGAACTCTGCAGATTCAGATGTAGAAGGGGGACTCTGCGGATTCAGATGTAAAGGGGGTTTCTTGTTATTAACTTCATATCATTAGAAATGTTATTTAATAGCAAAATATATGTATAGTTTATACTATGAAAAAAAAAATTGCTGTGCGCCACTAAAGTGTTCGGGTTTGACCTGAAGAAAATATGGCAACCCTAAGCACAGAGCGCTTATGTCAGCTGTTGCTTGTGTGGAGTGGACTGGAGGGATCGTTTTGCTGCCCCGATGGGGCTCCCAATTTGCAGGCAGTGCGGGCTTAGGGGAGGGCAGTGACGGTGGGCCCTGGGCAGCTGCCCCATTTGCCCTGTGTTAAAGACGGCCCTGTATATATCCCTGCACTACAAATTAACAATTTCCTAGCGCTATTGCCCCGTGCACATGAGCGGGTTTTCCGTCGGAAAAATCTTGGATGGTTTTTCCGACGGAATTCTGCTCAAGCTTGGCTTGCATACACACGGCCATACAAAAGTTCTCTGAACTTACGACCGTCAAGAACGCGGTGACGTACAACACTACGACGAGCCGAGAAAATGAAGTTCAATGCTTCCGAGCATGCGTCGAATTGTTTCCGAGCATGCGTAGGAATTTTGCATGTCGGAATTGGTACAGACGATTGGAATTTCCAATCGTAACTTTTTCTGACCGAAAAATTGAGAACCTGCTCACAATCTTTTGCTGGCTGGAATTCGGCCAGCAAAAGTCCAATGGAGCATACACATGGTTGCATTTTCCGACCAAAAGTTCTCATCTGTCCTTTGCTGGTCGAATTTCCGATCATGTGTACGCAGCATAAGTTTATTCATTTGGCATCTTTTTTTTTGCATAAGATTATATTCATTTTAGAGACGGGAGCACATTTCCGCATGCTGGTAAGTCCCACCATTCTCTGTCTATACTTCAATTTGTTTCATATTAGGAAGACACCGGCACATACTTATCAATAAGGATGCTTGGGTTTGCCGTGACAAGATCGGTCTTTGTCCCCACATCATTCGTCCAATTCAATGGAGGTAAGTTTAACCTAAAAAGAAAAAAAAGGGGAAGAGATGAGGACTGATATGGGGGAAACTGTAAAGAACTCAACTAGCAACCTCATCTCTCAACTATAGCCTTACCTGAACACAAAGTCTGCCCGGTCAATCTCATTGCCACAAAAGCTGTTGTTTAAAATTCCACCATTGCCCACCACTGCACAGCTTCTGATTTCTTTCTGGAAAGGAGACTTCTGCAATGAGAGAGACATCGTAATCGAATAGGAGCCACGTGCTGGGCTGCTTGTCCTTCACAACTAACCATGTGGTGGGGGAGCACATGCACTCTCTATGTGGGGTGGTGCAGCGTGGTGCGGAGGCAGTGAACACACAGAGTCCGTTTGCAGGGAACAGAACTTGTATTAATGCAGAATCCAGTAATTCATCACAACCCGGTGGGAAAGCCCGGCCGCGAAAACTCACAGCATATAACAGTGGTGTACAGCAGAGAAGGTCTCAGATGTGCCAACAGCATCTATTTTGAGGGGCGGATTGCGTCCAAATGGGGAGGTTTCCAGGAAGGATGACATGTCCCTATTGTTTCCCCACTTGTCTGGAACCTCTCCCTGCCAATAATCACTGTCCCTATCAGATGGGTGACCTGTCCCTATACTACCCACATGTGAAATGCACGCCAAGCCTGGGAGCCAGGGTCTTAAATAGGCTCAAGATGGCTGCTAGAGTCACATGGGGTGCCAGCGTCCAATCTGACAGCGGTCTCCTGTGATTGCAGGAAGTCATAGAGAAAATAAGATCCTCAAAACGTCCTTCCCCTTCTGCATCGCTGCTTCAGTTGAGCGCCACCTGCACTGGGAAGTACAGACTGCACTCCGTGACCCAGGAAACCAGAGGAACCACGTTCCTCTTGTCTTCCTCTCCCCCTGCACTGATGCTGTAGTTGAGCGCCCTCTGCAATGGAGAAAGTAGACTGCACCTGCCTACATGTAACCAATTCCTGTTGATACAGGATGGTCTCCCAGACCAACTGTGGCACTATGGAAATGGCAACCTACCTAAAGTACCCCTTGGACCCTGTCAGTGCTCAAACACACACTAGTGGGCTTCCAGCATGGTCTAACCAGCACCGTCCAAGTAGCTCATCCCATACCTGTTTTAGGCCTTATGGAAATTGACCCCAATAGCAGATTCACCCAGCACTATTTGTTTCCAGAGGATATCCCCATCTTGAGGTTAGGAGAAGGAAGAGTCAAAAGCAGGAAAACTTTTATCTGTTTAGTAAAAGCAGATTTAAACATTTACATGCTTTGGTCATCCCAATTATAAAAGAGCATTCCTTAAAGTTGCAAACAATACAGAAAACTTTGGCAAGAGGAGCTCATACTTCTCAGAGGGGTTTGCCAGAGTCCAGCACAACATGCAGAGGTGAAGCGAGGAGTTTCAATAGGTTTGCACTATTCCTCCTCGCCACCCCCCTAAAGCCATGGCTTGGTCCTTCAGACACTTCCCATAATGTACCAGTCCCGTGCCCCTGCCTAACAACATAAGACATTGCTATGAAATTCACTATGATGTATTACTATGAAATATCTGGAGCTCCTTTACCAATATAGGTTTAGTGCGTACATAGGAGGCCAAGTGCACAATAGCTCTGGATGGACAGTTGGATAAATGGCTCTATATTTAGAATATATATGGTCTATAAACCAGAAGCTCTGGACAGACAGTTGGATAAATGGCTCTATAATTAGGATGTATCTGGTCTATAAACCAGAGGCTCTGGATGGACAGTTGGATAAATGGCTCTATATTTAGAATATATCTAGTCTATAAACCAGAGGCTCTGGATGGACAGTTGGATAAATGGTTCTATATTTGGGATGTATCTGATTTTTAAACCAGAGGCTCTGGATGGACAGTTGGATAAATGGCTCTATATTTAGGATGTATCTGGCCTATAAACCAGAGATTCTTGATGCACAGTTTTATAAATAGCTCCATATTTACGATGTATACAGACGCAGTTGCTAAATATTGCTGTTACTGTTCTGGTATTAGGCCAAAATTACTGCTTTTCTGGTATAGTGTCACTTTAAATAGTTTGGCTGATTGCTGTGGGGGTTGGGTCGTGTACAACTTCTTCCTCTGCAGTTGTGTCACTTCCTTTCAATCACCCCATGCAGCGCAGATTACCCCTCCTGACACCGTCTTCTGCTCTACTGACACCATCCTTTGCTCTTCTGACATAATCCACTGCTCTACTGGCACCGTCCTCTGTTCTGCTGATAACATCCTCTGCCCTGCTGACACTGTCCTCTTCTCTTCTGACACTGTCCTCCTTCTCTTCTGACACTGTCCTCCTCCTCTACTGACACTGTCCTCTTCTCTTCTGACACTGTCCTCTTCTCTCCTGACACTGTCCTCTTCTCTTCTGACACTGTCCGCCTTCTCTACTGACAATGTCCTCCTTCTCTTCTGACACTGTCCTCTTCTCTTCTGACACTGTCCTCCTTCTCTACTGACACTGTCCTCTTCTCTTCTGACACTGTCCTCCTTCTCTACTGACACTGTCCTCCTTCTCTTCTGACACTGTCCTCCTTCTCTACTGACACTGTCCTCTTCTCTTCTGACACTGTCCTCTTCTCTACTGATACTGTCCTCTACTCTACTGACACTGTCCTCTTCTCTACTGACACTGTCCTCCTTCTCTACTGACACTGTCCTCCTTCTCTACTGACACTGTCCTCTTCTCTACTGATACTGTCCTCTACTCTACTGACACTGTCCTCTTCTCTACTGACACTGTCATCCTTCTCTACTGACACTGTCCTCCTTCTCTACTGACACTGTCCTCTTCTCTTCTGACACTGTCCTCCTTCTCTTCTGACACTGTCCTCCTTCTCTACTGACACTGTCCTTCTTCTCTTCTGACACTGTCCTCCTTCTCTTCTGATACTGTCCTCTTCTCTACTGACACTGTCCTCTTCTCTCCTGACACTGTCCTCCTTCTCTTCTGACACTGTCCTCCTTCTCTACTGACACTATCCTCCTTCTCTTCTGACACTGCCCTCTTCTCTTCTGACACTGTCCTCCTCTTCTGACACTGTCCTCCTTCTCTACTGACACTGTCCTTCTTCTCTTCTGACACTGTCCTCCTTCTCTACTGACACTGTCCTCTTCTCTTCTGACACTGTCCTCCTTCTCTACTGACACTGTCCTCTTCTCTACTGACACTGGCCTCCTTGTCTTCTGACACTGTCCTCCTTCTCTTCTGACACTGTCCTCTTCTCTCCTGACACTGTCATCTTCTCTTCTGACACTGTCCTCCTTCTCTACTGACAATGTCCTCCTTCTCTTCTGACACTGTCCTCCTCCTCTTCTGACACTGTCCTCCTTCTCTTCTGACACTGTCCTCCTTCTCTACTGACACTGTCCTTCTTCTCTTCTGACACTGTCCTCCTTCTCTACTGACACTAACCTCTTCTCTTCTGACACTGTCCTCCTTCTCTTCTGACACTGTCCTCCTTCTCTACTGACACTGTCCTTCTTCTCTTCTGACACTGTCCTCCTTCTCTTCTGACACTGTCCTCTTCTCTTCTGACACTGTCCTCCTTCTCTACTGACAATGTCCTCCTTCTCTTCTGACACTGTCCTCCTCCTCTTCTGACACTGTCCTCCTTCTCTTCTGACACTGTCCTCCTTCTCTACTGACACTGTCCTCCTTCTCTTCTGACACTGTCCTCCTTCTCTACTGACACTGTCCTTCTTCTCTTCTGACACTGTCCTCCTTCTCTTCTGACACTGTCCTCTTCTCTTCTGACACTGTCCTCTTCTCTCCTGACACTGTCCTCCTTCTCTACTGACACTGTCCTCCTTCTCTACTGACACTGTCCTCCTTCTCTTTTGACACTGTCCTCCTTCTCTTCTGATACTGTCCTCTTCTCTCCTGACAATGTCCTCCTTCTCTTCTGACACTGTCCTCCTTCTCTACTGACACTGTCCTCTTCTCTTCTGACACTCTCCTCTTCTCTCCTGACACTGCCCTCCTTCTCTTCTGACACTGTCCTCCTTCTCTACTGACACTGTCCTCCTTCTCTTCTGACACTGTCCTCCTTCTCTACTGACACCGTCCTCCTTCTCTACTGACACTGTCCTCCTTCTCTACTGACACTGTCCTCTTCTCTACTGACACTGTCCTCCTTCTCTTCTGACACTGTCCTCCTTCTCTTCTGACACTGTCCTCCTTCTCTACTGACAATGTCCTCCTTCTCTTCTGACACTGTCCTCTTCTCTACTGACACTGTCCTCCTTCTCTACTGACAATGTCCTCCTTCTCTTCTGACACTGTCCTCCTTCTCTTCTGACACTGTCCTCCTTCTTCTCTTCTGACACTGTCCTCTTCTCTTATGACACTGTCCTCTTCTCTACTGACACTGTCCTCTTCTCTACTGACACTGTCCTCCTTCTCTTCTGACACTGTCCTCCTTCTCTACTGACACTGTCCTCTTCTCTACTGACACTGTCCTCTTCTCTACTGACACTGTCCTCTTCTCTACTGACACTGTCCTCCTTCTTCTCTTCTGACACTGTCCTCTTCTCTTATGACACTGTCCTCTTCTCTACTGACACTGTCCTCCTTCTCTACTGACACTGTCCTCTTCTCTACTGACACTGTCCTCTTCTCTTCTGACACTGTCCTTCTTCTCTTCTGACACTGTCCTCTTCTCTACTGACACTATCCTCCTTCTCTACTGACACTGCCCTCCTTCTCTACTGACACTGCCCTCTTCTCTTCTGACACTGTCCTCTTCTCTTCTGACACTGTCCTCTTCTCTTCTGACGCTGTCCTCCTTCTCTTCAGACACTGTCCTCCTTCTCTACTGACACTGTCCTCTTCTCTCCTGACACTGTCCTCCTTCTCTACTGACACTGTCCTCCTTCTCTTCTGACACTGTCCTCTTCTCTTCTGACACTGTCCTCTTCTCTTCTGACACTGTCCTCTTCTCTTCTGACGCTGTCCTCCTTCTCTTCAGACACTGTCCTCCTTCTCTACTGACACTGTCCTCTTCTCTCCTGACACTGTCCTCTTCTCTACTGACACTGTCCTCCTTCTCTTCTGACACTGTCCTCTTCTCTACTGACACTGTCCTCCTTCTCTTCTGACACTGTCCTCTTCTCTTCTGACACTGTCCTCTTCTCTCCTGACACTGTCCTCCTTCTCTACTGACACTGTCCTCCTTCTCTACTGACACTGTCCTCCTTCTCTTTTGACACTGTCCTCCTTCTCTTCTGATACTGTCCTCTTCTCTCCTGACAATGTCCTCCTTCTCTTCTGACACTGTCCTCCTTCTCTACTGACACTGTCCTCTTCTCTTCTGACACTCTCCTCTTCTCTCCTGACACTGCCCTCCTTCTCTTCTGACACTGTCCTCCTTCTCTACTGACACTGTCCTCCTTCTCTTCTGACACTGTCCTCCTTCTCTACTGACACCGTCCTCCTTCTCTACTGACACTGTCCTCCTTCTCTACTGACACTGTCCTCTTCTCTACTGACACTGTCCTCCTTCTCTTCTGACACTGTCCTCCTTCTCTTCTGACACTGTCCTCCTTCTCTACTGACAATGTCCTCCTTCTCTTCTGACACTGTCCTCTTCTCTACTGACACTGTCCTCCTTCTCTACTGACAATGTCCTCCTTCTCTTCTGACACTGTCCTCCTTCTCTTCTGACACTGTCCTCCTTCTTCTCTTCTGACACTGTCCTCTTCTCTTATGACACTGTCCTCTTCTCTACTGACACTGTCCTCTTCTCTACTGACACTGTCCTCCTTCTCTTCTGACACTGTCCTCCTTCTCTACTGACACTGTCCTCTTCTCTACTGACACTGTCCTCTTCTCTACTGACACTGTCCTCTTCTCTACTGACACTGTCCTCCTTCTTCTCTTCTGACACTGTCCTCTTCTCTTATGACACTGTCCTCTTCTCTACTGACACTGTCCTCCTTCTCTACTGACACTGTCCTCTTCTCTACTGACACTGTCCTCTTCTCTTCTGACACTGTCCTTCTTCTCTTCTGACACTGTCCTCTTCTCTACTGACACTATCCTCCTTCTCTACTGACACTGCCCTCCTTCTCTACTGACACTGCCCTCTTCTCTTCTGACACTGTCCTCTTCTCTTCTGACACTGTCCTCTTCTCTTCTGACACTGTCCTCTTCTCTTCTGACGCTGTCCTCCTTCTCTTCAGACACTGTCCTCCTTCTCTACTGACACTGTCCTCTTCTCTCCTGACACTGTCCTCCTTCTCTACTGACACTGTCCTCCTTCTCTTCTGACACTGTCCTCTTCTCTTCTGACACTGTCCTCTTCTCTTCTGACACTGTCCTCTTCTCTTCTGACGCTGTCCTCCTTCTCTTCAGACACTGTCCTCCTTCTCTACTGACACTGTCCTCTTCTCTCCTGACACTGTCCTCTTCTCTACTGACACTGTCCTCCTTCTCTTCTGACACTGTCCTCTTCTCTACTGACACTGTCCTCCTTCTCTACTGACACTGTCCTCTTCTCTACTGACACTGTCCTCTTCTCTACTGACACTGTCCTCCTTCTCTTCTGACACTGTCCTCCTTCTCTTCTGACACTGTCCTCTTCTCTACTGACACTGTCCTCCTTCTCTACTGACACTGTCCTCCTTCTCTTCTGACACTGTCCTCTTCTCTACTGACACTGTCCTCCTTCTCTACTGACACTGTCCTCCTTCTCTTCTGACACTGTCCTCTTCTCTACTGACACTGTCCTCTTCTCTTCTCTTCTGACACTGTCCTCTTCTCTTCTGACACAGTCCACTGCTCTACTGACACCGTCCATGTTTTAATACATTGTAACCACTTGAAGACTAGGCCTTTTCTGACAGATTTTGTTTACATGTAAAAATCTGTATTTTTTGCTAGGAAAAAAAAATATATTTTATATATATATATATATATATATATATATATATATATATATATATATATATATATTTTTTTTTTTTTACCACTTCCCATTCCAGCCATAGTTATATGACGTCCGCAGGAGGGATCTCCCATCCTATGTCCACCGTGCACCTGCGATTGCCCGTTAACAGAGCAGGACCGTGGATCTGTGTGTATAAACATACAGGAGACCGATGGTGTGTTCCCAGTACAGAGGAACACCGATCGGTCTCCTCCCCTTGTGAGTCCCCTCCCCCCACAGTTCGAATCACACCCTAGGTAACACAATTAACCCCATGATTGCTCCCTAGTGTTAACCCCTTCGCTGCCAGTGACATTTATACAGTAATCAATGTATTTGTATAGCACTGATCGCTGTATAAATGTGAATGGTCCCAAAATAGTGTCAAAATTGTCCGATATGTCCGCCGCAATGCCGCAATGTGGGATATTGCAAGCAGGCTGCCATTTTTCTAGCCGACGTGCGCCCACATTAGGGACTGCACTATCACCTAGTCTTTTCTCATCCAAACAATGCCAACCCACCTGGCTCTCCTATCCTGGAAGTTACCCTTGTAATACAAAAGTCTGTAGGTACTGTAATTTGTGTCTTTTGGGTAAAACGTTTGTTGTCACAGCCACAGATGAAGAGTTCATTGTACAGCAATGGGATCTAAGTTAATGGTGGATTAACGGGAGGTGGTAACAAGGAGGTATCTGTGTTGAAGTATGTTTGACCCCAAGCCGGTGTTGCGAGGCTGGGGATAGTTAAGTATTAACGGTGATACCCAATCTGAATGTGATTATTGGATGCCTCCCAAGACCGGCAACCTATATATTATTACGGGTGCTGGATTATCGATTGTTTCTGTTGAAAATGTTAATTGTTCATTTGTTAATAAATGGCCAACGGGCCAATTTTGTCCAGATCGGTGTCATTGTCATTTGTCTATAGCATATGTGTGGGAGGTTCAGGTCAGTATGTATTGCAGTTATACATCTGGGATACCCTAGCCAAGGCATGAACCACCTAAAATTATTATTTAATTTTT
This sequence comes from Aquarana catesbeiana, assembly GCF_042186555.1. Lineage (NCBI taxonomy): Eukaryota > Metazoa > Chordata > Amphibia > Anura > Ranidae > Aquarana > Aquarana catesbeiana. The sequence goes on from NC_133326.1 coordinate 698,190,292, forward strand.
TGGTAGATGATTTGGTAGAGATTTAAACTACCTGACATAGGACCTTGCTGGTGAGATCTGAGTTGCTAAGTTGCCATCTGCTGTGCCCTTTATAAGTGGTTCCCTACTAGCAATTTCTATTTTGGAGAATGTCACAGGAGGAGCTGAAACCCACAAAGGCGGGTGGCAGGGGTGTTGGTACAACCTGGCCTTAAACTCTTTTTTTTGTTTTGTTTTTGTAAAATCTTTATCACTTTTTCAAAACAAAAAAAAAAAAAATACAAACATTCCCAATATAAGACATGAGAACCATGAGTTACAGAAAAAATCCCAAGGCATGCCATCTAAATGAAAGGATGTACTTACTAAATATGCAAAACAACACTGAAAGCATGCGTTAAATTAACAGCCATAGGGAATGCATAGGAAAAGGGTGAGGGAAGAGGGGATAGGTATGGCCCTCAACTCTTATGCCCCGTACACACGATCGGACATTGATCGGACATTCCGACAACAAAATCCATGGATTTTTTCCGACGGATTTTGGCTCAAACTTGTCTTGCATACACACGGCCGCACAAAGTTGTCGGAAAATCCGATCGTTCTGAACGCGGTGACGTAAAACACATACGTTGGGACTATAAATGAGGCAGTGGCCAATAGCTTTCGTCTCTTAATTTATTCTGAGCATTGTGCGTCGGATTTGTGTACACACGATCGGAATTTCCAACAACGGATTTTGTTGTCGGAAAATTTTATAGCAAGCTCTCAAACTTTGTGTGTCGGAAATTCCGATGGAAAATGTGTGATGGAGCCTACACACGGTCGGAATTTCCGACAACAAGGTCCTATCACACATTTGCCGTCAGAAAATCCGACCGTGTGTACGGGGCATTAGGCTGCATTCACACAACAGCGTTTTGAATTGTGGGCAGATTTCCCGCAAATTCTGCCTGCGACTTGACAGCACCGAGGTGTGAATGACAAAACGCGGGACTCGCATTCGAGATGCCATTCATGTGAATGACACCTCAAATCGCGGTGCGGGTATGCCGCGACGGACAAGCAATAAATCGTGCTGCAATCGCGGCAACCTTCATCACGGGGCGCATGCCGCCCAAAAATAGTTCGGGAGCTACTTTTGGGCGACATGCGCCCCGCGATTGCAGCAGGATTTATCGCGTGACTGTCGCGGCACACCCGCACCACGATTTGAGGTTTCATTCAAAGGAATGCGAGTCCCGCATTTTGCCCTTCACACCTCGGCGCTGTCAAATCGCGGGCAGATTCAGGGAAAATCTGCCCGCGATTCAAAACACTGTAGTGTGAATGCAGCCTTATACTGAATGCTCCAGGTCTCATAATTCCTGTATTGTGTAGATTAGAGTTGATTCACTATTTAGAGGTCTATTGTGATTCGTCAATGCATGTGCAGTAACACGCATTACTGTACGCATTTATATGCAGGTGACACAAGTCGGGGACAGTAATGAAGAAGAAGGTGACACAAGTGGGGGAGGGTATGTAAGGAGAAACCCTCTAAAGGTGGGACTATATCGGCACCGAATAAACGTCAATTAGATAAAAATATCATAACTCGGTTGCTATTTGGACATCCTGTATGCAGGCTGCCTCTGCAATCTGGTGAACCACATTCTTCCAGAGCTCATACGTCCCTCCTCAATTGCCATATTTCCTGGCTGTCTTTACTAGACTTTACAAGATCCTTGTATATTTGAAGAAAAAAAGTCCCCCCCCCCCCCGGTACTATGGGACTTTAAGGGCGAACTTTTGAAAACACAATGTTTTGAAAACATAGAAAAATGTATTGTTTTATAAAACAGTGTAACGGTTTGGAACAACACCATACATAAAATGGTACATATAGTATGAGAAAAACACTTCTCCTATAGCCAGAAGCGTTTTGGGAATTTCGGGGTGAATCCCTTCTTCAGGAGCACGGGGGAGATAATAGTTGGAGATACTCTGGAACAGAAAAAACAAAGTCCAGAATTCAAGAATAAATCACAGCAGATGTTGTGTCAAAATATGGAACATCACAACCAAAGAGCATGCACATACCAGTACCATATTCATGAAATCGAATATTTATAAAAAATTGTTGGAGCTGAATGGGTGGAAAGACACATATCCAGAATGGAATGGGGAACCAAATGAATGAAAGATCCTCTAGGCTCAGGAAGTCCCTCACAAGGATCCCCAAAGTAGGTCTCCACAGCCAACTCGCGAAATCCAACATGGGACTGGAATTGTAGGAATATCAATCCTACAAAGAAAGGTAAGTTTCTTATAGGATTTTTTTTCTCATTGTTATATCTTTTTATAAGAAACTTACCTTTCTTTGTAGGATTGATATTCCTACAATTCCACTCCCATGTTGGATTTCGCGAGCTGGATGTAGAGACCTACTTTGGGGATCCTTGTGAGGGACTTCCCGAGCCCAGAGGATCTTTCATTTATTTGTTTCCCCTTTCCATTCTGGATATGTGTCTTTCCACCTGCTCAGCTCCATCTTAACAATTTGTTATAAATATTCGATTTCATGAATATGGCACTGGTATGTGCATGCTCTTTGGTTGTGATGTTCCATATTTTGACACAACATCTGCTGTGATTTATTCTCGAATTCTGGACTTTGTTTTTTCTATTCCAGAGTATCTCCAACTATTATTTCCTCCGTTCCCCTGAAGAAGGGATTCACCCCGAAATTCCCGAAACGCGTCAGCTAACGCGTTTCGCACTTATGCTAAGTGCTTACTCATAGCTAATAATAATGAGAATGAGACCACATATATACTATCTATTATGAATCATGTGACTGTGTAATAATGCCCAGGTCCACACCAGCTGTGATCCGGCTCTGGGAAGTGTATACACCTGTCCATGAGTAGCAAATACTGAAATACAAAATTCCTCTAAAAATGTGGTATATATGTGTAAGCAACGGAGTAATGAAAAATAAAAATGAAGTGAAATAAATATAAAAATAGTGAGATTAATGAGATTGTTATAGATGATGAAAAATTGACTACGTGAAACAGAAGTGAAATCCCCGTATAAACAGAGGATATCACCTTGTGTGTAAGATTGATACATTGTGAAATAAATTTGTAATTAAAAAAGAAAAAGGTGTAAAGATGATTAGTAGGTGTATAAACGTGTCATCATGTCACAAGAGATACACGGGAGTTGTAAACAGTGTATCAATAAACTGTGAAGTGTGTGTATATATATAAACACTATATAAAAATGTATATGAATATAGGTGACACAAACATGTATTTTATAATTTGTGAATAAAAACCATAGTTGTGCAGAAAAGGAAGGAAGGATATAAACATGTGTGCTCTTCCCATTTCTTAGAACGAAAGCCTATATGTTTGTATGAACGTATATATGTATATCCACATATAGACCACACAAATGTATGGTCTCGAATCCCCATGGTCTGTAGACATGTAGTCACTCTCCTAAAAGGGAGGGAACAAATAAGCAAATACATGTATTAATGGAAAGAATTAATTAAATGCGCATAGTAAAATATGAAGAAGACTTAAAATATGTCTTTCTGTGTGTATATGAAGGAAAAAGGAGGGATGGGGAAAGGGGGGAGGGGAGGGGGGGAGGGGAATAAAATCTTGAATGCAATAGATGTGAATAAATATAAAACCACATTTGTGCAAAACAACTCTACATTCAACTGTATATACATAAGAATTCATCCACAGACGAAAAAATGGAGTGTTTAAATACACAAAAAAGATATATATATATATATATATATATAAACCGTGCTTATTAGGACGGTGACATTCTGTAAGTTGTAAAAAGGAGATGTACAATAAAATGTATATACTGAGCTAGATGTATATTAATAAACTCTATGGTGACTCAGACTGTACAAAAAGCTTTACAAAACAATTAAACAGAGAAACGTATGTGTCCTAAGTCAAAATAACAAACCATGGGTGTGCCATGAAACATATGTTCATTGATTGTACTAATCAGACTTAAAAGGCAAGCTCCATGGAGTGAAACGAAGAACTCTCTTTAGGTTACTCGTCACGCTATGTAAAAGGGGATAATTGATAATATCTATAAAGACCCTGAAGCACTCAAAGCCGTTCATGATTATGTTAAACTTTGTCGTAAAGCTATCCCTGTATATGGATGTGTAGATATAAGCGCAACCACACCGACAAGTTATCAGAATAAAGCAGCGTCCAACACAAGGTATATATGAAAACCAGTGATAATAGAGACCAAGTGGAAACATCATTGTGTCCATAGACAGAGCGATCTGTAAGGATATTGAAAAGACAAAGCAGGACAATGGATGAATGTTAAATCGGGGACAAAAAAAAAAAAAGAGAGATAGGACGAAATAACCATCTATTGATCATAGTGTAGACGCCTCTTATAAAACCCCAAAACATTTGGAACCATTTGTGGCTGTATTAAGCTGTGTCAAATATCAAGACTGTCTTTATATACGAGTGTATTAGTATGAAAATAGCCACATCAACGTGTGACCGGAGTAAAGCAACATCCAACACAGGGTATGTATAAGACTAGTAACAGCAAAGACCAAGTGGAAATATCGCTGTGTCCATAGACACAGCGATATGTGAAGATTTTAAGGAAACAAAACTGGACAAAACAATGAATATAAAGAGTGGGCAGAAACAGAACGGGATGGCTACCCATTAATCATAATCATAGGAAACATCCCATTCAGAGTTCAAACCTAAAGGAATTCTAGTGTTCAAAGAAAAAATCTAGAAAACCTCGCGTTTACATAGTAGATAGAATCTTTCTCCCCTTCTAATGGGTGTAACGATTTTCTCGACACCCTGGATAAAAAAGCTAGATACATCTTTTTGGTGTACGAAAATCCAGTGTTTGGCCACATTCGTTAACTTGTCTCTCTCTATATCATACAAGTGGTCATGTAATCGGTCCTTTAGACGTCGTGTTGTGCGGCCGACATACTGGATTTGACATTTATCACAAGTGATGACGTACACCAAAAATTGTGTGTTACAATTGATGAAGGAGGAGACATTGAATGTTCTACCATTGGTACATGAATATGTATTTTTACCCATCTTAATGTGACAACAGTAATTACAACCCCTCCTCCCACATTTGAAGTTCCCTGTTAAACTCAGCCAATTGGATTTGTGCTGTCTGCTTGAAAATAAGCTAGGTGAAAGGGAATTTCCCAAGGTGGGTGCTCTCCGTGAAACTACCTTGATGCCTTTAGAAAGAACTTTGCTGTAGACCGGGTCATTAAAAAGGATTGGAATGTACCTATTTATGATATTCTTTATCTTATTGAACTCCGAACTGAACGGTGCAGAAAAAACTGGGATGCTCATTGAAGTATTACTAAGAGGACCCTTAGATGTGTATTTGTTCCTTTTGTTTGATTTCTCCTTTAAAAGTAGGTGTCTAGGAATGGTATTAACAGTATTTAGTGTTTTTGTGATTAAAGAATCCGGATCCTTGAAGCTCTGTATCATGTCATTAGTTTCTATCTAAAAGTTTTCAGGTGTGCTACACAGGCGTTTTAACCTGAGGAATTGTCCATACGGTACCCCTCTTATAGTGTGTCTGGGGTGTGCAGAATCTGCTCTTAGTACAGTGTTCCCCGCAGTGGGTTTCCTAAATAGGCTGGTGTGGACCACTTCCCCTGTTCCTGTTAGCCTTACATCCAGAAATACTCTACTGTAAATATCTAAAGCACCTGTGAATCTTAAATTAAGATCGTTGTCATTAAAGTAAGAGAGCCAAACGTTAATGTCGGCATTCTCATTGGTTGTGATGAATAGGAGATCGTCAATGAACCGACAAAAGAACACTGTATCTAAGCGGCGGGGGCTATCGCATCCAAAGGTGCGAGACCTCTCCCACCAACCCATAAATAGGTTGGCTAATGAGGGCGAAAATTTGGCCCCCATGGAGGCCCCGAATCTTTGGAGGCAATAGCCCCCTTCAAACATGAAATAGTTATGGGTCAAGAGATATTCAAGAGCCTGTAAAATGAAATCTTGGAGTACTAACGAAAATTTACCAGACTTTTTCAAAAACCAAGCAACTACTTGGAGACCCAAGTGATGTGGGATGCTAGAATACAAACTGGTAACATCGCAAGTAATCCACCTGTAGTTATTCTTCCACTTAAAGCCTTGAAGTTTACCCAGCAATTGCTTAGTGTCTCTTAACTAGCCCGGTAGATCTACAGTTAAAGGCTGCAATTGAGAATCAACCCATTCACCCAATCTTTCGTTTAATGAACCTATGCCAGCAACAATCGGTCGGCCTGTAAGGGGATTGAGTCCCTTATGGACCTTAGGTAAATGATGAAATATTGGCATGATAGGGTGTTCAGGGATGAATAACTCTTTGTCTCTTTAGGAAAAAAGGCCAACTTGTACTGCTCTGTCAAGGAGAGCGGACAATTTGGTCTTAAAAGATGAGGTGGGGTTGCATGGAAGTGTTTGGTACGTGTGTGTGTCAGACAATTGGCGTAACGCTTCCTGTTTGTATGTTTCCGCGTCTAACACCACTACAGTGCCGCCTTTGTCCGCGTTCTTAATAACAATGCTATCATCTGTTGTCAATGTTTGTCAATGTTTTAAGTGCTAATCGTTCATCTAGAGTTAAATTGTCCAGCATAGGTCGGTTCATTGACGATCTCCTATTCATCACATCCGATGAGAATGCCGACATTAACGTTTGGCTCTCTTACTTTAATGACAACGATCTTAACTTAAGATTCACAGGTGCTATAGATATTAACAGTAGAGTATTTCTGGATGTAAGGCTAACAGGAACAGGGGAAGTGGTCCACACCAGCCTATTTAGAAAACCCACTGCGGGGAACACTGTACTAAGAGCAGATTCTGCACACCCCAGACACACTATAAGAGGGGTACCGTATGGACAATTCCTCAGGTTAAAACGCCTGTGTAGCACACCTGAAAACTTTCACATAGAAGCTAATGACAAGATACAGAGCTTCAAGGATCGCGGGTATCCGGATTCTTTAATCACAAAAGCACTAAATACTGTTAATACCATTCCTAGACACCTACTTTTAAAGGAGAAATCACACAAAAGGAACAAATACACATCTAAGGGTCCTCTTAGTAATACTTCAATGAGCATCCCAGTTTTTTCTACACCGTTCAGTTCGGAGTTCAATAAGATAAAGAATATCATAAATAGGTACATTCCAATCCTTTTTAATGACCCGGTCTACAGCAAAGTTCTTTCTAAAGGCATCAAGGTAGTTTGACGGAGAGCACCCACCTTGGGAAATTCCCTTTCACCTAGCTTATTTTCGAGCAGACAGCACAAATCCAATTGGCTGAGTTTAACAGGGAACTTCAAATGTGGGAGGAGGGGTTGTAATTACTGTTGTCACATTAAGATGGGTAAAAATACATATTCATGTACCAATGGTAGAACATTCAATGTCTCCTCCTTCATCAATTGTAACACACAATTTTTGGTGTACGTCATCACTTGTGATAAATGTCAAATCCAGTATGTCGGCCGCACAACACGACGTCTAAAGGACCGATTACATGACCACTTGTATGATATAGAGAAAGACAAGTTAACAAATGTGGCCAAACACTGGATTTTCGTACACCAAAAAAATGTATCTAGCCTTTTTATCCAGGGTGTCGAGAAAATCGTTACACCCATTAGAGGGGGAGAAAGATTCTATCTACTATGTAAACGCAAGGTTTTCTGGATTTCTTCTTTGAACACTAGAATTCCTTTAGGTTTGAACTCTGAATGGGATGTTTCCTATTATTATGATTAATGGGTAGCCATCCCGTTCTGTTTCTGTTTCTGCCCACTCTTTATATTCATTGTTTTGTCCAGTTTTGTTTCCTTAAAATCTTCACATATCGCTGTGTCTATGGACACAGCGATATTTCCACTTGGTCTTTGCTGTTACTAGTCTTATACATACCCTGTGTTGGATGTTGCTTTACTCCGGTCACACGTTGATGTGGCTATTTTCATACTAATACACTCGTATATAAAGACAGTCTTGATAATTGACACAGCTTAATATAGCCACAAATGGTTCCAAATGTTTTGGGGTTTTATAAGAAGCTTCTACACTACGATCAATAGATGGTTAATTCGTCCTATCTCTTTTGTTTTTTTTTGTCCCCGATGTAACATCCATCCGTTGTCCTGGTTTGTCTTTTCAATATCCTTACAGATCGCTCTGTCTATGGACACAACGATGTTTCCACTTGGTCTCTATTATCACTGGTTTTCATATATACCTTGTGTTGGACGCTGCTTTATTCTGATAACTTGTCGGTGTGGTTGCGCTTATATCTACACATCCATATACAGAGATAGCTTTAGGACAAAGTTTAACATAATCATGAACGGCTTTGAGTGCTTCAGGGTCTTTATAGATATTATCAATTATCCCCTTTTACATAGCGTGACGAGTAACCTAAAGAGAGTTCTTCGTTTTACTCCATGGAGCTTGCCTTTTAAGTCTGATTAGTACAATCAATGAACATATGTTTCATGGCACACCCATGGTTTGTTATTTTGACTTAGGACACATACGTTTCTCTGTTTAATTGTTTTGTAAAGCTTTTTGTATAGTCTGAGTCACCATAGAGTTTATTAATATACATCTAGCTCAGTAGATACATCTTTTTGTACATCTCCTTTTTATAACTTACAGAACGTCACCGTCCTAATAAGCACAGTTTTCATATATATATCTTTTTTGTGTATTTAAACACTCCATTTTTTCGTCTGTGGATGAATTCATATGTATATACAGTTGAATGTAGAGTTGTTTTGCACAAATGTGGCTTTATATTTATTCACATCTATTGCATTCAAGATTTTATTTACCATGCATGGATATGCTTATACATGTAATTAGTGAAAGTTTCCACCCCCCCCCCCCTCCCCCCTTTCCCCATCCCTCCTTTTTCCTTTATATACGCACAGAAAGACATATTTTAAGTCTTCTTCATATTTACTATGCACATTTAATTAATTCTTTCCATTAATACATGTATTTGCTTATTTGTTTCCTCCCTTTTAGGAGACAGGCTACATGTCTACAGACCATGGGGATTCGAGACCATACATTTGTGTGGTCTATATGTGGATATACATATATACGTTCATACAAACATATAGGCTTTCGTTCTAAGAAATGGGAAGAGCACACATGTTTATATCCTTCTTTCCTTTTCTGCACAGCTATGGTTTTTATTCACAAATTATAAAATACATGTTTGTGTCACATATATTCATATCCATTTTTATATAGTGTTTATATATATACACACACTTCACAGTTTATTGATACACTGTTTACAACTCCCGTGTATCTCTTGTGACATGATGACACGTTTATACACCTACTAATCATCTTTACACCTTTTTCTTTTTTAATTACAAATTTATTTCACAATGTATCAATCTTACACACAAGGTGATATCCTCTGTTTATACGGGGATTTCACTTCTGTTTCACGTAGTCAATTTTTCATCATCTATAATTATCTCATTAATCTCACTATTTTTATATTTATTCCACTTTATTGTTATTTTTTATTACTCCGTTGCTTACACATATATACCACATTTTTAGAGGAATCTTGTATTTCAGTATTTGCTACTCATGGACAGGTGTATACACTTCCCAGAGCCGGATCACAGCTGGTGTGGACCTGGGCATTATTGCACAGTCACATGATTCATAATAGATAGTATATATGTGGTCTCATTCTCATTAGCTAAGAGTAAGCACTTAGCATAAGTGCAAAACGCGTTAGCTGATTGCCTGTACTTTTTTGCCATGGTATCCTGTATGATCCTGATTTTACAATAAATACTTTGGGATAATATCTTCCCAGTGTGCGGCTGTCCGGATTTTTTCATCTACCTATAGCCAGATCTACTCTTTAAGTGTAGGAGGGGGACAGTAATGAAGGAGGAGGTGACACAAGCAGGGGACAGTACTGAAGAAGGAGAAGGTGACATAATTGGGGGACAGTAATGAAGAAGGAGAAGGTGACACAAGTGGGAGACAGTAATGAAGAAGAAGGTGACACAAGTGGGAGACAGTAATGAAGAAGAAGGTGACACAAGTGGGAGACAGTAATGAAGAAGAAGGTGACACAAGTGGGAGACAGTAATGAAGAAGAAGGTGACACAAGTGGGAGACATTAATGAAGAAGAAGGTGACACAAGTGGGAGACAGTAATGAAGAAGGAGAAGGTGACACAAGTGGGAGACAGTAATGAAGAAGGAGAAGGTGACACAAGTGGGAGACAGTAATGAAGAAGAAGGTGACACAAGTGGGAGACAGTAATGAAGAAGAAGGTGACACAAGTGGGAGACAGTAATGAAGAAGAAGGTGACACACGTGGGGGACAGTAATGAAGGAGAAGGTGACACAAGTGGGGGACAGTAATGAAGAAGAAGGTGACACACGTGGGGGACAGTAATGAAGAAGAAGGTGACACAAGTGGGAGACAGTAATGAAGAAGAAGGTGACACAAGTGGGGGACAGTAATGAAGAAAAAGGTGACACAAGTGGGAGACAGTAATGAAGAAGGAGGAGGTGACACAAGTGGGAGACAGTAATGAAGAAGAAGGTGACACAAGTGGGAGACAGTAATGAAGAAGAAGGTGACACAAGTGGGAGACAGTAATGAAGAAGAAGGTGACACAAGTGGGAGACAGTAATGAAGAAGAAGGTGACACAAGTGGGAGACAGTAATGAAGAAGAAGGTGACACACGTGGGGGACAGTAATGAAGGAGAAGGTGACACAAGTGGGGGACAGTAATGAAGAATAAGGTGACACACGTGGGGGACAGTAATGAAGAAGATGACACAAGCAGGAGACAGTAATGAAGAAGGTGACACAACAGAACTTTTTTTTTGGTGGTATTCGATCACCACTGTTTGCAATATAGATGGAAAAAGACAGAAAAACAATATTTTTTACATTCTCCTATAAAACATATCCAATAACAAAAGAGATGATCAGACACTGCAGACATGGCACAAGAGATGATCAGACACTGCGGACATAGCACAAGAAATGACCAGACACTGCGGACATGCCATGAGAGATGATCAGAGACTGCGGACATGGCACAAGAGACGTTCAGTGACTGCGGACATAGCACAAGAGATTATCAGAGACTGCGGACATGGCACAAGAGGCGTTCAGAGACTGCGGACATGGCACAAGAGATGATCAGAGACTGCAGACATGACACAAGAGATGATCAGACACTGCAGACATGGCACAAGAGATGATCAGAGACTGCGGACATGGCACAAGAGACAATCAGAGACTGCGGACATGGCACAAGAGACGATCAGACACTGCGGACATGGCACAAGAGATGATCAGACACTGCGGACATGGCACAAGAGACGATCAGAGACTGCGGACATGGCACAAGAGACGATCAGAGACTGCGGACATGGCACAAGAGACGATCAGACACTGCGGACATGGCACAAGAGATGATCAGACACTGCGGACATGGCACAAGAGACGATCAGAGACTGCGGACATGGCACAAGAGACAATCGGACACTGCGGAAATGGCACAAGAGGCATTCAATGACTGCGGACATGGCACAAGAGATGATCAGAGACTGCGGACATGGCACAAGAGATGATCAGAGACCGAGGACATGGCACAATATATGATCAGAGACTGCGGACATGGCACAATATATGATCAGAGACTGCAGACATGGCACAATATATGATCAGAGACTGCGGACATGGCATAATATATGATCAGAGACTGCGGACATGGCACAATATATGATCAGAGACTGCGGACATGGCACAATATATGATCAGAGACTGCGGACACGGCACAGGAGACATTCAGAGACTGTGGACATGGCACAAGAGATGATCAGAGACTGTGGGCAGATCATGTTTCTCTAGAGAGCAGGGCCAGTACAATATTATACACAGCCAGTCAGACTCAGACATCATAAAGCTAAAAGCAGCATTGATCTTGCTTGCCCTACTTTCTATCTGTGCTGTGCCAATGCCACTTGCACCCCTCCTGTGCCTTTTGCTGGCCCTTGGCCCTCCCCCTAGTCTCACTCGGCTCCTCCCCTGAGCTTCCCCTCATCTCACACCACTTTAGTTCAGCCGCAGTTGTCTCTGGGAGATATTTGTACAATTTTAGTGTTTGGGCCTACATACAGTTTAATTTGTTTGTCTGTTACTTGAAGTCTATATAAAACGATATGTTCATCGAAGACTAGGGTCACCTATGTACAACTTGCCAGAGAGATGTCCAGAACTGTAAGGTTTTATTTTTGTTCACAAGCATTACAAACATTTCTCCTGTGGACCCTAGATACAGTGATACAGTGCCTTGAAAAAGTATTCACACCCCTTGAAATCTTCCACATTTTGTCATGTTACAACCAAAAACGTAAATGTATTTTATTGGGATTTTATGTGATAGACCAACACAAAGTGGCACATAATAGTGAAGTGGCAGGAAAATGATAAATGGTTTTCAAATTTTTTTTACAAATAAATATGTGAAAAGTGTGGTGTGCATTCGTATTCAGCCCCCTTTACTCTGATACCCCCAACTAAAATATAGTGGAACCAATTTCCCTCAGAAGTCACCTAATTAGTACATAAAGTCCACCTGTGTGTAATTTAGTTTCATAATAAATACAGCTGTTCCGTAAAGCCCTCAGAGGCTTGCTAGAGAACCTTAGTGAACAAACAGCATCATAAAGGCCAAGGAACACACCAGACAGGTCAGGGATAAAGTTGTGGAGAAGTTTAAAGCAGGCTTAGATTAGAAAAAAAAATATCCCAAGCTTTGAATACCTCACGGAGCTCTGTTCAATCCATCATCCGAAAATGGAGAAGAGTATGGCACAAATGCAAACCTACCAAGACATGACCGTCCACCTAAACTGACCGGCCGGGCAAGGAGAGCATTAATCAGAGAAGCAGCCCAGAGGCCCATGGGAACTCTGGAGGAGCTGCAGAGATCCACAGCTCAGGGGGGAGAATCTGTCCACAGGACAACTATTAGTTGTGCACTCCACAAATCTGGCCTTTATGGAAGAGTGGCAAGAAGAAAGACATTTTTGAAAGAAAGCCATATAAAATCCTGTTTGCAGGTTGCAAGAAGCCATGCGGGGGACACAGCAAACATGTGGAAGAAGGTGCTCTGGTCAGATGAGACCAAAATCAAACTTTTTGGCCTAAAAGCAAAATGCTATGTGTGGAGGAAAACTAACACTGTACATCACCCTGAACACACCATCCCCACCGTGAAACATGGTGGCGGCAACATCATGTTGTGGGGATGCTTTTCTTTAACAGGGACAGGGAAGCTGGTAAGAGTTGATGGGAAGAAGGATGGAGCCAAACACTGTTAGAGGAGAAGTCCAGTCTGAACTCGTTTGGCTGGGCTTCTCCTATGGATCACAGGAGTGAAATTTGTTTTGCACTCCTGCGACCCCTTTTCAGCAGAGCGCTGGCTAAAGTCCGCTCTCTGCTGATGTCACAGAAATCAGTCAAGGCACAGCGTCGCTCTGACAATGGAAGTCTAGATCCGCCAGGTGCCTGGACTGATACTCATCTCAGCCTCTCAGTGAGCCTCTCAGAGCCTGAGATGGCCACTCACCGCTCCCCTCCACAGCTCAGCTCTCCAATGAGCGAGGAGGAGCAGAGCGGAGAGCTGCTGATTGACAGTTGTGAGAACCGAGCCATCGGTGGTGTTCAATCGCTCGCTTCTCAGTGCAGAGGCTCCGGGGGACAGATGCAGAATCGGACCGATGCTGGATCCACTGAGATAAGTATAAACCTGTAAAAAATTATTCCTATTCTCTTTTAAAGTCTGCAAAAGACTTGAGACTGGGGAGGAGGTTCACCTTCCAGCAGGACAACGGCCCTAAACATACAGCCAGAGCTACAATGGAATGGTTTAGATCAAATCATATTCATGTGTTAGAATGGCCCAGTCAAAGTCCAGACCTACTATAAATCCAATTGAAAATCTGTGGCAAGACTTGAAAATTGTTGTTCACAGACGCTCTCCATTCAATCTGACAGAGCTTGAGCTATGTTTCAAAGAAGAATGGGCAAAAATATCACTCTCTAGATGTGCAAAGCTGGTAGAGACATCCCCAAAAAGACTTGCAGCTGTAATTGCAGCAAAAGACGGTTCTAGAAAGTATTGATTCAGGGGGGCTGAATACAAATACATGTCACACTTTTCATATATTTATGTAGCACCCTTGTTCTAAACAGGGCTGCTAGTACATTTACAGTAGTTGTGCTAGGTGGTAACTAAGCCTGGCTAATCTGTAGCCTTGATCAAATGGTTTTCTCCTAAGCTTGAGTTTAACTGTGATTTTTCTCTCCTGTCAATAGATGGCACTGTTGCCGTTGGCATCAGAATGGGTATTTTTTGTGATAGACCAACAGGTTATGAGTGAACATGCTTTCCTCAACCAATCAGCAGGAGTTTCTTTGGCCGCTGAGGCTGCTGGGATAGTCTATTTATTTGGAGAGAGTCAAGTGATCGGGGTTCTTTCCACCAAGGCTGCGGCCTGGGTGGGTGTGTGTGGAGCAGCAGCAGAGGTGTAGGCCTGAAGTCTGATGCCTAACCACGTGTAAAGAGGAGGTTCGTCCTGAGGGGAGCCTGATTGTTTCCAGGAGGCATTGGAGAGAAAGTTGCCAGAGGGACAACCACTCTTGTTGCCAGAGGCAAGTGTAAAGGGATGGAGTTTTGAAGGAGTACCAGAGCAGACGCTTCATCAGCCGGGGACTGTGAAGTAAGTGGGAAAGCTTCAGGAGAGAACTCATCCAAGAAGTCCAGTGGGTAGCTGTGAGTTTGAGGAACCCAGCGGGTAGCTATGGGTGAAGCTTGAAGAGTCCAGCAGGTAGCTGTGAGTGAAGCTCGAGGTTCTACAGTTGGATACTGTGAGTAAAGTTGTTGCTATAGGAGACAGTAGTTTATACGAAATACAGATTGCTGCATTGAACTTAAAGGCCCTTTTTCTGTATTGCTGTCTGCCTAGTTCTTTTTTTGTCCAAGCTGCCAAGTTGCTATTGCATTTGCCTAAGGCTGTCCTGTGCCCTAACCCTCTCTCCCCTTTCCTGTTTAGAGAAATAAAACTTTGTTCATTTTTAAAAGTGACTGGTGCCCATCTTTCCATCTAGCACTAAACCCACCATGCCTAGTAACCTGCACCCTGAGGAGGAATGTTAGCCCTCCCTGACTCTGGGGGTCACCGCCAGGCCTCTGGAGGTCGGGGAGAGAGCTACATTTATTTGTAAAACATTTTGAAAACCACTTATTTTCTTTCCACTTCACAATTATGTTCCACTTTGTGTTGATCTATCACAAAAAATCTCAATAAAATACATTTACATTTGTGGTTGTAGCATAATAAAATGTGGAAAATTTCAAGTATGAATACTTTTTCAAGGCGCTGTAACAGCTGTGAAAACTGTGTGTAAAATCAAATATAAATTTATGAGATTTCCCTCCCACACTCACCTTTGGAAAGAGATTGTAAAGACTCTCAGTGACATTTTTGGTTCGTTTTTCTACCGCGTAATGAATGGTATGACCCATCGCAGTGTTCTCCTGTGTCACAATCATTGAGTAGGAGGCATTGCAACACGTCTGGAAGTTTCTCCTAAACAGAAGGTGAAAATAAGATAAAAAATCCTGAGAGATACAATCATCGAACTTACAGGTTCCGCTGTCTGTGTTGTGAGTGTATATTTGAAAGTGAACTTGTTGAAGCAGCCCTATGAGATCGGCCATGTGTGCTGAGATCTTTTTCAAGAGAGCAAGCTTCAGGATTGTACTCTTCCTTCAAGCGTTTGTAGCATTTGCTGTGGTAGGCCCCAGACAGGCTTCTGGGCCCACCCACATGCCGCAGCGACGCGGGCCTCCGGAACGGAGGACCATGAGGTGGTACTCTAACACATACCCGTCGGCCAGGAGGGCCAGCAGGTGGCTGAAAACAAACCCCAAAATATGGCGTCAGTCCCATAAATACCCTCTCCCAGAATGCAACTCGGAGGACCACCTCCACCAAGTTGTCCCCGGGACAGAGGAGCACTCATACGCTTCAACACGTTGCTTTTCCAACACCAGCCCATGGTGACAACGACACCCACTGGCACAGTGTGGAATCACATGCAACTCAGCCAAGCTGGAACAGAGGCAAATCTAACTTCCTCTAACAAGTGACCCACTAGATTTACCTATCAGCGGTAGATCAAAAATCTACCAGCGCTACATCTCTATACAGCCATCCCACATTCACTGGGTTTTGAAGCTTGCCGACGTTTATTAATAAATAAAAAAAATATGATTCCACTCAGATTTTGTTTGTTTTGGAGCTGCTGAGGCTAGTTTTAGAGGAAAACTTTTTCTTATTCAAAGATACTTATTATTTACAGCTTGCCAGGGCAGCGATGGGTTCTAATGTCAACCCCCCCTCCCCCCCAATATGCCAATGCGTTCATTAATATGTTGGAGCATGCATTCATCTGTAATTGTAAATTATTTGAAGATAACTGTATATGTACAGGTTCATTGATGACGCCTTTGCCATATGGGTGGTTCATTGATGATGCCTTTGTCATATAGGTGGTTCATTGATGACGCCTTTGCCATAAGGGTGGGGGACCTTGATTCATTATTATTAAAGGCTTGCCGGAGCATCAATGGGTTTTAATGTCGCCCCCCCATATGCCAATGCTTTCATGGATATGTTGGAGCATGCATTCATCTATAATTGTAAATTATTTGAAGATAACTGTATATGTACAGGTTCATTGATGACGCCTTTGCCACATGGGTGGTTCATTGATGATGCCTTTGCCATATGGGTGGTTCATTGACGCCTTTGCCATATGGGTGGGAGACCTTGATTCATTATTATTACAGCTTGCCAGAGCAGCGATGGGTTCTAATGTTGCCTCCCCCCCAATATGCCAATGCGTTCATGGATATGTTGGAGCATGCAATCATCTATAATTGTAAATTGTTTGAAGATAACTGTATATGTACAGGTTCATTGATGACGCCTTTGCCATATGGGTGGTTCGTTCATGACGCCTTTGCCATATGGGTGGGCGACCTTGAATCATTATTATTATTTAATTCTTATTCAAATTATTTTATTCCCGGTCTGAAATGTAATATATCCATTACCAATGAGGCAACACCGTTTCTGGATACATTATTATTCGTACAGGACAGGCATATTAATAGCGTTGTATATAGAAAACCCTTAGATCGTAATCAATTGTTACATTTTTCTAGCTTTCATCCACCTGGGGTGTTTAAATCTATTCTCCTTAGTCAATTTAAATGTGTAGCTAGGATTACTAGTAAGCCATCTGTGAGAGTAGATTGCATGAAATGGAAGCCAGACTGCGACAATGTGGATACCCTAAAGATACAGTTCATCAAGAACGTGTGAATTTACATTGTAATAAAATCAGAACCACAAGTCGCAGAATGCCATTCATTTCATCCGTTCTCTAACAAGATAAATAGTGTTATTAAAAAACACTGGTCTATTCTCAATAGTAATTATCCTACTGTACTATCCTACTATCCTGAATTTTACCACCCCCCATTACCCTCGTACCGTCGAGAGAGAACCATATATGATAGGTTAGTCAAATCAGATCAATATAGCATACCTAACCCCTCGTGTGACATTTTTGGGTCCACCAAATAAAGGTTCATTTCCCTGTCTCTGCTGTATACAGTATACGAGTATGATTAAAGGCAAAAGTTTCTCTCACCCCCATAAAGGATATAACATGCCAATCAGGGACTACTTCACCTGTCAGTCCTCTTATGTTATATACATTAATAAATGTCCATGTGGGCTTGTTTATGTAGCAGAGACAAACACAAAAAGTCAAAGGAAGCCTTACAAGACATAAGTATTCCATTAGAGATAAACTCAATAAATTATCATTGGCCAGACACTTTATAGAAGAAAAATCATAAGGTATCACAATTGAGATATATGGTTATTGACGGGATACCAAAAAATAGGCGAGGAGGGAATAGGGAACTAGAATTGAGGAAAAGAGAGGTTAATTGGATACACAGTTTAGATACTTTACAACCCAAGGGGTTAAATTCAGATTTTGACTTGTATTTATTTTTGTAATAGCACTTGCTGTAATAGTTTTTTTCTGATTCCTTTTTTCTTTGTACTAGTTTTCCTGTATTAGTCTATTTATGTATTAGCCTTTTCATTAACAGTCTATACAGGCATGACTATGAAGGACTATATTTATTTATTTTTATTTTTTAGGTTGCATCATTTTATCATATTTTTTAATCTTCTTTATTATTATTTATTATTATTTTTTGTTCTTTAGACGTACTGTCCAACCAATTACATCTTGGTGATGTGAGGGATTCAATACACCTGTTGCTTAGAGTCGTTCCAGTTTTTTGAATTAATTAATATATAATGATAAGGAATTTTGTATACTTCATAACAAATTGATTCCAGCTTGCTTAATGATTCAATTATCCAATCATGTGATGATGATAATGAGCTTTATATTGGTCCATGTATGTGGTCATTTGTAGGTAGGTGGTTTTGAAGAAGGGCGTTATCTGTGTTAGCCCGAAACGTCACCATGTATACCATTGATTTTTGATGTAAATTTTTACATTTTCAGTACATTTTTATGTGCAATCCCATCTCTTCTTATATATATATATATATATATATATATATATATATATATATATATATATATATATTTATATATATATGTGTGTGTTTATATATGTATATAATATATACAAGGCACATATACAAACTGTTGTAATTCCTACACCATTCACCTGATTTGGATGTAAATACCCTCGATGTCCCAATATTTATGGACCCGACTGTATATATATATATATATATATATATATATATATATATATATATATATATATATATATATATATATATTTATATATATATATATACAGGTGTATCTTATAAAATTAGAGTATCATCAAAAAAGTTTATTTATTTCAGTAATTAAATTCAAATAGTGAAGCTCATATATTTTATATAGAGTGATGCATTTCAAGGATTTCTTTCTTTTAAATGATTAAAGGAGTTGTAAAAGTCTTAAGGTTTTTCACCATCATACATTCTATGCATTAAGGTGAAAAACCTTCTGTGCTGCAGCTGCCCCCCCAGAGCCCCCCTTTTACTTTACCTGAACCCAATTATTCCAGCGATGAGCACGAGCCCAGCAGCTCCAACCGCTGTCTCGAGTCCTCATTGGATAGATTGAAAGCAGCAGGAGCCATTGGCTCCCACTGCTGTCAATCAAATCCAGTGACCCGGGGGGCGGGGCCGAGTCCCGCTGTCTGTGTCAAAGGACGCAGCAGCAGCACTCGGGAGCGCACCCACATTGGTTCACCCCATGGAAAGGGCCTTACTGTGGGGGCACTTGATGAAGAGGAGGAGCCAGGAGTGCCGCTGGGAGACCCCAGAAGAGGGGGATTGGGGCTGATCTGTGCAAAACCCTTGCACAGAGCAAGTAAATATAACATGTTTGTTTTTGTTTTTTTTTAAACAAACCTTTACAATCACTTTAAGGCTTACAGCTAGTGAAAAACCAAAGTTCAGTATCTCAGAAAATTAGAATATTACATAAAACCAATAAAAAAAGGATTTTTAATACAGAAATGTTGGCTTAGTGAAAAGTATGTCCATGTACAGTATATTATACACTCAATACTTGGTCGGGGCTCTTTTTGCATGAATTATGGCATCAATGTGGTGTGGCATGGTGGTGATCAGCCTCTGGCACTGCTGAGGTGTTATGGAAGCCCAGCTTGCTTTGATAGAGGCCTTCAGCTCCTCTTCATGGTTGGGTCTGGTGCAGGGGCGGACTGACAACTCATGGGGCCCCCGGGCAGTAGAAGGTCATGGGGCCCCCTGTGTCTCCGCCCACATGCAAGCCACACCTACACAAAGCCCCACTTACATAAATCATGGGGTACACAGTAAGGCACATCACATGGCACACAGCAGAGCACGGGGCACATCATGGGGCACAGGGCATGGGGCACACAGTAGGGCACATCACAGAACACATAATGGGGCACCCAGCAGGGTTTATTATGCTGTACACATCAGGGCACATTATTGAGCACAGCATGGTGCATCACAGGGGGTACAGGGCACATCAGTGGGTACACAGCGGGGAACATCACAGAGCACATCAGGAGATACACAGCAGGGAGCGGGCCGCACATCACAGGGCATGTGGCAAATAGTAGGGCACACAGCAGGGCACACAGCAGGGCACACAGTAGGGCACATCCTTGGGAACAGGACACAGGCGGTACACATCAGGGCACACATCCCAGGGCATGGGGCACACAGTAGAGCACATTACAGGGCACACAGTAGAGCACAACAGGCTGTACACAGCAGGGCACATCACAAGGCACATCACAGGGCAAGGGGCACAGAGTAGGGCACATAAGGGGGTACACAGCAGGGCACATCACAGGCCATGGGGCACGCAGTAGGGCAAATAGCAGGGCACAAACCAAAACACAGGGCACACAGTAGAGCACTGGGATCCTCCAGACTTAACAGTGTCTCTCAGGGTAGCCATCAGGGGCGAAGGCGACACAGTGGGGGTGGAGGACACAGGAAGACACCGTGGGGGGGTGGGTGGCACAGGGGGACACTGTAGATGGGTGGGTGGCACAGGGGGACACTGTAGGTGGGTTGAGGGCACAGGGGGACACCATGGGGGGGGATAGAAGACACAGAGGGACACTGTGGGGGGTGAAGGGCACAGGGGGTCACCGTGGGGGGTGGGTGAAGGGCACAGGGGGACACTGTGGGGAGGTGGAGGGCACAGGGGGACACTGTGGGGAGGTGGGGGGCACAGGGGGTCACTGTGGGGAGGTGGAGGGCACAGGAGGTCACTGTGGGGAGGTGGGGGACACTGTGGGGAGGTGGGGGGCACAGGGGGACACTGTGGGGAGGTGGAGGGCTCAGGGGGAAACTGTGGGGAGGTGGGGGGCACAGGGGGACACTGTGGGAAGGTGGAGGGCTCAGGGGGAAACTGTGGGGAGGTTGGGGGCACAGGGGGACACTGTGGGGAGGTGGAGGGCTCAGGGGAAACTGTGGGTAAGTGGGGGCACAGGGGGACACGGTGGGGGGCACAGGGGGACACTGTGGGGAGGTGGGGGGCACAGGGGGACACTGTGGGGAGGTGGAGGGCTCAGGGGGAAACTGTGGGGAGGTGGGGGGGCACAGGGGGACACTGTGGGGAGGTGGAGGGCTCAGGGGGACACTGTGGGGAGGTGGGGGGGCACAGGGGGACACTGTGGGGAGGTGGAGGGCTCAGGGGGAAACTGTGGGGAGGTGGGGGGCACAGGGGGACACTGTGGGGAGGTGGAGGGCACAGGGGGACACTGTGGGGAGGTGGGGGGCACAGGGGGAAACTGTGGGGAGGTGGGGGGGCACAGGGGGACACGGTGGGGGGCACAGGGGGACACTGTGGGGAGGTGGGGGGCACAGGGGGACACTGTGGGGAGGTGGAGGGCTCAGGTGGAAACTGTGGGGAGGTGGAGGGCTCAGGGGGACACTGTGGGGAGGTAGGGGGCACAGGGGGACACTGTGGGGAGGTGGGGGGCACAGGGGGACACTGTGGGAAGGTGGAGGGCTCAGGGGGAAACTGTGGGGAGGTTGGGGGCACAGGGGGACACTGTGGGGAGGTGGAGGGCTCAGGGGAAACTGTGGGTAAGTGGGGGCACAGGGGGACACGGTGGGGGGCACAGGGGGACACTGTGGGGAGGTGGGGGGCACAGGGGGACACTGTGGGGAGGTGGAGGGCTCAGGGGGAAACTGTGGGGAGGTGGGGGGGCACAGGGGGACACTGTGGGGAGGTGGAGGGCTCAGGGGGACACTGTGGGGAGGTGGGGGGGCACAGGGGGACACTGTGGGGAGGTGGAGGGCTCAGGGGGGAAACTGTGGGGAGGTGGGGGGCACAGGGGGACACTGTGGGGAGGTGGAGGGCACAGGGGGACACTGTGGGGAGGTGGGGGGCACAGGGGGAAACTGTGGGGAGGTGGGGGGGCACAGGGGGACACGGTGGGGGGCACAGGGGGACACTGTGGGGAGGTGGGGGGCACAGGGGGACACTGTGGGGAGGTGGAGGGCTCAGGTGGAAACTGTGGGGAGGTGGAGGGCTCAGGGGGACACTGTGGGGAGGTAGGGGGCACAGGGGGACACTGTGGGGAGGTGGGGGGCACAGGGGGACACTGTGGGGAGGTGGGGGGCACAGGGGAACACTGTGGGGAGGTGGGGGGCACAGGGGGACACTGTGGGGAGGTGGGGGGCTCAGGGGGACACTGTGGGGAGGTGGGGGGCACAGGGGGACACTGTGGGGAGGTGGGGGGCTTAGGGGGACACTGTGGGGAGGTGGGGGGCACAGGGGGACACTGTGGGGAGGTGGGGGGCTCAGGGGGACACTGTGGGGAGGTGGGGGGCACAGGGGGACACTGTGGGGAGGTGGGGGGCTCAGGGGGACACTGTGGGGAGGTGGAGGGCTCAGGGGGAAACTGTGGGGAGGTGGGGGCACAGGGGGACACGGTGGGGAGGTGGGGGGCACAGGGGGAAACTGTGGAGAGGTGGGGGGGCACAGGGGGACACGGTGGGGGGCACAGGGGGACACTGTGGGGAGGTGGGGGGCACAGGGGGACACTGTGGGGAGGTGGAGGGCTCAGGGGGAAACTGTGGGGAGGTGGAGGGCTCAGGGGGACACTGTGGGGAGGTAGGGGGCACAGGGGGACACTGTGGGGAGGTGGGGGGCACAGGGGAACACTGTGGGGAGGTGGGGGGCACAGGGGGACACTGTGGGGAGTTGGGGGGCTCAGGGGGACACTGTGGGGAGGTGGGGGGCACAGGGGGACACTGTGGGGAGGTGGGGGGCTCAGGGGGACACTGTGGGGAGGTGGGGGGCACAGGGGGACACTGTGGGGAGGTGGAGGGCTCAGGGGGACACTGTGGGGAGGTGGGGGGCACAGGGAGACACTGTGGGGAGGTGGAGGGCTCAGGGGGAAACTGTGGGGGGCACAGGGGGACACTGTGGGGAGGTGGGGGGCTCAGGGGGGACACTGTGGGGAGGTGGGGGGCACAGGGGGACACTGTGGGGAGGTGGGGGGCTCAGGGGGACACTGTGGGGAGGTGGAGGGCTCAGGGGGAAACTGTGGGGAGGTGGGGGCACAGGGGGACACGGTGGGGGGCACAGGGGGACACTGTGGGGAGGTGGGGGGCACAGGGGGACACTGTGGGGAGGTGGAGGGCTCAGTGGGAAACTGTGGGGAGGTGGGGGGGGGCACAGGGGGGACACTGTGGGGAGGTGGAGGGCTCAGGGGGAAACTGTGGGGAGGTGGGGGGCACAGGGGGACACTGTGGGGAGGTGGAGGGCTCAGGGGGACACTGTGGGGAGGTGGGGGGGCACAGGGGGACACTGTGGAGAGGTGGAGGGCTCAGGGGGAAACTGTGGGGAGGTGGGGGGCACAGGGGGACACTGTGGGGAGGTGGAGGGCACAGGGGGACACTGTGGGGAGGTGGGGGGCACAGGGGGACACTGTGGGGAGGTGGAGGGCTCAGGGGGACACTGTGGGGAGGTGGAGGGCACAGGGGGAAACTGTGGGGAGGTGGGGGGGGCACAGGGGGACACGGTGGGGGGCACAGGGGGACACTGTGGGGAGGTGGGGGGCTCAGAGGGACACTGTGGGGAGGTGGGGGGCACAGGGGGACACTGTGGGGAGGTGGGGGGCTCAGGGGGACACTTTGGGGAGGTGGAGGGCACAGGGGGACACTGTGGGGAGGTGGGGGGGCTCAGGGGGACACTGTGGGGAGGTGGGGGGCACAGGGGGACACTGTGGGGAGGTGGAGGGCTCAGGGGGAAACTGTGGGGAGGTGGGGGGCACAGGGGGACACTGTGGGGAGGTGGAGGGCACAGGGGGACACTGTGGGGAGGTGGGGGGCACAGGGAGACACTGTGGGGAGGTGGAGGGCTCAGGGGGAAACTGTGGGGAGGTGGGGGACTCAGGGGGACACTGTGGGGAGGTGGGGGGCACAGGGGGACACTGTGGGGAGGTGGGGGGCTCAGGGGGACACTGTGGGGAGGTGGGGGCACAGGGGGACACTGTGGGGAGGTGGGGGGCACAGGGGGACACTGTGGGGGGGTGGAGGGCTCAGGCAGGGGACACTGTGGGGAGGTGGAGGGCTCAGGGGGAAACTGTGGGGAGGTGGGGGGCACAGGGGGACACTGTGGGGAGGTGGGGGGCACAGGGGGACACTGTGGGGAGGTGGGGGGCTCAGGGGGATACTGTGGGGAGGTGGGGGGCACAGGGGGACACTGTGGGGAGGTGGGGGGCACAGGGGAACACTGTGGGGAGGTGGGGGGCACAGGGGGACACTGTGGGGGGGTGGAGGGCTCAGGGGGAAACTGTGGGGAGGTGGGGGGCACAGGGGGACACTGTGGGGGGGTGGAGGGCTCAGAGGGACACTGTGGGGAGGTGGGAGGGCTCAGGGGGAAACTGTGGGGAGGTGGGGGGCACAGGGGGACACTGTGGGTGGGAAGCTGTGCAGCAACCTTTTAATAGCAGCATGTGGTACAAGCTGCTGCACTTTCCTTCCTAGATGCAGAGTAGCGCGGGAAGCGGCTGTATACAGACCTCTCGTGATGCGGTCCTCCTCCTCGCCGGCCCCTCCTCTTTTCTGTCCGTCCGAGGTGATGACAGATACAAGCACCTGGGATGGACAGGAGGGAAGGAAGGGCCGGCGGGGGGGAGGAGGAGCGCATCACGAGAGGTCTGTATACACTACAGTCTCTTAGCAGTGAGCAGGGACCCGATCTGCCCGTCAATCACAGCTAGCTGACGGGTAGGTCGGGCCCCGAAGTGAAAGCTGCCATGGGGCCCCCTACTGGCCACGGGCCCTCGGTCAGCGTCCGAACTGCCCGATGGTCAGTCCGCCCCTGGTCTGGTGCCTCTCATCTTCCTCTTGACAATACCCCACACATTCTCTATAGGGTTTAGATCAGGCAAGTTTGCTGGCCAATCAAGCACAGTGATACCATGATCCATAAACCAGGTATTGGTAGTTTTGGCAGTCCTGCTGGAAAATGAAATCAGCATCTCCATAAAGCTGGTCAACAAAGGGAAGCATGAAGTGCTCTAGAATTTCCTGGTGGAGAGCTGAGATGGCTTTGGACTTGATAAAACACAGTGGACCAGCACTCCCCAAATCATCACTGACTGTGGAAAATGTTGCATTTCATTTGGAAATCAAGGTCCCAGAGTCTGGAGAAAGAGTGGAGAGGCACAGAATCCAAGTTGCAGGAGGTCCAGTGTGAAGTTTCCAGGGGGGGGGGCGGGGGGGGGACATCCCCAACTGCCGCCTGTAAAAACAATCAAGCGGCTGAACTGCCACTATCATTGATTTTACGGTGCAGAGAATAGTCTGCAGAAAGATATCTCCACTGAAAGCCCAAGACGTCATATGATGTTCAGCGGTATGGAAGTGGTACTTTTATTTATGTCTTAGGAGAAAATGGTATCTGCATTACACATACTTACTGCAGCAGCTTGTGCTCCTCTGGGTTCTCGATCCATGGACATCCTTGTAGCATCTTAACCATCTTAAAAAATGCTTCTTTTTTTAATCTACAGAAAAAAAAAATTAAAAATATTGTAACAGTGCTAAGATGTCTATGTGGTAAGTCGTGATATCAACTATCTGAATTATTATTTGTCCAGAGACGAGAATAGAAGTTAGGAAACAGTAAGTAAACCTAATAAGGAACTTCTCTTATTTGCTTACTTTCGATCTGTTAGCCCCTTCCAACCCAGGCCAATTCTGGCACTCCTCTCCTACATGTAAAAATCGTGATTTTTTTTTTTATATATATATATATATTTTTTTTAGCAGAAACCCTAAAGAATAAAATGGTGGTTGCTGCAATGTGTTATGTCGCACGGTATTTTTTAAATGCACACTTTATTGAATTTTAACCACTTGCCTAGTGGGCACTTGAACCCTCTTCCTGCCCAGGCCAATTTTCAGCTTTCAGCACTCTCACTCTCCGAATGACAATTGCGCGGTCATACAACACTGTACCCATATGACATTTTTATCACTTTTTTCACACAAATAGAGATTTCTTTTGGTGGTATTTAATCACAACTGGGGTTTTTTATTTTTTTGCTAAACAAAAAAAGACCGAAAATGGAAAAAAAAATAATATTGCAAACCGGTAATTTTTCTCCTTCATTGATGTGCGCTGATGAGGCTGCACTGATAGGCACTGATAGGGCACTAATAGGTGGCACTGATGAGGTGGCACTGTTGGGCACTGATGAGGCTGTATTGATGGGCACTGATGAGGCTGTACTGATGGGCACTGATAGGTGGCACTGATGGGCACTGATGAGGTGGCACTGGTGGGCACTGATGAGGCTGCACTGATAGGTGGCACTGATGGGCACTGATGAGGTGGCATTGGTGGGCACTGATGAGGCTGCACTGATAGGTGGCACTGATGGGCACTGATGAGTTGGCACTAGTGGGCACTGATGAGGTGGCATTGATGGGCACTGATGAGGCTGCACTGATAGGTGGCACTGATGGGCACTGATGAGTTGGCACTAGTGGGCACTGATGAGACTGCACTGATGAGCACTGATGAGGTTGTACTGATGGGCACTGATAGGCTGCACTGATAGGCACTGATAGGTGACACTGATAGGCACTGATAGGTGACACTGATGGGCACTGATGAGGCGGCACTGATAGGTGGCACTGATGGGCACTGATAGGCGGCACTGAAGGGCATTGATAAGTGGCACTGATAGGCTGCACTCATGGGCACTGATAGGCGGTATTGAAGGGTGGCACTGATTGGTGTCACTGATGGGCACTGACGGGCACTTATAGGTGGCACGGTTGGGTACTGATAGGCACTGGTAGGTGACACTGATAGGCAGCACTGATAGGGCACTGATAGGCGGTATTGAAGGGCAGCACTGATAGGTGGCACTGATGGGCACTTATAGGTGGCACTGTTAGGCACCGATTGGCAGCACTGATGGGCACTGATAGGTGGCACTGTCGGGGACTGGTAGGTGGCACTGGTGGGCACGGCTTAGCAGCAGTGGGTCTGGTGTGTGTGGGACCGATGTCCCATTTACTCCAGACTGTCAGCGTGAGTAAAAAAAAGCCAATTACCGGTCTTCTGTTTACATCATGTGAACAGTTGCCGTTGGCTGACAACTGATCACATGGTAAGGAGCTGGGATCGGCCCCTTACTCTGATCTATGTTTGGCCGAGTTTTATTGACTCGCTGATCACAGAGCGAGCCACGCCCTGTAGGGGGCATGCACACAGCTCATATACTGGAGGATGTAGATGGACACCCTCCCTCCAATTAAGGCCTGCGCTGTAGCTGTCCTTGGGCTATAGCGTGGGTGGCAAGAGGCTAATGCAAAAAAAAAACACAATATATAACCGAATATTTTGGTAACATAAAAAAGATGATGTTACACCGAATAAATAGATACTTAACATGTCACGTTTTAAATTTGCACGCACTCGTGAAATGGCGCCAGACTAAGATATTATTGTAAATCTCCATAGGCAACGCTTTAAAACTTCTACAGGTTACATGTTTAGAGTTACAGAGGAGGTCTAGTGCTAGATTTATCGCTCTCGCTCTGACATTTGCAGCGATACCTCGCATGTGTGGTGTGAACGCCGTTTACATATGTGGGCTTGTGCTGTGTATTCGCTCGCTTCTGCACGCGTGAGCACGAGGGGGCGGGGGCGCTTTTTAAAAAATGTTATTATTATTATTATTTATTTTTATTTATTTCTTATTTATATATTTATCAATAAACGTTTATTGCGATTTTTTTTTTACCAAAAATATGTAGAAGAATACGTATCGGTCTAAACTGAAGAAAAAAATTATTTTTTTATATATTTTTGGAGGATATTTATTGTAACAAAAAGTAAAAAATATTGCGTTTTTTTTTTTTTTTTTTCAAAATTGTTGCTCTTTTTGTTTATAGCGCAAAAAATAAAAACCGCAGAGGTGATCACATACCACCAAAAGAAAGCTCTGTTTGTAGGGAAAAAAGGATGTCAATTTTGTTTGGGTGCAACGTCACACGACCGCGCAATTGTCAGTAAAAGCGACGCAGTGCCGAATGGTCAGGAAGGGGGTAAATCCTACCGGGGCTGAAGTGGTTAAGAAATAAAAAGAAAACAAAATCAACATTTCTTAGAGCCTGCTTTACTTTTCCATAGTAGAACTGAACACACGGCGGCCCTTTTTTTTTTTAAAAAACTATTATAAAAAAAATAAATAAAAACAATTTGTAAAAATCGCTGGACGAATGTCACAAGCATTCATCCAGTCATAACAAATGTCCCTGTATTTTTTTCTAATATGTTTATTTCCTATGATTGTCAGCTCCATCTAGTGGTCACATTGCAGTATTTTCCCGATTGAGGTACTTCAGGAAAATAACACATTATGGCCCCTTGATGGTGCTTACGATCATAGGCAATAGTTATATTAGTCAACAGATGGGAAAAAAAATGACGGCTGGGTGAAAGCTTGTGACATTTTTCCAGCAAATTTTTAAAAAAGAGACTCCAAACAGTAAAATCTTACCTACGCTTTAATATCTTAAATGTAGTTTAAAAGTTGTTTTCAATCTTTTTAAACTGCACCTTTCCACTTGCAGACCGCCCCGCCCACAATTTACTGATCCCAGGTTTAGGGTGCGCGCATGCACGCCTTCCCGACAACACCCACTGTGATTGTACACAGCAAGAGTCTGTCAGCAAGTTCGGGCCAATAATTCATGGCCGAGACCTGCTGATCGGCTGTGTCCAATCACATCCCAGAGCTCTGTGTTGACAATTAACACAGGGCTCTGTACAGAGGGAACAATCTCTCCGTTTCTTATCCCTGCAAAGCAACACAGGGCTCTGTACAGAGGGAACAATCTCTCAGTTTCTTATCCCTGCAAAGCAACCCAGGGCTCTGTACAGAGGGAATGATCTCTCAGTTTCTTATCCCTGCAAAGCAACACATGGCTCTGTACAGAGGGAATGATCTCTCAGTTTCTTATCCCTTCAAAGCAACACAGAGCTCTGTACAGAGGGAATGATCTCTCAGTTTCTTATCCCTGCAAAGCAACACAGGGTTATATACAGAGGGAACAATCACTCAGTTTCTTATCCCTGCAAAGCAACACAGAGCTCTGCACACAGGGAATGATCTCTCCGTTTCTTATCCCTGCAAAGCAACACAGGGCTCTGTACAGAGGGAACGATCTCTCAGTTTCTTATCCCTGCAAAGCAACACAGGGCTCTGTACAGAGGGAACAATCTCTCTGTTTCTTATCCCTGCAAAGCAACACAGGGTTATATACAGAGGGAACAATCTCTCAGTTTCTTATCCCTGCAAAGCAACACAGCGCCCTGTACAGAGGGAACAACCTCTCAGGGAGAAGAAACAAAGAGATCTGAGGTAAAAGGCAGCACATATTACACATTTGTTAGGCACACATTTAACCCCTCAATTGCCCCTAGATGGTAACCCCTTCCCAGCCAGTGTCATTAGTACAGTGACAGTGTATAGTATTATTAGTGATCACTGTGTTAGTGTCACTGATGATGTCAGTGGCAGTTAGTCAGTCCCCCCCCAGTGGCAGTTAATATCAGATTGCTGCGCTATAGCAGATCACTGCAATTACTGGTTTAGAAAAAAAAAATTCCAATGTGTGTACCATAGTTTGTAGACGCTATAACCTTCACACAAACCAATCAATATACACTTA
This sequence comes from Aquarana catesbeiana, assembly GCF_042186555.1. NCBI lineage: Eukaryota > Metazoa > Chordata > Amphibia > Anura > Ranidae > Aquarana > Aquarana catesbeiana. The sequence goes on from NC_133326.1 coordinate 698,220,291, forward strand.
TTGGGATTTTTTTACCAAGTACATGTAGCAGAATACATTTTGGCTAAAACTTATGAAAACATTTTTTTTTTAATTTTCATTTTTATTATAATTTTATTGGATATGTTGTATAGCAGAAAGTACCACCAAAAGAAAGCTCTATTTGTGGGAAATAATAGATATAAATGGAGTTTTGGTATAGCATTGCATGGCCGTGTAATCACCAGTTAAAGTAGCACAGTGCTGAATAGCAAAACATGGCCTGGTTATGTCAGGGGTAAAACCTTCTGGAGGTCAAGTGGTTAAAATAATCCCTGGTGATCTATCATTGATGGTCTTCAGGCACTTCATGTTATGGAATGACAACTGTCTCCTTATTGTGCTCCTGCGTCGTCACTTTGTCACATGCTCCCCCTGGTGGTGACTTCGCAGGCAGGGTGCGCTGTTGTTGTTATCAGGAAATCAGTGCTGAGAAATGATGTGGCAAGACTATTACTTATAGAAAGGAGGTCCATCTCAATGGACGCAACATTTTCCACCGGCGATGTCCTCCCATCCTCCACCGACGATGTCCTCCCATCCTCCACCGACGATGTCCTCCGATCCTCCACCGACGATGTCCTCCGATCCTCCACCGACGATGTCCTCCGATCCTCCACCGACGATGTCCTCCGATCCTCCACCGGCGATGTCCTCCCATCCTCCACCGACGATGTCCTCCCATCCTCCACCGACGATGTCCTCCGATCCTCCACCGGCGATGTCCTCCCATCCTCCACCGACGATGTCCTCCGATCCTCCACCGGCGATGTCCTCCGATCCTCCACCGGCGATGTCCTCCCATCCTCCACCGACGATGTCCTCCCATCCTCCACCGACGATGTCCTCCGATCCTCCACCGGCGATGTCCTCCGATCCTCCACCGGCGATGTCCTCCGATCCTCCATCGACGATTTCCTCCCATCCTCCACCGGCGATGTCCTCCGATCCTCCACCGGCGATGTCCTCCGATCCTCCACCGGCGATGTCCTCCGATCCTCCACCGACGATGTCCTCCCATCCTCCACCGACGATGTCCTCCGATCCTCCACCGACGATGTCCTCCCATCCTCCACCGACGATGTCCTCCGATCCTCCACCGGCGATGTCCTCCGATCCTCCACCGGCGATGTCCTCCCATCCTCCACCGACGATGTCCTCCCATCCTCCACCGACGATGTCCTCCGATCCTCCACCGACGATGTCCTCCCATCCTCCACCGACGATGTCCTCCGATCCTCCACCGGCGATGTCCTCCCATCCTCCACCGACGATGTCCTCCCATCTTCCACCGACGATGTCCTCCGATCCTCCACCGGCGATGTCCTCCCATCCTCCACCGACGATGTCCTCCGATCCTCCACCGGCGATGTCCTCCGATCCTCCACCGGCGATGTCCTCCCATCCTCCACCGACGATGTCCTCCCATCCTCCACCGACGATGTCCTCCGATCCTCCACCGGCGATGTCCTCCGATCCTCCACCGGCGATGTCCTCCGATCCTCCATCGACGATTTCCTCCCATCCTCCACCGGCGATGTCCTCCGATCCTCCACCGGCGATGTCCTCCGATCCTCCACCGACGATTTCCACCCATCCTCCACCGACGATGTCCTCCCATCCTCCACCGACGATGTCCTCCGATCCTCCACCGGCGATGTCCTCCGATCCTCCACCGACGATGTCCTCCGATCCTCCACCGGCGATGTCCTCCGATCCTCCACCGGCGATGTCCTCCGATCCTCCACCGACGATTTCCTCCCATCCTCCACCGGCGATGTCCTCCGATCCTCCACCGACGATGTCCTCCCATCCTCCACCGGCGATGTCCTCCGATCCTCCACCGACGATGTCCTCCCATCCTCCACCGACGATGTCCTCCGATCCTCCACCGGCGATGTCCTCCCATCCTCCACCGACGATGTCCTCCCATCCTCCACCGACGATGTCCTCCGATCCTCCACCGGCGATGTCCTCCCATCCTCCACCGACGATGTCCTCCGATCCTCCACCGGCGATGTCCTCCGATCCTCCACCGGCGATGTCCTCCCATCCTCCACCGACGATGTCCTCCCATCCTCCACCGACGATGTCCTCCCATCCTCCACCGACGATGTCCTCCCATCCTCCACCGACGATGTCCTCCGATCCTCCACCGGCGATGTCCTCCGATCCTCCACCGGCGATGTCCTCCGATCCTCCATCGACGATTTCCTCCCATCCTCCACCGGCGATGTCCTCCGATCCTCCACCGGCGATGTCCTCCGATCCTCCACCGGCGATGTCCTCCGATCCTCCACCGACGATTTCCTCCCATCCTCCACCGACGATGTCCTCCCATCCTCCACCGGCGATGTCCTCCGATCCTCCACCGACGATGTCCTCCCATCCTCCACCGACGATGTCCTCCGATCCTCCACCGACGATGTCCTCCGATCCTCCACCGGCGATGTCCTCCGATCCTCCACCGACGATGTCCTCCCATCCTCCACCGACGATGTCCTCCCATCCTCCACCGACGATGTCCTCCGATCCTCCACCGACGATGTCCTCCATCCTCCACCGACGATGTCCTCCATCCTCCACCGACGATGTCCTCCGATGTCCTCCGATCCTCCACCGACTATGTCCTCCGATGTCCTCCGATCCTCCACCGACTATGTCCTCTCACCTTCATCATCATTATTCATATAACAATGCTTACTTGTACTCTGAGGAATAAAACACACAGAAGATCGACAACTCATCTTGTAGAATGTAATAGAAGAGTAGTTACACCGGAACATTCATCAGCTGACAGTGCCGCTCCTCTTTTCCTGGACCTGCAGAAAACAACTGGATATTAGAATACCGCATATTCTACCTCCGCTCCTCAACCTTCCCTCCCCTAACTCTCCTCAACCCTCCCCTCCTCTCCGTAACCCTCCCCCCCTCCTCTCCTCAACCCTCCCCTCCTCTTCCCAACCCCCCCTCCTCTCTTCAACTCTCCCCTCCCCTCCTCTCCTCTCCTCTCCTCAACCCCCCCCTCCCCTCCACACCCTTCTCCACCCTCCTCTCCACTCCCATCCACCACTCTCCCTCCTCCCAACCCTCCCCCCAACCCTCCCCTCCTCTCCACTCCAATCCACCCAACCACCCACTCCTCCCTATCCATTCCTCTTCCATGCCCTCCACTCCCCTCCCCTCCCCTCCCTACTCTTCCCTCCTCTCTCCTCTCCCACCTCCCCAACCCTCCCCACCAAATCTCACCACCCCAACCCACCTCCCCAACCCTCCCCTCCCACTCTTCTCCTCTCCCACCCCTCCACTCTACTCTCCTCTATCCTCCCCAACCCTCCCCTCTTCCTCCCTCCACTCTCCTCTTCCCTCCCCTCCAATCTCCTCTCCCAACCCTCCTCTCCTCTCATCCTCCATCCACTCTTCCTCCTCTCTCACTACATCTTCTCTTCTTCTCCTCTACTCCTCTTCCTTCTCCTCTTATCTCCTCTCCCCAACCCTCCCCTCCTCTCCTCTCTCCTTTCATCTTCTCTCTTCTTCTCCTCTCATCTCTCCTTTCTTCTCCTCTCTCCTTTCCTTTCCTCGTCACTCCTCTCTATTCTCTCCTCTTCTCTTCTCTCCTCTCCTCACCCCTCTTCTCTCCTTCTCCTTTCCTCTCCCCTCCTCTCCTTTCCCCTCCCCTCCTCTCCTTTCCTCTCCCCTCCCCTCCTCTCCTCTCCCCTTTCTCTTGTCTTCTCCTCTCATTTTCTCTCCGCTCTCCTTTCTTTTCCTCTCTCCTTTCCTCCTTTCCTCTCCTCTCCTTTCCCCTCCTTTTCTCTCCTTTCCCCTCCCCTCCTCTCCCCAGCCCTCCCCTCTCCTCTCTTCTCCCCAACCCTCCACTTCCTCCCCTCCTCTCCTCTTCCCTCTCCTCTCCTCCACTCCCCTCCCATCCCCTCCCCTCCACTCTCCTCCCCTCCACTCTCCTCTCCTCTTTCTTTTCATCTTCTCCCCTCTTTTCACCTCCTCTCTCCTTTCCTATCCTCTCCTTGCCCCTCCTCTCCTCTTCTGCCCTTTCTTCTCTTCTCTCCTTTCCTTTCCCCTCCTCTCCTTTTCCCTCCCCTCCCCTCCCCTCCTCTCCTCCCCTCTCCTCCCCTTTCCTCATCTCTCCCCTTCCCTCTCTCCTCTCCTCTCTACCCTTCTCATCTCCTCCTCTCCTCTCCCCTCCTCTCTCCTTCCCTCTCTCCTTTCCGTCCTTCCTCTCCTCTCCTCTCCTCTCCTCTCCTTTCTCCTCCCCTCTTCTCTTCTCTGCTCTTCTCTCCTATCCCCTCTCTCTTTCTCTCTCTACTTTCCTTCCTCTACTCTCCTCTCCCCTACCCAACTTTCTCCTTTCCACTTCTCTCCTCTTTCCTCTCCTCTTTCCTCTTCTCTGTTCTCTTCTCTCTCCTTCCCTCTCTCCTTTCCTTTCTCTACTCTCCTCTCCCCTCCCCAACCTTCTCCTTTCCATTTCTCTCCTCTCCTCGTTCCTCTCCTCAACCCTCCTCTCCTCTCCTCTTCCTCCCCTCCCCTCCACTCTCCTCTCCTCTTCCCTCCCTCCCCTCCACTCTCCTCTCCCCTACCCTCCTCTTCCCTCCACTCTTCTCTCCTCTCCTTAACCCTCCCCTCCTCTCCCCAACCATCCCATCCCCCTCCTCTCTTTTTCCCTCCCCTCCACTCTCCCCTCCCCAACCCTCCCCTCCTCTCCCCAACCCTCCCCTCCCCTCTCCTCTTCTCTTCCCTCCCCTCCACTCTCCCTCCTCTCCTCTTCCCTCACCTCCACTCTACTCTTCCCTCTCCTCCACTCTCCTCTCCCCAACCCTCCCCTCCTCTTCCCTCCAGTCTCCTCTCCTCTCCCCTACCCTCCCCTCCCCTCCTCTCCTATTCCCTCCCCACCACTCTCCTCTCTTCTCTTCTCCTCTCTCCTTTCTTCTCCTCTCTCCTATCCTCTCCTCGCCCCTCCTCTCTCCTTTCATTTCCCGAACCCTCCCATCCCCTCCTCTCTTCTCAACCCTCCCCTCCTCTCCTCTTCCCTCCCCTCCACTCTCCTCTCCTCTCCTCTCTCTCCTTTCATCTTCTCTCTTCTCCTCTCTCCTTTCCTCTCCTCTCCCCCCCCTCCTCTTCTGTCCTATGTTCTCTTCTCTCCTTTCCTCTCCCCCTCCCCTCCTCTCCTCTCTCCTTTCATCTTCTCCTTGCTCCTTTCATCTCCCCTCTCCTTTCCTCTCCTCTCCTCGCTCCTCCTCTCCTCTGCCCTCTTCTCTCCTTCTTCTATCCTTTCCCCTCCTCTCCTCTCCCCTCCTCTGCCCTCTCCTTTCCTCTCCCCTCTCCTCCTCTTCCCTTTCTCTTCTCTTCTCCTCTCATTTTCTCTCCTTTCTCTCCTTTCCTTCCTCTCTTCTCCTCTGTTCTCCCCTTTCCTCTCTGCCCCCCTCCTCTCCTCCCTCCTTCCCACTCTCCTTTCCTTCCTCTCCTCCCCTCTCCTTCCCCCTCCTCTCCTCTCTTCTCACCGTTCCTCTCCCCTCTTTCCTCTGGTCTCCTCTTTCCTTCCTTCTCTCCTTCCCTCTCCTCTCTTCTCCTTTCCTCTCTTCTCTCCTTTCATCTCCTCTCTCCTTTCCTCTCCCCTCCCCTCCTCTCCATTCTCCTTTCCTCTTCTCTCCCCTTCCCTCTCTCCTCTCCTCTCCTCTCCTCTCCTCTCTACCCTCCTCATCTTCTCTTTTATCCTCTCCTCTCCCCTCCTCTGTCCTTCCCTCTCTCCTTTCTGTTCTTCCTCTCCTCTCCTCTCCCCTCCCCTCTCTCCGCCTTTCTCCCCTTTCCTTTCTCTACTCCCCCCCCCAACTTTCTCCTTTCCACTTCTCATCTCTCCTCTTTCCTCTCCTCTGCTCTCTCATCTCTCCTTCCCTCTCTCTTTTTCTTTCCTCTCCTCTCCTCACCCCTCCCCAACCTTCTCCTTTCCAATTCTCTCCTCTCCTCTTCTCTCTCCTCTCTCCTTTTTCCTTCCTCTCCTCTTCCATTTCTTCTCCTTTCTTCTGCTCTCCCCTTTCCTTTACTTTCCTCTCCTCTCCTCTGCCCTCCCCTCTCCTCTCTTCTTCTTTCTTCAGCATAAGCCTCTCCTTTCCTCCCTTCTTCTCTCTCAAACCCTCCCCTCCTCCCCTTTCCTCTTTTCTTCCAACATGCAGAGCTGCACCAGATTTTGCACTCTCCAGTTTTAGTAAATCAACCCTAAAATATTACCTACTTTTTTGGTAAAATGTAAAAGACAGGGTTATGTTGAGTAAATAGATACCAAACATGTCAAGCCTTAATATTGTGCACGCCTGTGAAATTACGGTAAACTTCAAAACCCAAAATTGTCCAAAGGTCGACGTTTTAAAAGCCCTTAAAGGTCATCAGTTTGGGATTAACCATGAATGATGGCCCTGGAATTGTTGGTCTCACTTTGACATACATAGAGATACACAATATGTGTAGTGCAATAGTCCTTGTAAGTGTAACCAACACACATATTTATGATTATTTGTGTATACATGGGGCTATGAAAATGTTTTTGGGAGTTTTTTTGTTTTTGTTTAGTGTAACTTTATTTTTTTTTAATATACAGACCTATGTGGAGAGTAGTATCCCATATGGGCACAGTACCGACATCCCTAACATAATATCCACAAATTGAACTAGAATGGACCTTTAGCAGTACCAGAACACACATTTTCTCATATTTAGTTCCATACACAAATGGTTCCAATTATAATCAAACATGGCTGATGTACATACATATTAGTAGCCCAACATTCGAACAATACAACCCTTAATCTATTGTCCTAGATGGAAATATACCACATTCATATCTTTCCATGATAATCATAAACACAGATTTCTGCTCAAGGAGTTTTGTGGTCTCCATATACCACTTCTTTAAGAGATCATGGAGGGTATACAGGTTACGTTGTACCCTCAAAGCAAATCAGCCTAAATTAAAAGCAGAACCTGGACCATACCTAGAAGGGATAGGCGCCCATGGTGCTTCGCCCTGTTTGGTAGACCATTATCACACAAATATCTCTGCACCTGGCTTGGTACAGAGCTGGGCACACAAGATGTTAAATTGCCATTGAGGGAGAAATTCCATTAAGGGAAGTTAAAAACCTGACATGGTCCTTATTCCTTCTCTCATGTCTCTCTGCCCCTCTCTCTACTTCTACACTCACATGTCTTGAAAGTATATGCACCCATGGTGCTTCGACCCAGTTAGTAGACTATTTTACACATAAACCTCTATTCTTGGCTTGGCGCAGAGCTGGACACACAAGATGTTGCCTTACCAGCAAAGGAAGCAATTCCATTAAGGTAAGTGAAAACTTGAAATGATCCTTACTCCTTCCCTAATATCTCTCTGCCCTTCTCTCTACTCCCACACTCTTATACAAAGGATGGAGTCCACCACACTTATCTAACCTCAAAGACTTACCAGTGGTGTCCAAGGTCCCGGTTGGCTCTGCAGACTCTGGTAGAAGAAGTAACATACTCAGTACTCAAGATCAGGAGGACCTTCCAATGCCTCACCATTATATGATATAGCACAACGGTAATAGAGCAGATTGGGATATCTCAGGATGTACAGTGAGTAATTACATTCTGGGCAGGTAGAAGTAACCATAGAAAGGGGTGTCTTTATTACCATAGATAATAATACAACACCTTATGTAAAATTGTAAGAGAATTCCATAGAATCTCTGACATACTTATGACATATAAACCGCTATTCTTGGCTTGGTGCAAAAATGGACAAGCAAAATGTTGCCTTGCCTTTGGTGTTCCCAACCAGCGAAGGAGCAATTCCATGAAAGTAAGCGAAAACCAGACATGGTCCTTACTCCTTCTCTAATGTCTTTCTGCCCCTGTCTCTACACTTACACTTGCATGCCTTGAAGGAATAAAGGACCATGGTGCTCTGAACCGGTTGGTAGACCATTATGACACATAAACCTCTACATCTGGCTTGGAGCAGAGCTGGACACACAAAATGTTGCCTTTCCAGCGAGGGAGCAGCTCAATTAAGGTAAGTAAAAGCCTGACTTGGTCCTTACTCCTTCTCCCATGTCTCTCTGCCCCTCTCTCTACCCCTACACTCACATTCCATGGTTGGAGTGCACCACACTTCTTCAGTATTGCCTAACCTCAAATACTTACCGGTGGTGTCCAGGTCCTGGCTGGCTCTGCAGACTCTGGTAGAAGAGGTAAAATATCAACCCAGTACTCGGGATCAGGAGGACCTTCCAACGTCTCACCATTATATAGTTAAACGCAATGGAAAAAGAGCAGATTGGGAAATCTTAGGATGTGCAGTGAATAATTACACTCTGGGTAGGTAGAAGTGACTATGGAAAGGTGTGTCTTTATTACCATAGATAATCTAATTAAAGCAAGAACAGATACTGTATATGTGGGAAATTTTATGTCGGAAAAACAATACGCCAACTACGACAGAGAATTAAGGACCACATTTATTCATCTGCCAACAGTAGGATGCTTAGCCCCATTAGTAGGCATCTTGATTTATGTCACAAATTCAACACCTCGGTTGCTTCCTTTATTGCCTTGGCAGTTGTCCCACAGGACCCCAGGGGAGATGATTGGAACAGGAGAATACTACAGCATGAGACAAAATGGATTGAACGCCTTAACGCCACACGTTGGCCAGGCATTAATGAAGTACACACTTATAAGTCATTTCTTTAATCCGTCACTTGTTTGGCTACTTTTTGATGTCTTATTATACAAATTTTTTGCAATATATCCTTACTTGCCTCATGCTGGTGTTGCTTTGTTTCTCTCCTTTAACCTCCTGAAGGGTACTCTTTGAAGATATGTCTTTTTGTCTCCATGCCATCAACTCCTTACTGTCCCTTGCAGAATTACCCAGATACATGGTTAATACTCTATCACAGTCTGATGTGTATATCTAATTATATATCTTCTTTTTCTCCTTCCTTAGATTTTATATGTTTCAAGTATCCCCGACTCTGGCTCTTTGTCTCTGGAGCCTGCAGTTGGAGACTGTCTGGACACCATCTTTGTGGCTCCTTTAGTGTGCTGTTGCTGCAGAACTATATGTGCGGCCGGGTAGCCCCATTTCAGTCCCTAAGTGGACTGTTATATGCGGCTTTTGTATCCAGGGTTTTCCATCATGGCCTCACACTGTGCTTGTTCTTTCTATCCATTTGTTTCACAACCATTTCTCTCTTTCCCCTTTTTCTTTCTCTCCTTCCTTTTCTTTTTTTTCCCCTTCCTTACTTTTCCCTCACACTACGTCTTAATGTCCATTTCATTCTTCTACTGTTATGTCGCGTACACACGGGCGGACTTTTCGATGTACTAGGTCTGGCGGACCTTTCGGCGGACTTCCCACGGACTTTCCGAATGAACGGACTTGCCTACTACACGATCAACCAAAGTCTGACGGATTCGTACGTGATGACGTACGACTGGACTAAAACAAGGAAGTTGATAGCCAGTAGCCAATAGCTGCCCTAGCGTCGGTTTTTGTCCGTCGGACTAGCATACAGACGAGCGGACTTTTCGTCCAGACTCGAGTCCGTCGGAAAGATTTGAAACATGTTTCATTTCTAGGTCCGTCGAACTTTTGGGTAAAAAAAGGCCGCTGGAGCCCACACACGATCGAATTGTCCGACGGACTCCGGTCCTCCGGACCAAGTCTGCAGTAAAGTTCGCTCGTGTGTACGTCAGCAGTGACATGTCCGCTGACATCCAACCCGCTCTGATCCGAAAAAGTGTAACGGAGGAAAAACCTACTTTTCCATCTGTTTGCGGATCGGATCGGGTGACGACGGACTCTACGGTCCGTCATCATCTGATCCCCCATAGGGGAGAGCGGCGCTCTGACAGGTCCGTCGCTGCAAAGTGTTCAGCGACGGACCTGTCATCTGCCTGCTCAGTGGGGATCGACGGAGCGACCTGATATGGTCCTTACTCCTTCTCTAATGCCTCTCGGCCCCTCTCTCTACACTTACACTCACGTGCCTTGAAGAAATAAAGGCCCATGATGCTTTGACCCGGCCAACCAGCGAAGGAGCAATTCCATTAAGGTAAGTGAAAGCCTAACATGGTCCTTACTCCTTTGCTAATGCCTCTCTGCCCCTCTCTCTACCCTTACACTCACAATGAAGAAATAAAGGCCCAAGATGCTTTGAACCGGCCAACCAGCGAAGAAGCAATTTTATTAAGGTAAGTGAAAGCCTGACATGGTCCTAACTTCTTCTCTAATGTCTCTCTGCCCCTCTCTCTACCCCTACACTTACATGCCAATGATGGAGTCCACCACACTTCTCCAGTATTATCTAACCTCAAAGACTTACCATTGGTGTCCAGGCCCCGGCTGGCTCTGCAGACTCTGGTAGAAGAGGTAACATGCCAACCCAGTACTCAGGATCAGGAGAACCTTCCAACATCTCACCATTGCAGTATTATATAGTATAACACAAAAGTGATAAAGCAGATTGAGATATCTCAGGATGTTCAGTGAGTTTTTACACTCTGGACAGGTGGAAGTGACCATGGAAAGGTGTGTCTTTATTACCATAGATAATAATACAACACCTTATGTAAACTTTATAAGAGAATTCCACAGAATCTCTGCCATGCTTATCACACATAAAGCTCTATTCCTGGCTTGGTGCACAGCTGGACATGCAAAATGTTGCCTTGCGTTTAGTGGTGTACAACACCCTAAGTAAACTTTATAAGAAAATTCCATAGAATCTCGGCCATGCTGGCAAGTTTAAAGGCGCACTAAAGTTTCCCTACACTGCACTGATGATGGTGAAATAGCCTGAAACAGCTGTGTGCAATTTGGTTAAAATGGCTCTATAATATTGGGCTACGTTTGCACTATACACCAGTCGTTCTGAATGTACGGCTGCCTAATGGGGCATAAAGCAATGCATTGAAAGAGAAGCCCATAGCATAAAATGCAGGAATAGGCGCAGGGCTGGCATGACAAGGTAGCAGGGCCAGCTTGCCACTTAAGGCTTAACTGGGTGTTTTGAGTTGGTCAGATTAGAGGGGGTGGCCAGAATAGTATGCAGCATAGTTAGGGAGGGGCCACTGTCCGGTGGTCAGTGAGAGGTCACCGGACGAAGAAACAGCTCCCACGCCACCCTGTTGTTTGTATTATATTTGGAACTTTTGGCATTATTCTTGTAAGTTCTAGCAGTTGAGATCTTTGGAGGCCTTCTAAATTAAGACCAGTATGGCATAGTGAGGAACCATCTTGTTATGGGATCCTCGGGAAGATACCAGTTAACCGAGGTTTAACTGGGCATTTGGATATGGGTATCAGCGTGGGAAGTTGAAGAGTTGGTATTGTCCCCAAGTCGGCGTGCTGCGACTGGGGATCTGGTGTTTCACGCTGATACTTTATAAATTTGGGGTCTTTCCAGTGCCTTCAAATATCTACAAAATGGTTACGATTGATCTGAAAAAGTATTGTTGGTAAATAATATGTTTATGGCTTATTGTTAATAAAATTGCTGGTGCAGCCAAGTTTACCCCCAAAGGGTGTCGTCTGGTTATTTAAAGTGGAGTTCCACCCACTTTTACAACTATTCAGCATCCCTCACTAAACTGTGCACTGTAAACGAATTGGATATTTAAAAACAAAAATTCTCAGCACCTACAGTATATCTGCTGTATTCATTTTTCACTTCCTCCTCCCTGGCCGTGGCCCATCGCATCATTTCCTGTTTGCAATGCCTTCTGGGAAGGGGCAGCAACTTCCTCTGACACTGCCGTTGCTATGGAAACCTGACCTGAAACCTATTACACTGCTTGTGATGTACTGAGCATGTGCGAGATCTGCAAGGATGAGATCCAGGAAGAAATACAGTCTGGCTTCAGATGCCCACACTTAAGATGGCCACGGCCTGCTGTAAGTTTATAAAATAACAAACCACTGCTATAAACTAACAAAACAGACCTTAGTTTACAGACTAACTTTACTAGAATACATTAAGCTTGTGTATTATAGGGATATTTTTATTTAAGAAGTATAATTTCGGCCGGAACACCACTTTAAAGCAGGGTTCCACCCAAATTTTGAACAATATCTGTATGTATTCTCTTCCTTGCCTAGATGCTGACATGCCGTTTAACCACTTGAGCCCCGGACCATTATGCTGCCTAAGGACCAGAGGTCTTTTTCCAATTTGGCACTGCGTCGCTTTAACTGCTAATTGCGCGGTCATGCAATGCTGTACCCAAATGAAATTTGCGTCCTTTTCTTCCCACAAATAGAGCTTTCTTTTGATGGTATTTGATCACCTCTGCAGTTTTTCTTTTTTGCGCTATAAACGGAAAAAGACCGAAAATTTTGAAAAAAAATGATATTTTCTACTTTTTGTTATAAAAAAAATCCAATAAACTAAATTTTAGTCATACATTTAGGCCAAAATGTATTCGGCCACATGTCTTTGGTAAAAAAAATGTCAATAAGCATATATTTATTGGTTTGCGCAAAAGTTATAGCGTCTACAAACTAGGGTACATTTTCTGTAATTTACACAGCTTTTAGTTTATGACTGCCTATGTCATTTCTTGAGGTGCTAAAATGGCAGGGCAGTACAAAACCCCCCCAAATGACCCCATTTTGGAAAGTAGACACCCCAAGGAAATTGCTGAGAGGCATGTTGAACCCATTGAATATTTATTTTTTTTGTCCCAAGTGATTGAATAATGACAAAAAAAAAAAAAAATATTTACAAAAAGTTGTCACTAAATGATATATTGCTCACACAGGCCATGGGCCTATGTGGAATTGCACCCCAAAATACATTCAGCTGCTTCTCCTGAGTATGGGGATACCACATGTGTGGGACTTTTTGGGAGCTTAGCCGCGTACGGGGCCCCGAAAACCAAGCACCGCCTTCAGGATTTCTAAGGGTGTAAATTTTTGATTTCACTCTTCACTGCCTATCACAGTTTCGGAGGCCATGGAATGCCCAGGTGGCACAAAACCCCCCCAAATGACCCCATTTTGGAAAGTAGACACCCCAAGCTATTTGCTGAGAGGCATATTGAGTCCATGGAATATTTTATATTTTGACACAAGTTGCGGGAAAGTGACACTTTTTTTTTTTTTTGCACAAAGTTGTCACTAAATGATATATTGCTCACACAGGCCATGGGCATATGTGGAATTGCACCCCAAAATACATTTAGCTGCTTCTCCTGAGTATGGGGATACCACATGTGTGGGACTTTTTGGGAGCCTAGCCGCGTACGGGGCCCCGAAAACCAAGCACCGCCTTCAGGATTTCTAAGGGTGAAAATTTTTGATTTCACTCTTCACTGCCTATCACAGTTTCGGAGACCATGGAATGCCCAGGTGGCACAAAACCCCCCCAAATGACCCCATTTTGGAAAGCAGACACCCCAAGCTATTTGCTGAGAGGCATGGTGAGTATTTTGCAGCACTCATTTGTTTTTGAAAATGAAGAAAGACAAGAAAAAACTTTTTTTTTTTTCTTTTTTCAATTTTCAAAACTTTGTGACAAAAAGTGAGGTCTGCAAAATACTCACTATACCTCTCAGCAAATAGCTTGGGGTGTCTACTTTCCAAAATGGGGTCATTTGGGGGGGTTTTTTGCCACCTGGGCATTCCATGGCCTCTGAAACTGTGATAGGCAGTGAAGAGTAAAATCAAAAATTCACGCCCTTAGAAAGCCTGAAGGCGGTGCTTGGTTTTCAGGGTCCTGTACGCGGCTAGGCTCCCAAAAAGTCTCACACATGTGGTATCCCCGTACTCAGGAGAAGCAGCAGAATGTATTTTGGGGTGTAATTTCACATATTCCCATGGCATGTTTGAGCAATATATCATTTAGTGACAACTTTGTGCAAAAAAAAAAAAAAAAAATGTGTCTCTTTCCCGCAACTTGTGTCGCAATATAAAATATTCCATGGACTCGACATGCCTCTCAGCAAATAGCTTGGGGTGTCTACTTTCCAAAATGGGGTCATTTGGGGGGGTTTTGAACTGTCCTGGCATTTTATGCACAACATTTAGAAGCTTATGTCACACATCACTCACTCTTCTAACCACTTGAAGACAAAGCCCTTTCTGACACTTTTTGTTTACATGAAAAAGATATTTTTTTTTTTCCAAAAAAATTACTTTGAACCCCCAAACATTATATATTTTTTTAAAGCAAATGCCCTACAGATTTAAATGGTGGGTGTTTCATTTTTTTTTTTCACACAGTATTTGCGCAGCGATTTTTCAAACGCATATTTTGGGGAAAAAACACACTTTTTTAAATTTTAACGCACTAAAACACACTATATTGCCCAAATGTTTGATGAAATAAAAAAGATGATCTTAGGCCGAGTACATGGATACCAAACATGACATGCTTTAAAATTGCGCACAAACGTGCAGTGGCAACAAAATAAATACATTTTTAAAAGCCTTTAAAAGCCTTTACAGGTTACCACTTTAGATTTACAGAGGAGGTCTACTGCAAAAATTACTGCCCTCGATCTGACCTTCGCGGCGATACCTCACATGCATGGTGCAATTGCTGTTTATGTTTGACAACAGACTGCCGCTTGCGTTCGCCTTAGCGCGAGAGCAGGGGGCGACAGGGGTGCTTTTTTTTTTTTTTTTTTTTCTTTATTATTTATTTGCTTTTTTATCTTATTTTTAAACTGTTCCTTTCATTTTTTTTTTTTTAAATCATTTTTATTGTTATCTCGGGGAATGTAAATATCCCCTATGATAGCAATAGGTAGTGACAGGTACTCTTTTTTGAAAAAATTGGGGTCTATTAGACCCTAGATCTCTCCTCTGCCCTCAAAGCATCTGATGACACCAAGATCGGTGTGATAAAATGCTTCCCCAATTTCCCAATGGCGCTATTTACATCTGGCAAAATCTAAGTCATAAAATGCTCGTAGCTTCCGGTTTCTTAGGCCATAGAGATGTTTGGAGCCACTCTGGTCTCTGATCAGCTCTATGGTCAGCTGGCTGAATCACCGGCTGCATTCTCAGGTTCCCTGTTGAGACAGGAGAGCCAGAGAAAAACACGGAAGACGGTATGGGGGGGGGCATTCCCTCCCACGGCTTGTAAAAGCAGTCTGGAGGCTAATTAGCCGCTAGGATTGCTTTTACATGAAAGCCAACCGCTGGCTGAAAAGAATGATACCAAGATGATACCTAAACCTGCAGGCATCATTCTGGTATAACCATTCAAAGTCGTGAATGGCGTACCTGAAGACAAAAAAATGGTTAACAATAAAGCACAGTAAACGGTAAAGTATAAAAAATTGCATACCTGAAAAGCAAACATGATAAAACATAATAACAATAAAACATTGCAGAATAGAATACAGTAAAAAAGAGCAGAACAAGAGAGAGAGAATAGAGAGAGAGAGAACAATAAAACGACAACTATTTTTTTTTATTTTATATATATTTTTTTTTTTTTTACACTTTTTTTGTAACTAACTTTTATAACGGTAACCGGTTCCAGGTTCGGGTCTCTCAAAATGCGATGGCATCTTGGGAGACCCTGTGAAAGTGTGCCTAGTCTGTGCAATGCTGTACCCTACGCTAATACTCCACTAGTGAATGGTAGCGTTCAAAACATTCACCAATGCAAAGACCAGGATTGTCAGGACAGGAGGGACAATAATAGCGGGTGTCACGCCTATATTCGCGCTTGCTGCAGACACGACATCTTTTTTGGGGGTTCGTTGGGTAGGGGTACTCGGGAGGACATAAAGATAATGCCTCTCATGCAGCCGACTGCATTTGGTTGGGGATGTGAATGGGGGAAGTACGGGCGCTGCAGAAGTGGTGGGTTCCCAATTAGGATTGGCGAATGCAGCAGGAAGGGCATTATGGGCACGACGGGCCTGTGTTTGTCTTCTTGGTGGCAGCGGGACACTACTTGTGCTTGCCACCTCACCAGCTTGAACTGCACTTATGGGACTCGCCACGTCACCAAGTGTTACTGCAGTGCTGGTTTGACTACGACCAGGGTGTACTAGGCCGCTGGCGCTTGCCAGTTATATAAAAAGCTACCAAAAAAACTGTTAGCGATCGCAGGGATCAGGCCTGACTCTGCGAACGCTGCAGTTATGCATTTAGTGTTTTGTAAGTGACAGTGATCGATCGATACTGCACTTGGGTGGGCTGAGCTGGGCCGGGCGGAGGGGCAAAATGCAGGTGCTAGCAGGTATCTGGGCTGATCCCGCTAACACTGTGTTTTTGGGAACCCTAAACTGCTGGGGACGCTAGTATAGATCTGATCGGATCAGATATTGATCCGTTCAGATACTATACCACTAAGGGAGCTGTACGGTGCGTGCGTGGGTGTTAGCGCTACTGGCGCTAACCTGACGCTGCCTGGGGATGGTGCTTGCCAGTTCACTAAAATGCTACCAAAAAAATGTTAGCGATCGCAGGGATCAGGCCTGACTCTGCGAACGCTGCAGTTATGCGTTTAGTGTTTTGTAAGTGACAGTGATCGATCGATACTGCACTTGGGTGGGCCGGGCGGAGGGGCAAAACGCAGGTGCTAGCAGGTATCTGGGCTGATCCCGCTAACACTGTGTTTTTGGGAACCCTAAACTGCTGGGGACGCTAGTATAGATCTGATCGGATCAGATATTGATCCGATCAGATACTATACCACTAAGGGAGGCGTATGCTGCGTGCGTGGGTGTTAGCGGTACTGGCGCTAATCTGGCGCTGCCTGGGGCGACGCATATCACCGCCGGGCGATCAGGGGGCTAAACCTTTATTCGGTAATAAACGGCGGGTGCCCTGACACTAAAAAAAATAAACAAACTAACCAGCGTCACCCGTAACACTTATACAGTGATCAGTGGTGAAAGGGTTAACTAGGGGGCCATCAAGGGGTTAAAACATTTATTAGGTAGTATATGGGGGTCCCTGTCACTATAAAACGCTGACGGCGAACCTAAATATTTAGGTCCCTAACTAGCATCACCAGCGACACTAATACAGCGATCAGAAAAATGATCGCTTAGCGACACTGGTGACGGGGGGTGATCAAGGGGTTAAAACTTTATTAGGGGGGGTTAGGGGGGTATCCTAGACCTAAAGGGGGCTAATATTCACTGTCCCAACACTGTAACTGTCACAAACTGACACCAATGCAGTAATCAGAAAAAAAAAAAAAAACTGCTGGTGTCAGTTTGTGACAGGGAGGGGGGGGGTGATTGGGGGGGGATCGGGGGGCGATCGGGGGGGGATCGGGGTGTTTTGTGTGCCTGGCATGTTCTACTGTGTTGTGTAGTGTTGGTGCACTCACAGTGATGTCTTCTCTCCTCGGCGCTGCAACGGAATACCGAGCCGAGGAGAGATGACATCATTTCCTTTGCTGCTGTTTAGCATACAGCAGCAAAGGAAGTTATCTGATTGGCCGGCGGCGATCGCGAGGGGGGGGCCACGAACGGATGGTCTCCCCCTCATCTCCGATCGCCGGGGAACAAAAGACGACCACCTCGGGCACCGGGGGGGGGGTCCGATCGGACCCCCCACCCGCGGAAGGCAAATCACGTATATATACGTGATTTTGCCTGTCCGTGCCACCTTGCTGACGTAAATCGGCGTGAGGCGGTCATCAAGTGGTTAAAAAAATTTAAATCGCCGTAATTACCTTTTATTTTTCTATTCTTCTTTGCACTTCCTGGTTCTCCTCCCGTGGGAGCAGGCGTGTTTCTAGCCTCTCCCAGACTCCTGGGAGCTAGTCTCAGGCTTCCCAGGATGCCACTGAGCATGTGCGGGAACGAGCGGTGAATGCTGGGAGCACAGCATTCACCACATGCAGGAAATAAATGCTTGTGGGCTTCAAATGCCCACAATGAAGATGGAAACCGCCTGCAGTGAATAATATAAGTTATTCTTTCCGACGAAATCTGACACAGGCGGACATATTACACACAATATGTGAGTATGTAATGCTGAGAAGAAAAGTTTATGAATGAACTCAAAAAAAAAAAAACGATAGATAGGTGGACCCCCGCTTTAAGATGGTAAACATAATAGTAGGATATGTGCAAAGGTATCAATCCAGCTTGCATCGCGGCTTACCACAGTCATGGCTCTACCCACTGTCCTGAAATGAGGAATACTCCTCTAATTTTTGGATTTGTGATAGAATGAGCCATGTGAATACCTTCTGCGTTAAGAAGGCTTTACTATGGTGTGCGCTGAATAGAGTGAGGGCCTTTTGCCTTAGCCCCTTTTCACCATGACCTGTATGGGTATACAGTCCCTCCACCAACATCCAGCTATACAAAGAATTGGGTTCAAACTTTAAAGCTAAAACCCAAAATACCCAAATATTTTTTATATACAAGAGCCATGTGAATTTTGGTCTCCTGCTACACCCATACCCCACCCCCCACCGCTCCAAAAAAAGACCCTAGCAAAATTCCATTACAATAAAATATACCATCCATTAACCACTTCAGCCCCGGACCATTATGCTGCCTAAGAACCAGAGGACTTTTTCCAATTGGGCACTGCGTCGCTTTAACTGCTAATTGCGCGGTCATGCAATGCTGTACCCAAACAAAATTTGCATCCTTTTCTTCCCACAAATAGAGCTTTCTTTTGATGGTATTTGATCACCTCTGCCATTTTTAATGTTTGCGCTATAAACGGAAAAAGACCGAAAATTTGGAAAAAAAATGATATTTTCTACTGTTTGTTATAAAAAAAAATCCAATAAACTCAATTTTAGTCATACATTTAGGCCAAAATGTATTCGGCCACATGTCTTTGGTAAAAAAAAAGTAAATAAGCGTATATTTATTGGTTTGCGCAAAAGATATAGCGTCTACAAACTAGGGTACATTTTCTGGAATTTACACAGCTTTTAGTTTATGACTGCCTATGTCAATTCTTGAGGTGCTAAAATGGCAGGGCAGTACAACCCCCCCCCCCAAATGACCCCATTTTGGAAAGTAGACACCCCAAGGAAATTGCTGAGAGGCATGTGGAACCCATTGAATATTTATTTTTTTTGTCCCAAGTGACTGAGTAATGACAAAAAAAATATATATTTACAAAAAGTTGTCACTAAATGATATATTGCTCACACAGGCCATGGGCCTATGTGGAATTTCACCCCAAAATACATTCAGCTGCTTCTCCTGAGTACGGGGATACCACATGTGTGGGACTTTTTGGGAGCCTAGCCGCGTACGGGGCCCCCGAAAACCAATCACCGCCTTCAGGATTTCTAAGGGCGTAAATTTTTGATTTCACACCTCACTACCTATCACAGTTTTGAAGGCCATAAAATGCCCAGATGGCACAAACCCCCCCCCCCCAAATGACCCCATTTTGGAAAGTAGACACCCCAAGCTATTTGCTGAGAGGCATGTTGAGTCCATGGAATATTTTATATTTTGACACAAGTTACGGGAAAGTGACAATTTTTTTTTTTTTTTTTTGCACAAAGTTGTCACTAAATGATATATTGCTCACACAGGCCATGGGCATATGTGGAATTGCACCCCAAAATACATTTAGCTGCTTCTCCTGAGTATGGGGATACCACACGTGTGGGACTTTTTGGGAGCCTAGCCGCGTACGGGGCCCCGAAAACCAATCACCGCCTTCAGGATTTCTAAGGGTGTAAATTTTTGATTTCACTCTTCACTGTCTATCACAGTTTCGGAGGCCATGGAATGCCCAGGTGGCACAAACCCCCCCAAATGACCCAATTTTGGAAAGTAGACACCCCAAGCTATTTGCTGAGAGGCATGGTGAGTATTTTGCAGCTCTCATTTGTTTTTGAAAATGAAGAAAGACAAGAAAAAACATTTTTTTTTTCTTTTTTCAATTTTCAAAACTTTGTGACAAAAAGTGAGGTCTGCAAAATACTCACTATACCTCTCAGCAAATAGCTTGGGATGTCTACTTTCCAAAATGGGGTCATTTGGGGGGGGGGGGGTTTTGCCACCTGGGCATTCCATGGCCTCCGAAACTGTGATAGGCAGTGAAGAGTGAAATCAAAAATTTACGCCCTTAGAAAGCCTGAAGGCGGTGCTTGGTTTTCGGGGTCCCGTACGCGGCTAGGCTCCCAAAAATTTTCACACATGTGGTATCCCCGTACTCAGGAGAAGCAACAGAATGTATTTTGGGGTGTAATTTCACATATTCCCATGGCATGTTTGAGCAATATATCATTTAGTGACAACTTTGTGCAAAAAAACAAAATTTGTCTCTTTCCCGCAACTTGTGTCACAATATAAAATATTCCATGGACTCTACATGCCTCTCAGCAAATAGCTTGGGGTGTCTACTTTCCAAAACGGTCATTTGGGGGGGTTTTGAACTGTCCTGGCATTTTATGCACAACATTTAGAAGCTTATGTCACACATCACCCACTCTTCTAACCACTTGAAGACAAAGCCCTTTCTGACACTTTTTGTTTACATGAAAAAATTATTTTTTTTTGCAAGAAAATTACTTTGAACACCCAAACATTATATATTTTTTTTAAAGCAAATGCCCTAGAGATTAAAATGGTGGGTGTTTCATTTTTTTTTTTTTCACACAGTATTTGCGCAGCGATTTTTCAAACGCATTTTTTGGGGAAAAAAACACACTTTTTTAAATTTTAATGCACTAAAACACACTATATTGCCCAAATGTTTGATGAAATAAAAAAGATGATCTTAGGCCCAGTACATGGATACCAAACATGACATGCTTTAAAATTGCGCACAAACGTGCAGTGGCGACAAACTAAATACATTTTTAAAAGCCTTTAAAAGCCTTTACAGGTTACCACTTTAGATTTACAGAGGAGCATGGTGCAATTGCTGTTTACATTTGACACCAGACCGACACTTGCGTTCGCCTTTGCGCGAGAGCAGGGGGGGACAGGGGTGCTTTTTTTTTTTTTTCTTTATTATTTTTTTGCTTTTCTATCTTATTTTTAAACTGTTCCTTTCATTTTTTTTTTTAAATCATTTTTATTGTTATCTCAGGGAATGTAAATATCCCCTATGATAGCAATAGGTAGTGACAGGTACTCTTTTTTGAAAAAAATTGGTGTCTATTAGACCCTAGATCTCTCCTCTGCCCTCAAAGCATCTGACCACACCAAGATCGGTGTGATAAAATGCTTTCCTAATTTCCCAATGGCGCTGTTTACATCCGGCGAAATCTAAGTCATGAAATGCTCGTAGCTTACGGTTTCTTAGGCCATAGAGATGTTTGGAGCCACTCTGATCTCTGATCAGCTCTATAGTCAGCTGGCTGAATCACCGGCTGCATTCTCAGATTCCCTGTTGAGACAGGAGAGCCAGAGAAAAACACGGAAGACGGTGGGGGGGGGGCATTCCCTCCCACTGCTTGTAAAAGCAGTCTAGAGGCTAATTAGCCACTAGGATTGCTTTTACATGAAAGCCGACCGCTGGCTGAAAAGAATGATACCAAGATGATACCTAAACCTGCAGGCATCATTCTGGTATAACCACTCAAAGTCGTGAATGGCGTACCTGAAGACAAAAAAATGGTTAACAATAAAACACAGTAAATGGTAAAGTATAAAAAATTGCATACCTGAAAAGCAAACATGATAAAACATAATAACAATAAAACATTGCAGAAAAGAGTACAGTAAAAAAGAGCAGAACAATAGAGAGAGAATAGAGAGAGAGAGAACAATAAAACGACAACTATTTTTTTTATTTTATATATTTTTATTTTTTTTTTACACTTTTTTTTGTAACTGTAACTTTTATAACTGTAACCGGTTCCAGGTTCGGGTCTCTCAAAATGCGATGGCATCTTGGGAGACCCTGTGAAAGTGTGCCTAGTCTGTGCAATGCTGTACCCTACGTTAATACTCAACTAGTGTATGGTAGCGTTCAAAACATTCACCAATGCAAAGACCAGGATTGTCAGGACAGGAGGGACAATAATAGCGGTTGTCACGCCTATATCCCCGCTTGCTGCAGACACGACATCTTTTTTGGGGGGGTTCGCTGGGTAGGGGTACTTGGGAGGACATAAGGAAAATGCCTCTCATGCAGCCAACTGCATTTGGTTGGGGATGTGAATGGGGGAAGTACGGGTGCTGCAGAAGTGGTGGGTTCCCAATTAGGATTGGCGAATACAGCAGGAAGGGCACTATGGGCACGACGGGCCTGTGTTTGTCTTCTTCTTGGTGGCAGCGGGACACTACTTGTGCTTGCCACCTCACCAGCTTGAACTGCACTTATGGGACTCGCCACGTCACCAAGTGTTACTGCAGTGCTGGTTTGACTACAACCGGGGTGTACTAGGCAGCTGGTGCTTGCCAGTTCACCAAAACGCTACCAAAAAAACTGTTAGCGATCGCAGGGATCAGACCTGACTCTGCGAACGCTGCAGTTATGCGTTTAGTGTTTTGTAAGTGACAGTGATCGATCGATACTGCACTTGGGTGGGCTGGGCTGGGCCGGGCGGAGGCACAAAACGCAGGTGCTAGCGGGTATCTGGGCTGATCCCGCTAACACTGCGTTTTTGGGAACCCTAAACTGCTGGGGACGCTAGTATAGATCTGATCGGATCAGATATTGATCCGTACAGATACTATACCACTAAGGGAGGCATATGCTGCGTGCGTGGGTGTTAGCGGTACTGGTGCTAATCTGCCTGGGGCGACGCATATCACCGCAGGGCGATCAGGGGGCTAAACCTTTATTCGGTAATAAACGACGAGTGCCCTGACACTATAAAAAATAAACTAACTAACCAGCGTCACCCGTAACTGTTATACGGTGATCAGTGGTGAAAGGGTTAACTAGGGGGCAATCAAGGGGTTAAAACATTTATTAGATAGTATATGGGGGTCCCTGTCGCTATAAAACGCTGACGGCGAACCTAAATATTTACCTCCCTAACTAGCATCACCAGTGACACTAATACAGCGATCAGAAAAATGATCGCTTAGCGACACTGGCGACGGGGGGTGATCAAGGGGTTAAAACTTTATTAGGGGGGCTTAGTGGGGTACCCTAGACCTAAAGGGGGCTAACAGTAACTGTCCTACCACACTAACTGTCACAAACTGACACCATGCAGTAATCAGAAAAAAAAAAAAAACTGCTTGGTGTCAGTGTGACAGGGGGGGCGATTAGGGGGTGATCGGGGGGGGATCGGGGGGTAAAGGGGGGTGTTTTGTGTGCCTGGCATGTTCTACTGTATGTGTAGTGTGTTTTCACTCACATCGCAGTCTTCTCTCCTCTGCGCCGGAACGGAAAATACTGAGCCGAGGAGAGATGACATCATTTCCTTTGCTGCTGTTTAGCATACAGCAGCACAGGAATGATCTGATTGGCTGGCGGCGATCGCGAGGGGGGGCCACAAACGGATGGTCTCCCCCTCATCTCCGATCGCCGTTGGACAAAAGGGGACCGCCTTGGACACCGGGGGGGGGGTCCGATCGGACCCCCCGCCCGCGGGAGGCAGATCACGTACATATACGTGATTCTGCCTGCCCGTGCCACCTTGCCGACGTAAATCGGCGTGAGGCGGTCCTTAAGTCGTTAAGAGGTTCTTCACCCTGTAAACAAAAAATTGAAAAGAACAAATACTATAGCTGCTGACTTTTAAAAAAAATACACATCTACCTGTCCCCGGATACATCAATGTCCTCACCCGCTCTTTGACGGTCTTCTGGTCTAGGCGCCGGCACCTTAAATGTGGGCAGACGATTGTGATTCCTTGTGGCTTTACAGCTGGCTGCCCAGTGTGCATGTGAGAGCTGTGCATTGTAAATCAGCCCATGGTCTCTTGGGGCACGTCACAGATCCCAGGAAGGAGAGGGGGAGGCGAACTTCCGCTCTGATCAAAGAGGAGATCTGTGGGAGCGGGTATCTGTCAAAATTCTAACATTCGTTTTCAAACCATGGCTCTGTCCTGAGTGGCTCTGTCACGAGTGATGCGCAGTTTCACCGACGCAGTTATCAATTCTGATCATGTCTTCTCTTTCACAGGTAATTGTCTCCTATCCATCTGTACATCTCTACTGAACTGACTTTGCTGGCTTTGCTGTAACATATTTTTGGTAATTGTCTCCTGCTGCCATATCTTTTAACTTTCATATTTACTGCTAGCTCTATAACAAACACACTGCAATAGCAATATTACTGGTGATTGATTCTCTACTCCATGTGGCTTGAGTGATGAAGAGAGGTAATTAGCTTTATGACCCTAGCCTGTGTCTGTAGCTGGTCTGGCACTGGCCATCTCCTCCCCATATTCACATGTCTCACATCAGACCCAATAATGACCAACTGAGAAATGCATCCCAGCTTGGTCTCCCTATAAATTTATGGCAGCTTATGGGGTGGCGCAGACAGGGGCAGGGCGCAGACATCATGGCTCTGTCCTGAGTGGCTCTGTCAAGAGTGATGCGCAGTTTCACCGACGCAGTTATCAAGAAAGCAGGATAACTAAAGCTGCATGAACAACAACAAGAACTCTACTCCACTCTGCAAGACGACAAGCAAACCAGCTTTGACATTTATTTTATATTAGGTTAGTTTCCCACTCTCTATCCACTAACATGCTCCTTATTCTCTTCCTTCTCACATTGGTGTCTTCTATCCTCAAATTATCTTTACTCTACCTCTCCTCTCTTCCCTGCAGCATGCACATATCACCCTCACTCCTACTCTCTCCCTACTATGGCACCCATCATCTCCTGCATTTGTTGCACCCACATGCTGACAAACACCAGGGCCACTAGATACGTGCGCTCATGCACATCCCACTCCCACCTTGCCTTCCTCGCCCTCCTCCTTCCTCTAGTCTCAGGTGACATTTCTCCTAATCCTGGTCTGCCATTTTCCAAATGCAAGCCACATATCCAATACCCCTCCCCCTCTGGCAACCACCGCAATCCACTCAGTTTAATTTCTATCCCCCTGCTTCCTCAAAGCACTCCACCAATCTCATGCGTCCTTTGGAACGCCCGCTCCATCTGTAACAAGCTAACATCTGTACATGACCTCTTCATCTCTCATGGCTTGAACATACTCGCCATAACAGAAACCTGGCTTCAAAATTTTGACTCAGCTTCTCCTGCTGCCCTCTCCCATGGTGGTCTCCATTGGACTCACTCCCCCAGACCCAACAGACAGAAAGGAGGTGGAGTTGGCTTCCTTCTATCCCCACAAAGCACCTTCCTGTCCCTCCCTCTCTATCCCTCTCTTCTTTCGAGATGCACTGTATTCGTCTCTTTTCTCCCATTTCTCTAAAGGTTTTCCGCAGTTTATTTTTGGGGCCTCCAGGACCGGTATCGCGCTTTCTTGATGACTTTGCTGCCTGGCTACCCTACTTTCTCTCCTCTGAAATACACACCATTATTCTTGGTGACTTTAACATTCCTGTCAATGTTAACAGCCCAACTACAGCACATACTTCCACTCACTCCAATGGTAATACCCTTGACCTTGTATTCTCCCATCTCTGCAACCCTGGCAACCTCACCAACACCCCCTTTCCTCTCTCTGATCACAACCTCATTACTTTCACTGTATCCTTGCCTCCAACCACCCATCCCTCCAAGCAGCAAACAATTACTTGTAGAAACCTTCGCCACTTTAACCCTTCTCTTCTCTATTCTGCTACTGACCACCTATATGACATAATCTCTCCCCTGTCCTGTCCTGACCTGGCCACCTCTGTCTACAACAGTTTACTCTCATCATCACTAGATGCACTTGCTCCTCTAACCACACGCAGAATCAGAAATAGAAATCTCAAGAGACATTGCTGTGCTCTTGAACGACTGTGGCGTAAAACCAAATGCCTGCAAGATTTCACCCTATATAAATCTGCCCTTCTAAAATACAATTCATGCATCCATGCTGCCAAACAAACCTACTTTGTCTCTCTTATTAATTCCTTGTCATCCAGTCCCCGTCGGCTCTTCTCAACCTTTAACTCTCTGCTTCGTCCCCCACCCCCTCTACCCACTAACTCACTCACTGCCCAAGAGATTGCCAATCACTTCAAAGACAAGATCGATGCAATTCGTGAGGACATCTCCACTGTGCGTACGTCTTCCCCACCCAACATACCTTGCCTAGCAGCACATTCAACACTCTCCTCTTTTGAATTGGCTACTACTGAAGAGGTTACAAAATATTTTCTCGGATGCCCACCTAACCAATTGTCCCTTGGATCCTGTTCCCTCACAACTACTACAGTCACTCTCTTCTTCTATCCTATGCTCCCTCACCCACATCTTCAATCTCTCTCTCTCTAGTGGCATCTTCCCCTCCCCTCTAAAACATGCGCAGATCACTCCCATTCTTAAAAAGCCTTCACTGGACCCTACCGACCTGAACAATTTAAGACCCATCTCATTGCTCCCATTCACCTCTAAACTTCTAGAACGCTTAGTCTACAACCGTCTTAGCCCCTACCTCAATGAAAATAACCTTCTTGGCCCCTTACAATCTGGCTTTCGCTCGCAGCACTTCACGGAAACTGCTTTACTAAAACTCACTAACGATTTACTAACTGCTAAAACCAACAGCCAGAACTCCATACTCCTACTACTTGACCTCTCTGCGGCCTTTGATACTGTTGTCCACCCGCTTCTTCTCAATAAACTACATTCCCTTGGCCTCCGAGATTCTGCTCCATCCTGGTTCTCTGCCTATTTATCACAGCGCTCCTTCAGTGTCACCTACAACTCTGTCTCCTCCTCTCCATTGCCCCTTTCTGTGGGGGTCCCCCAAGGCTCGGTTCTTGGACCCCTTCTCTTCTCTATCTATACCTCCTCCCTTGGTCACTTGATAACCGCCCATGGCTCCCAATACCACTTATATGCTGATGACACCCAAATCTATCTGTCTACTCCTCACCTCACTCCTTCAGTCTCCTCTCGCATTACTAACTTACTAACTGACAAATCAGCATGGATGTCGCACCACTTCCTTAAACTAAATCTCTCTAAAACTGAGCTATTAATATTCCCCCCCGGCCGTGCCCCCTCCATGACTTTTCCATCAAAATCAACAATGCAACCATCAGTCCCTCCCCTCACGCCAGGGTACTCGGTGTAATCCTAGACTCTGACTTGTCATTTCAGCCTTAAATCCAATCGTTGTCAAAAGTTTGTAGAATTCACCTTCGTTACATCTCTAAAATTCGCCCCTTTTTAACAAATGACACCACCAAGCTCCTCATTCACTCCCTTGTTATCTCTCGCCTTGACTATTGCAACTCCCTTCTCATTGGCTTACCTCTCCATAGGCTATCCCCTCTTCAGTCTATCATGAATGCTGCTGCCAGACTTATCCACCTTACCAACCGCTCAGTGTCTGCCAACCCTCTCCTCCAATCCTTACACTGGCTCCCAATCACCCAGCGAATTAAATTCAAAATACTAACCACAACATACAAAGCCATACACAACTCTGCCCCGAGCTACATCACCAATCTTGTCTCCAAATATCACCCAAATCATCCTCTCCGCTCTTCTCAAGACCTCCTACTCTCAAGCCCTCTCATCTCCTCCTCTCATGCTTGTCTCTAGGATTTCTCCAGAGTCTCTCCCATCCTCTGGAACTCGCTACCTCCATCTATCTGGCTATCCTCTACTCTTGCTACCTTCAGGGGATCCCTGAAAACTCACCTTTTCACGTCTCCAACTAATCTCCTACCACTTCCACCAGCTCATTCCCCACAGTTACAACCTTTTGTACCACCTGCCCCACCCTATTAGATTGTAAGCTCTTATGAGCAGGGCCCTCTTAATCCTCTTGTATTTTATTGTATTATAACTGTATTGTCTCCCTTTTATATTGTAAAGCGCTGCGTAAACTGTTGGCGCTATATAAATCCTGTATAATAATAATAATAATAATAATTATTATTATTTTTTTTAATTTTATTTTTCATACTTGAACCCAAAATCCATTTCTAGTGGGAAATGTGTAATGCATAGAATGCAGGGGTCTGGGGTATATCATGTACAGAGTGTAGAGGTCAGGACCAGAGGCGGCTCTCTAATTAGGCTATTTAGGCGGCCGCCTAAGGCCCCGCACTGACAGGGGCCTCGTGGCCGTCTAATTTGCTTGTGCTCAATCACTGATGTCGATGCCGGCGGCTCCGCCTACCCCCGCTGGGGCTCTGTGGCTCTGGGGCTGACTGACAAATCGGGTACTGCCCAAGAAATAGCGGCCCCAGCACGGATCAGTGGCATTCCGGTCCGGTGGCAGCAGGTGCGAACAGCGGGACAGTTGAGGCCTCTAGGTAGCGGCAGCGGCCAGATGACAGCACCCGCCTCCAGGTGCCATCTCTACAAGGCGTGTGTGCGGGCGGCGGCATGTCCATGTGGGAGCCACAGCTGGGCTGCTCCTTCAGCCTGCGCTCAACCGACCTCTCTGCACCTGCCTCCAGCTGAGCTGCCCCGTGACTGAAGATGAAGGAGCTCAGCCTCCAATCTCCTGATGCCGCCTGGCCAACCAGAGAGAAGGTGAGTGCCCGTGCAGCCTTCCTGTGTGCCTGGATAGGAGGAGCGGTGAGCGGCGGCATATAGTGGAATTGATCTTTCTATATTCCTCCTGCAGCCTCTGAATCATCTGCAGGAAGGAGAGGAGGAGAAGTTAGCATTCAGCGGCTGCAGGAGGAATATAAAAAGTTAAATTCCACTATATGCAGCCGGCCCTTGTGCTCCTTGGCTCCTCCCCCAGTGCTCTCCACCCCCCTGCTCTCCAGCTCCCCCTGCTTTCCACTCGCATTCTGACTCCCCTCCTCTCAAGCTCCCCCGTGCTCTCCAGCCCCCACCCCTACTATGCTCTCCACCTTCCCCAGTGCTTTCTGACCCCACACCCCCAGTGCTCTCCAGCTCCTCCCTGTTCTTTGCCCCCCCTCTCCTGCTCAGTGCTCTCACAGACTTGGACATGGAACACAGGAGGGTCTGCAGACAGGGCTAGGGATCTCTCTCACCCCCCCCCCCTTTCACTCACCCCCCTTTTTCTCACCTTCTCCTATCTTTCTCTCCCCCCTACCTCTTTATGTCACCCTCCTTTCTCTCACCCCTCGTCGCTCTCCCTCGTACCTCCCCTCTCTTTCTCACCTCCCTCCTCTGTGTCACCCCAGTCTCTCTCACCCCCACTCACCCCTTCCCACCACTCACACCCTCTCTCTCTTTCCCCCCTCTCTCTCTCTCTCTTCCCCCCTCTCTCTCCCACCTCTCTCTCTCTCTCCCCCCCTCTCTCCCCCTTCTCCCTCTCTCTCTCCCCCTCTCTCTCACCTCTCGTCTCTTTCTCTCTCGCACTACCCCTCTCTTCCACAACCCTTTTCTCTCTCTCCCCCCCCTCTCTTTCTCACCTCCATCCTCTGTGTCTCACCCTCACTCACCTCTTCCCACCACTCCCTCCCTCCCTCTCCCCCCTCTCTCTCTCTCCCTTCTCCCTCTCTCTCTTCCCCCTCTCTCTCTCCCCCTCTCTCTCCCCCTCCCCCTCTCTCCCCCTCTCTCCCCCCTCTCTTCCCTTCTCTCCCACCCCTCGTCTCTTTCTCTCTCGCTCCACCCCACTCTTCCACAACCCTTCTCTCTCTCCCTCACCCCCTCTCATTCTTACCTCCCTCTTCTGTGTCACCCCCAGTCTCTCCCACCCCCACTCACTCCCCCTATCCCTCCCTCTCTCCCCACTTTCTCTCTCCCCCCCTCTCTCTCTCCCTCTCCCCCCTCTCTCTCCCCCCTCTCTCTCTCTCCCCCATCTTTCTCCCCCCCCTCTCTCTCTCTCTCCCTCCCTCTCCTCCCTTCTCTCTTTCCCTCTCTCCCCCCTTCTCTCTCTCCCTCTCCCCCCTCTCCCTTACAACCTCTCCCTCCCCCCTCTTTCCCCCCTCTCTACCCCCTCTCTTTCCTTCTTTCCCACCCCTCCCCCTCTCTCTCTCCCCTCTCTCTATCCCTGTCTTTCTCCCTCCCTCCTCCCTCTCTCTCTCTTCACTGTGTTGGGATTCCCCCACTCTCCTTCCTCCCAAGGCATGGGAAATTCTTAGAGGGGTAGGTTGCCACCTTGCTGGATCCCAGATGTTTTTTAGACTGCATATGTCTGATGGGTGAGGAGGGTGCCCTGGAAGTGGTGCTGATGAACTGTGTGCTAGATCCGTGCATGTTTCTGCAGCCATTTTTATTGCTTGAATTTTTTTCCCATTATGGGCGTGAGTGGGGCCTCATGTGTAAAATTCGCCTAAGGTCTCACAAAGCCTAGAGTCACCTCTGGTCAGGACTATAGAATGTACAGAGTGTTGGGGTCAAGAGTAAGAAATGTACAGAATGCAGAGGTCAGAGTATGTAATGTACAGAGTGTAGGAGTCAGGACTATGGAATGCACAGAGTGTTGGGGTTAGGAGTATGGAACACACAGAATGCAGGGGTCGGGGTATGTAATGTACAGAGTGTTGGGGTCAGAAGTATGAAATGCACAGAATGCAAGGGTCAGAGTATAGCAGTCAGGACTATGGATGTACAGAGTGTAGGAGTCAGGACTATAGACTGTACAGAGTGTAGGAGTCGGGACTATGGAATGTGCAGAGTGTAGGAGTCATGACTATAGAATGTGCAGAGCACAGGAGTCAGGACTATGGATTGTACAGAGTGTAGGAGTCAGGACTATGGATTGTACAGAGTGTAGGAGTCAGGACTATGGATTGTACAGAGTGTAGGAGTCAGGACTGTGGATTGTACAGAGTGTAGGAGTCAGGACTGTGGATTGTACAGAGTGTAGGAGTCAGGACTATGGAATGTGCAGAGCGTAGGAGTCAGGACTATGGATTGTACTGAGTGTAGGAGTCAGGACTATGGATTGTATAGAGTGTAGGAGTCAGGACTATGGACGTACAGAGTGTAGGAGTCAGGACTATGGATTGTATAGAGTGTAGGAGTCAGGACTATGGACGTACAGAGTGTAGGAGTCAGGACTATGGATTGTACAGAGTGTAGGAGTCAGGACTATGGATTGTATAGAGTGTAGGAGTCAGGACTATGGACGTACAGAGTGTAGGAGTCAGGACTATGGACGTACAGAGTGTAGGAGTCAGGACTATAGACTGTACAGAGTGTAGGAGTCAGGACTATGGAATGTGCAGAGTGTAGGGGTCATGACTATGGAATGTGCAGAGTGTAGGAGTCAGGACTATGGAATGTGCAGAGCGTAGGAGTCAGGACTATGGATTGTACAGAGTGTAGGAGTCAGGACTATGGAATGTGCAGAGCGTAGGAGTCAGGACTATGGATTGTACAGAGTGTAGGAGTCAGGACTATGGAATGTGCAGAGCGTAGGAGTCAGGACTATGGATTGTACAGAGTGTAGGAGTCAGGACTATGGAATGTGCAGAGCGTAGGAGTCAGGACTATGCCCCGCCGCCGCACATAACCCCATAACCCAATCACAAGGCGCCGGAGACTGAACATGGCGGAGCGCGGGGGACACAAAAATTCAAGATTGTGAGCCGCCGCTGTCTCCTCCTCCTGCTCCCCTCCGGACCGATGGGAAACAAAGAAGAAAAGGTGAGACTCCCTCGTGATGAGAGTTGTGTTGCTGGCCCGGGGGGGGGGGGGAGACACAGTCTGGGAAGAGGGAGTGGCCAACCAGAGAGAGAGAGTGAGTAGAAGAGCAGCTAGAGTCATGCAGTGTAGTGGTCAGTATAGGAATACTGTAGGTAGGATAGTGTAGTGGACAGTAAAGTAGTCAGTGCAGTATAGTGGACAGTATAGTATAGTGGACAGTATAGTGTAGTGGACAGTATAGTATAGTGGACAGTATAGTATAGTGGACAATATAGTGGTCAGTATAGTGGATAGTATAGTGTAGTGGACAGTATAGCGGTCAGTGTAGTGATCAGTATAGTGTAGTGGACAGTATAGTGGGCAGTATAGTGTAATGGACAATATAGTGGTCAGTGTAGTGTAGTGGGCAGTATAGTGTAGTGGACAGTATAGCGGTCAGTGTAGTGGGCAGTATAGTGTAGTGGGCAGTATAGTGGACAGTATAGTGTAGTGGGCAGTGTAGTGGACAGTATAGTGTAGTGGACAGTGTAGTGGACAGTATAGTGTAGTGGACAGTATAGCGGTCAGTGTAGTGGGCAGTATAGTGTAGTGGACAGTATAGTGTAGTGGGCAGTGTAGTGGACAGTATAGTGTAGTGGACAGTATAGCGGTCAGTGTAGTGGGCAGTATAGTGTAGTGGGCAGTACAGTGGACAGTATAGTGTAGTGGGCAGTATAGTGTAGTGGACAGTATAGTGGTCAGTATAGTGTAGTGGGCAGTATAGTGGACAATATAGTGTAGTGGGCAGTATAGTGTAGTGGACAGTATAGCGGTCAGAGTAGTGGTCAGTATAGTGTAGTGGACAGTATAGTGGTCAGTATAGTATAGTGGGCAGTATAGTGTAGTGGACCATATAGTGGTCAGTGTAGTGGGCAGTATAGTGTAGTGGACAGTATAGTGTTCAGTATAGTGTAGTGGTAAGTATAGCGGACAGTATAGTATAGTGGACAGTATAGTATAGTGGACAATATAGTGGTCAGTGTAGTGGACAGTATAGTGGATAGTGTAGTAGACAGTATAGAGGTCAGTATAGTAGGCGGTATAGTGTAGTGGACAGTATAGTGGTCAGTGTAGTGGTCAGTATAGTGTAGTGGACAGTATAGCGGTCAGTGTAGTGAGCAGTATAGTGTAGTGGACATTATAGCGGTCAGTGTAGTGAGCAGTATAGTGTAGTGGACAGTATAGTAGTCAGTGTAGTGGTCAGTATAGTGTAGTGCACAGTACAGCAGTCAGTGTAGTGAGCAGTATAGTGTAGTGGACAGTATAGTAGTCAGTGTAGTATAGTGGTCAGTGTAGTGGACAGTAGAGTGTAGTGGTCAGTATAGGAATCAGGTTGGTTAGTACTATTGTAGGAAGGGAAGGGACAGGACTCGGGGAGTGCTAAAAGTCGACAGGTTAGGGGGCGCAAATTACTTGCCTAGCCCCGGGCGCTGACAACCCACGCTACGCCACTGTTCAATCGCTCACATGTTTTTGAACTATGGGGCTTGGGGAGGCAGCTTCTTTCCTTGTCTGTCGGTTGTCACAACTATGCAGCGCGCAGCAGAGAGAAGTGCTGTGAAACTCCTCCCCGGCTCCATGCTACATTCCTAATTGGCAGAGCTGCAGGAAACCTCACAGTGTTGAGAAAAAATAGCCCGGGCATAGCTAACAGAGCGGTGCTGGCTGCATTCTTCGAGAGGTGAGAGAGAGCTGGGGGGAGGGGAGGATTTGTGAGAGAGCTTGGGGGGATTTATGAGAGAGCTGGGGGGGAACTGTGAGAGAGCTAGGCTGGGATTTGTGAGATCTGGGGGGAGGATCTGTGAGAGATCTGGGGGGGATTTGTGAGAGAGCTGGGGGAGATTTGTGAGAGAGCCGGGGGGTTTGTGAGAGAGCTGGGCTGGGATCTGTGAGAGAGCTGGGCTGGGATCTGTGAGAGAGCTGAAGGGATTTGTGAGAGAGCCGCGGGGATTTGTGAGAGAGCTGGGGGGGATTTGTGAGAGGGCTGGGGAGGATCTGTGAGAGAGCTGGGGAGGATCTGTGAGAGAGCTAGGAAGGATCTGTGAGAGAGCTAGGAAGGATCTGTGAGAGAGCTTGTAGGGGGGATTTGTGAGAGAGCTGGGGGGGGATTTGTGAGAGAGCTGGGGAGGATCTGTGAGAGAGCTGGGCTGGGATCTGTGAGAGCTGGGGGGATCTATGAGAGAGCTGAGGGGATTTGTGAGAGAGCCGGGGATAATTTGTGAGAGAGCTGGGGGGGATCTGTGAGAGAGCTGGGCTGGGATCTGTGAGAGAGCTGGGGGGATCTATGAGAGAGCTGAGGGGATTTGTGAGAGAGCTGGGGAGGATCTGTGAGAGAGCTGGGGGGATCTGTGAGAGAGCTTGGGAGGATCTGTGAGAGAGCTGGGGAGGATCTGTGAGAGAGCTGGGGGGAGGTCTGTGAGAGAGCTGGGGGGGATTTGTGAGAGAGCTGGGGAGGATCTGTGAGAGAGCTGGGAGAGGGGATTTGTGAGAGAACTGGGGAGGATCTGTGAGAGAGCTGGGGGGTCTGTGAGAGAGCTGGGCTGAGATCTGTGAGAGAGCTGGGGGGATCTATGAGAGAGCTGAGGGGATTTGTGAGAGAGCCGGGGATGATTTGTGAGAGAGCTGGGGGGGATCTGTGAGAGAGCTGGGGAGGATCTGTGAGAGAGCTGGGGGGAGGTCTGTGAAAGAGCTGGGGGGGATTTGTGAGAGAGCTGGGGAGGATCTGTGAGAGAGCTGGGAGAGGGGATTTGTGAGAGAGCTGGGGAGGATCTGTGAGAGAGCTGGGGGGTCTGTGAGAGAGCTGGGCTGGGATTTGTGAGAGAGCTGGGGAGGATCTGTGAGAGAGCTGGGGAGGATCTGTGAGAGAGCTGGGGAGGATCTGTGAGAGAGCTGGTAGGGGGGATTTGTGAGAGAGCTGGGGGGGATTTGTGGGAGAGTCGGGGGGTTGTGAGAGAGCTGGGCTGGGATCTGTGAGAGAGCTGGGGGGATCTATGAGAGAGCTGGGGGGATCTATGAGAGAGCTGAGGGGATTTGTGAGAGAGCTAGGCTGGGATTTGTGAGATCTGGGGGGAGGATCTGTGAAAGATCTGGGGGGGATTTGTGAGAGAGCTGGGGGAGATTTGTGAGAGAGCCGGGGGGTTTGTGAGAGAGCTGGGCTGGGATCTGTGAGAGAGCTGGGCTGGGATCTGTGAGAGAGCTGAAGGGATTTGTGAGAGAGCCGCGGGGATTTGTGAGAGAGCTGGGGGGGATTTGTGAGAGGGCTGGGGAGGATCTGTGAGAGAGCTGGGGAGGATCTGTGAGAGAGCTAGGAAGGATCTGTGAGAGAGCTAGGAAGGATCTGTGAGAGAGCTTGTAGGGGGGATTTGTGAGAGAGCTGGGGGGGGGATTTGTGAGAGAGCTGGGGAGGATCTGTGAGAGAGCTGGGCTGGGATCTGTGAGAGCTGGGGGGATCTATGAGAGAGCTGAGGGGATTTGTGAGAGAGCCGGGGATGATTTGTGAGAGAGCTGGGGGGGATCTGTGAGAGAGCTGGGCTGGGATCTGTGAGAGAGCTGGGGGGATCTATGAGAGAGCTGAGGGGATTTGTGAGAGAGCTGGAGAGGATCTGTGAGAGAGCTGGGGGGGATCTGTGAGAGAGCTGGGGAGGATCTGTGAGAGAGCTGGGGAGGATCTGTGAGAGAGCTGGGGGGAGGTCTGTGAGAGAGCTGGGGGGGATTTGTGAGAGAGCTGGGGAAGATCTGTGAGAGAGCTGGGAGAGGGGATTTGTGAGAGAGCTGGGGAGGATCTGTGAGAGAGCTGGGGGGTCTGTGAGAGAGCTGGGCTGGGATCTGTGAGAGAGCTGAGGGGATTTGTGAGAGAGCCGGGAATGATTTGTGAGAGAGCTGGGGGGGATCTGTGAGAGAGCTGGGGAGGATCTGTGAGAGATCTGGGGGGAGGTCTGTGAGAGAGCTGGGGGGGATTTGTGAGAGAGCTGGGGAGGATCTGTGAGAGAGCTGGAAGAGGGGATTTGTGAGAGAGCTGGGGAGGATCTGTGAGAGAGCTGGGGGGTCTGTGAGAGAGCTGGGCTGGGATTTGTGAGAGAGCTGGGGAGGATCTGTGAGAGAGCTGGGGAGGATCTGTGAGAGAGCTGGTAGGGGGGATTTGTGAGAGAGCTGGGGGGGATTTGTGAGAGAGCCGGGGGGTTGTGAGAGAGCTGGGCTGGGATCTGTGAGAGAGCTGGGGGGATCTATGAGAGAGCTGAGGGGATTTGTGAGAGAGCTGAGGGGATTTGTGAGAGAGCCGGGGGGGATTTGTGAGAGAGCTGGGGGGAGGTCTGTGAGAGAGCTGGGGGGGATTTGTGAGAGAGCTGGGGAGGATCTGTGAGAGAGCTGGGAGGGGGGGGTTTGTGAGAGAGCTGGGGAGGATCTGTGAGAGAGCTGGGGGGTCTGTGAGAGAGTTGGGCTGGGATTTGTGAGAGAGCAGGGGGAATCTGTGAGAGAGCTGGGGGATTTGTGAGGGAGCTGGGGGAGGATTTCTGAGAGAGCTGGGGGGATTTGTGAGAGAGCTGGGGGGGATTTGTGAGAGAGCTGGGTGGGATTTGTGAGAGAGCTGGGGAGGATCTGTGAGAGAGCTGGGGGAGTCTGTGAGAGAGCTTGGCTGGGATTTGTGAGAGAGCTGGGGGAATCTGTGAGAGAGCTGGGGGGGATTTGTGAGAGAGCTGGGGGAGGATTTGTGAGAGAGCTGGGGGAGGATTTGTGAGAGAGCTGGGGGAGGATTTGTGAGAGAGCTGGGAGGGGGGATTTGTGAGAGAGCTGGGGGGTCTGTGAGAGAGCTGGGCTGAGATTTGTGAGAGAGCAGGGGGAATCTGTGAGAGAGCTGGGGGGATTTGTGAGGGAGCTGGGGGAGGATTTGTGAGAGAGCTGGGGGAGGATATGTGAGAGAGCTGGGAGGGGGATTTGTGAGGGAGCTGGGAGGGGGATTTGTGAGAGAGCTGGGAGGGGGATTTGTGAGAGAGCTGGGAGGGGGATTTGTGAGGGAGCTGGGAGGGGGATTTGTGAGAGAGCTGGGAGGGGGATTTGTGAGAGAGCTGGGAGGGGGATTTGTGAGAGAGCTGGGGGGGGGGATTTGTGAGAGAGCTGGGAGGGGGATTTGTGAGGGAGCTGGGAGGGGGATTTGTGAGAGAGCTGGGAGGGGGATTTGTGAAGGAGCTGGGAGGGGGATTTGTGAGAGAGCTGGGGGATCTGTGAGAGAGCTGGGGGGATTTGTAAAAGATTGGGGGGATCATTGAGAGAGCTGGGGGGATTTGTGAGAGAGCTGGGGGGATTTGTGAGGGAGCTGGGGGTAATTTGTGAGGGAACTGGGGGGGGATTTGTGAGCGAGCTGGGGGGGATTTGTGAGGGAGCTGGGGGGGATTTGTGAGGGAGCTGGGGGTAATTTGTGAGGGAACTGGGGGGGATTTGTGAGCGAGCTGGGGGGGGATTTGTGAGGGAGCTGGGGGGCATTTGTGAGAGAGCTGGGGGGAATTTGTGAGGGAACTGGGGGGGATTTGTGAGCGAGCTGGGGGGGATTTGTGAGGGAGCTGGGGGGCATTTGTGAGAGAGCTGGGGGGAATTTGTGAGGGAACTGGGGGGGATTTGTGAGGGAACTGGGGCGATTTGTGAGAGAGCTGAGGGGAGGATTTGTGAGAGAGCTGGGGGGGATCTGTGAGAGAGCTGGGGGGAGGATTTGTGAGAGAGCTGGGGGGATTTGTGAGGGAGCTGGGGGGAATCTGTGAGAGAGCTGGGGAGATTTGTGAGAGAGCTGGGGGGTTTTCTGAGAGAGCTGGGGGGGTTTGTGAGAGAGCTCGGGGGAGGATTTGTGAGGGAGTTGGGTGGAGGTTTTGTGAAAGTTAAAGTGGTTGGTGGTAAAGGCAGAAGCTTCTCTGCCCCCCCTGCCTCCCCCACATGGTAGTTTCCTCTGCCCCCCATCCCACACACACAGTAGTCTCCTCTGCCCCCCCATCCTATAGTAAGGTCCTCTACCCCCCAAAGCAGTGTCCACTACCCTCTTCCCCTCATTGTAGTGCCCTCTTCACCCCCTAACACAATAGTGTCCACTTACCCCCTCCCCCACAGTAGTGTTTTTTGCCATCCCCCCCCCCTACATAGCAATGTCCTCTACCCCCTGCCTAGCACTGTCCTCTGCACCCCCAGTCTACACACACACACAGTAGCTCTGTCCCCCACGAGTAGAGACATTTGCCCCCTTAACAACACACAGCCATGTGTAGGTAGCGCTCTCTTACCTTACAACGGTGTTCTGTCAAAAACTCCTACCCGTCAAAATCTCCAACCACGTCACTTCCGGTGCAGCCGAGTCACGATCAACAAACACTGCGCATGCGCAGATCATTGTAGGTCGAGGAAAATTAGAGAACACCGCCATGTTGGTACAACAGCTAAAACATTTCTGATTCCCTGTCCTATTGGTAAATTCGGGTAAACAGTGGGCACTCACTGGATTGTTGGAGGTCGAGCAAAATTATAGAACATCGCCATGTTGGTACACCTAAAACATTTTGAAATTCCCCGTCCTATTGGTAAACTTGGGACCAGCTGATCTTCCTCCATAGTTCTATGAAAGGGTTGTTTTCCCTAGTTTACCAATAGGACAGGGAATCAGAAATGTTTTAGGTGTACCAACATGGCGGTGTTCTATAATTTTGCTCGACCTCCAACGATCCAGTGAGTGCCCGCTGTTTACCCGAATTTACCAATAGGACAGGGAATTCGAAATGTTTTAGGTGTACCAACATGGCGGTGTTTTATCATTTTTGTTCGACCTACAACGATTTGCGCATGCGCAGTGCTTTCTGATCATGACTCAGGCCGCACCGGAAGTGACATGGTTGGAGATTTTGTCAACATTCAACGGTTTTCGCCTAGCAACCAATCACCAGCTGGTTAACTTGCAAAGTTAACTCTGGCAGCTCCCGATCATGCCCTCCACCCAGCACTGTGCGGCCTCTCATGCCACTCTGCTATTAAGGGGAGCGGCACAGGCTGCGGGGGGAAGCCCCGATCGTGATCTACCTGTCGGCTTCCCATGATCAACAGGTAGATTGCGATTGACGGGTTGCCCACCCCGGCATAAACTATATTGGTTGTGTTAACTACTTCAAACACATTTCACTGGAGTATGAGCACTTTATGAGTAAGTTCACAATTTTGTAGAAGTGAGAGCACGGTTAATAACTATTTAGTGGATACGTAAAGTAACTCTTCCTCTATAGAAACTCTTCTTCTCTTTCATTGCAGGTAAAAAATGAATTCTAAGCAGAAGCAATATGCTGTCATTGAGTTCTTGATGAAGGAGGGGTGCAGGCAGTGGCGGCTGGTGCTTAAAATTTTTTGGGGGGGCGCAAACAAACTGAAAAATTCTGAAAAAAAAACATTAATTGCAGCCTCACTGTGCCATCAATCGCAGCCACTGTGCCATCAATCGCCGCTACTGTGCCATCAATCGACGCCACTGTGCCATCAATCGCAGCCACTGTGCCCATCAATCGCCACCACTGTGCAATCAAATGCAGCCACTGTGCCCCATAAAATGCAGCCACTGTGCCCATCAATTGCCGCCACTGTGCCATCAAATGCAGCCACTGTGCCCATCAATTGCCGCCACTGTGCCATCAAATGCTCCCACTGTGCCCATCAATTGCTCCCACTGTGCCCATCAAACGGAGCCACTGTGCCATATCAAATGCTGCCAGTGTGCCCCCTAGAGGCCCACCGTCTGCACTTACCTGTCTCGGTGGGACAGCTCCTCGATGTCTTCTCTTGTCCTCTCTTCCCGTTCTCTGCTATGATTGGACGCCTGGCGTCCAATCACAGCGC
The DNA here is from genome assembly GCF_042186555.1 of Aquarana catesbeiana. Taxonomy (NCBI): domain Eukaryota; kingdom Metazoa; phylum Chordata; class Amphibia; order Anura; family Ranidae; genus Aquarana; species Aquarana catesbeiana. Next base: position 698,259,786 of record NC_133326.1, read on the forward strand.
CTGTAGTTTCAGCCAATCAGGGGACGGGTAACAGATCCGAGCACCTGATTGGCGAAGAGGTGATTTAGTGTTAGGAAAGCGAATATTCATTCGCTTTTCTAACACAGCTGACTGACCTGCGAGCACCAAGCATGCTCGCAGGTCACCTTTTTTGACGCCTATTATAGCCTATGGCTCTAATCAGGTGCTTCAAAACCACCCCCCCGCCACTGTAATTCAGGCGCCCTGCACCCAAAAAGGGGCTGGGCGCCTGAATAGCGGGTGACAGCGGCGGCCACAGATAGATTCATGCTATGCATGAATCTATCTATTGGTGCTAGAGGGGGGTGGCAGGAGAGAGGGGACATTGCCCATGCGCACTTATGGACACACCGCCACTGGGTGCAGGCTGTCCGACATCCAGAGAAAGCTACAGAATTTTTATGGAGATGGCACCATTTACACGGGCAATGTCTTGCCATTGGTGACTCTTGTTAATGGTGTCATCCTCCATTCTTTGCATGTCTTCAGTGGATAGCCTTGCAGCCCTCCTTTATCAAGAACTTAATGACAGCATTTTGCTTCTAATTGGAATCCATTATTTATCTGCAATGAAAAAGAAGAAGAAACGTTACTATAGAGGAAGATGGACTCAACATCTTAAATTTAAACGACCTGTGTAAGTTATTAAAAAAGTTATGCCCACTTTTGCATTACTTTCATTGTTTAATCATTATAGTGTAGCACCCTCTAGTGTGCTAGAAGTGTAAATAGATTTTTTTCATTTAGTGTAGGTAAATTTTTGCCGGCTTGGCTAGCAGCCAAGCCTGTGTGTGTTTTTCCTGGGTTGGGAAGAGATCCAGGGAGAGCTGGATGACTCAAAGGCAGCATTACTGAGACCTACCCCCTACTTCTAGAACGTACTGGAACCTTTTAGAAGAATGGTAGGGGGAAGTAAGGTGGAGCTATTCTGATGGCCCTGACCAAGCCCCAACTTGAGTTGGCAGGGCCCACTCAAATATTCTGGGTCAGCCCAGCTGGGAGTATGTTGAAGCTGGAGATAGAGTGTTAGGCTGTCGGTGGCCTTTGAGGGAGCTCCCCAGTCTGGGGAGGGGGGAGTTGACCTTGGGCCTAGGCTCGGCTGCGGACAGGACCTTCTTCAAGAAACACAGAGGTCAGGAGGCATGGGAGCTAGGAGAAGACAACGGGAGAACAATTCCAGGCAAGTCTCCAGGATGACAAGGAACACCCAAGAGGGCTGGTGAGAGACACACAGTCAGGAGGACTGGGAGACACGCCTGAGAGGACAGGGATGGAGCAGTCTGGGATGGGTGCAGAGCCAGTCAGGAGGAATGTGGTGGCACAGGCAGTGGAGAGAGGCAGCTGCAGCAAGGAGGGCTGGCAGTGCCTGAAGAGGTGGTACTGGGAGCAGTAGCCACAGATAGAAGTCTTTGGTGCTAGCTGTCCTATCTACTTTTGCTACACCTTAGGAGGGGAGTCTGAAACCTGTGCTAGGTGGTCCTGGGAGTGACAGTCTGCAAGCAAGTGTGTGATGGAGGTAAAAGGAGAGAATGTATATACTGAAATGTATATAGTTCAAGTCCCTACAGAGTTTCATCTATCAAATTGGCATCCCATGTGCACCCTTCCCCCTCCAAGTTCAATTCCCCTAAATAAAATTAAAAAAAAAACAAAGCTGCAAGGACTACTTCTTGTCTCTGAGTGACTGGAAATTCGTGTGCCTGGCTGTGCAGGGTGGGAGACGACCACATTCACCAGTGGCCCCTACGGGGGTAGCACTACAATAGACAGAAGAAATAAATGAATAGACCATAAAAAATGAATAGACCGTCAGTACTCTACAGCCGTGGCCACAGTTTTGAGAATGACACAGTTATGATGGCAATTTGCATATACTCCGGAATGTTATGAAGAGTGATCAGATGAATTGCAATTAATTGCAAAGTCCCTCTATTCCATGAAAATTAGCTTAATCCCATAAAAAAACATTTCCACTGCATTTGTGAAGAAGGCTTCAGGGTGCCCAAGAAAATTCAGCAAGCACTAGGACCGTCTCCTAGAATTCAGCTGCGGGATGTGGGCACCTCCAGTGCAGAGCTTGCTCAGGCAGGTGTGAGTACATCTGCACACAGGGGCGTAGCTACAGGGGTCGCAAGGGTTGCACTTGTGACCCGGCCCCATGCTCCAGGGGGCCTGTGAGGTCCACCTGTACAGCTGGACAGGAGAGGCGGCATATAGCGGAACCGATCCCCTCCTCCTCCTTCCAACAGGCATTCAGCGGATGCAGGAGGGGGGGATCGATTCCTCTATATATTACCGCCCCGCCACCCCTCCTATCCAGCTTCCTACGGCTGCCCCTCTGGGCCCCTCTTCTCCAGCTCCACACTGAGCAAGGTTCTATTCACCTTGACGTCACGCCAAGCAACGCTCTGCTCTGTCTGAGTGTCCCAGTTCGGAGTAAGACATCCCTGTTGCCAGGATCTGGGACGGGTCACCGAACGGGGGGATAAGGCGCCAGTGTTCCGCCACCATTAATAGCCTGCACTGATAGTCGCCCCCCCCCCGCACGATTTGACCTGCGTCTGAAAAGGGGCCGGACGCCTGAATAGGGGGTGGCAACAATGCATGAATCTATCCATTAACCTTATAGGGGGGGTGGCAAGGATAGAGGGGGCGGCGGTACAATCTGCAGGGTAACACTCCTCAGAAACATGCATGTTTATTTTAAGAAAAATGAAATGTTTTATATTTTTTAGTCCTGAACTTACGAATAAATAAAAGAAAATATGCAAAACAATATATATTCACTTTAAAACAAATTTGAAAGAAATTTTCCTTTTTTTTTTTTTTTCTGCCAAATCCTACAGCATAAATATCGTCTCCCACGCTTATCTGGTTATGGCCTACATACAAACCTAGAAGCTCGTTAAAAAAACGATCGCCTTACCATGGTCAGATTGTTGCTTTCAATAAAAGATCATTGCACATTTATGAAGAACAGATCCATTAAAATAAATACAGAATGGATTCCGATACAAAAGCCCAATCATGTGACCAGTGAAATTCATGTGGCTGCTGGGCTGTTCTCTAAACATGGAGTTCTCTTTGCAGCATTAAGGGGAAAGAATGCCATGGGACACTGCTAGGGTTGCCACCTGTCCGGGGGTTCACCCGGACAGTCCGGGTTTTTGAATCATGTGTCCAGGTTTCAGGCGGACTGAAACCCAGACACATTATTCAGACCAGGCTGTGGTTCCCCAAGTAACCAAGACAGTCACATAAATCTGTTGCCATCAGGGAGCTGCGGGCGGCTGTCTGTGGGCAAGTTCCGCATCAGTGGGGTGCAGGGTGATGATGTCAGCCAGAGCAATTTGGCCACACCCAAGTTTTGCTGCAGCACACTATGTGCACCGCATTACTACTCTCCTTGGTGCACCCAAAGGTGTCCCAGGCCACTAAAGTGTTCGGGTTCGGCTTGAAGAAAAGGTGGCAACCCTAGACACTGCAGGTTTCCACACCATGGCATACATTTTATGAATGGTCCTTTTAAATTTCAGTCCATGGTGGGGAGTCAGTGGCGTTCATTCTTTGCTACAAATACCCCCCTTCCCCAGCTAGGAAAACTCTTAAAGGCAAAGATGGTTCATTCATTTAGCATGTTCAAGGAATTCTTCATAGATGATAATTAACCTCTTCAGCCCCGGAAGAATTTACCCCCTTCCTGACCAGAGCACTTTTTGCGATTCGGCACTGCGTCACTTTAACTGACAATTGCGCGGTCATACGACGTTGCACCCAAACAAAATTGATGTCCTTTTTTCCCTCACAAATAGAGATTTCTTTTGGTGGTATTTGATCGCCTCTGCGGTTTTTATTTTTTGCGCTTTAAACAAAAAAAGAGCAACAATTTTGGAAAAAACACAATATTTTTTTTGCTTTTTGCTATAATAAATATCCCCCAAAAATATGTAAAAAAAAACATTTTTTTCCCTCACTTTAGGCCGATATGTATTCTTCTTCTTTTTGGTAAAAAAAAAAATCGCAATAAGCGTATATATGGTTTGCGCAAAAGTTATAGCGTCTACAAAATAGGGGATAGTTTTATGGCATTTTTATTATTCATTTTTTAATTAGTAATGGCGGCGATCTGCGATTTTTATCGGCACTGCGACATTATGGCGGACACATCGGACAATTTTGACACTATTTTGGGATCATTGTCATTTATACAGCGATCAGTGCTATAAAAATGCACTGATTACTATGTAAATGACACTGGCAGGGAAGGGGTTAACACTAGGGAGCGATCAAGGGGTTAATTATGTCCTAGAGAGTGATTCTAACTGTGGGGGGGATGGGCTTCAACTCACATGACAGCGATCACTGCTCCCGATGACAGGGAGCAGGGCACACTCACGAGGAAGAATGGGGAAATGCCTTGTATACATAGGCACTCCCCCGTTCTGCGGCTCCGTGACGCGATCGCCGGGAGACCAGTCATGGTCACGCTGTACACAGCGGGCGCGTGCGCCTGCTATCCCTGCCTCTTAACGGGGACGTACAGGTACGCCCATTTGCCCACCGCTGCCATTGTGCTGACCTATATCGGCATGCAGCGGTCGGCAAGTGGTTAATTTAACCTCTTGTCGACCGCCCCACGTAAATTTACTACGGGGCCGCGGCTCCTCTGCGCAAAATCACGTAAGGTGATTCTGCACTTCCGGGTCTTACTCCTTTAGTAAAATTAGCACACAGTAAATGCACCAAGCTTAGGCACACATTTAACCCTTTGATCGCCCCTGATTTTAACCGCTTGCCGACCAGCCGCCGTCATTATACTGTGGCAAGTCGGCTATCCTGCGCAAACCACTGTAGGTGTACGCTGGTTTTTGCACAGGAGATAGACAGCAGCAACCCGCGATCACAGCGTACAGAGGCAGAACGGGGAACTGCCTATGTAAACAAGGCGATTCCCCGTTCTGCCTAATGACATGTCAGAGATCTTCTGTTCTCAGTGATCGAGAACAGTGATCTCTGTCATGTCCCTGATAGCCCCTCCCCCTTACAGTTAGAACACACCCAGGGAACACACTTAACCTCTTGATTGCCCCCTAGTGTTAACCCCTTCCCTGCCAGTGTCATTTTTACATTGCATTTTTATAGCACTGATCAATGTAGTAATGTCACTGGTCCCCAAAATGTGTCATTTGGGGTCAGATTTGCCCGCCGCAATGTCGCAGTCCCGCTAAAAACCGCAGCTCGCCGCCTTTACCAGTAAAAGAACAATAAAAAATAAATAAAAGTCTCAAAATTTATCCCATAGTTTGTAAACGCAATAACTTTTGTGCAAACCAATCAATATACACCTGTTGCGATTTTTTTTTACCAAAAATATGCAGAAGAATATATATCGGCCTAAACTGATGAACAAATTATTTTATTTATAGGTTTTTTTTTTGGTATATATTATAATAGAAATGATCTGTCTTTTTTGTTTATAGCACAAAAAATAAAAACCGCAGAGGCGATCAAATACCATCAAAAGAAAGCTCTATTTGTGGGAAAAAAAGGACATCAGATTTGTTTGGGTACAACAATTGTCAGTTAAAGCGACGCAGTGCCGAATCGCAAAACATGGCCTGGTCATTAAGGGGGCAAATCCTTCTGGGGCTGAAGTGGTTAAAGTGTTTGTAACCCTAAAAATAAAAAAAGGACCCACCGCGGTCTGCCCATGTAAACAAGGCAGATCGCCTTTCTGTTAGTAGGGAAGACAGAGATCCTGTGTTCCTGCTAAGCAGGAACACAGATCTCTATCTTCCCACAGTTAAAGAACCCCCCCCCCCCTTACCCACAATTAGCAAGCACTCCCTAGGAGCATGTTTAACCCTTTGATCGCCCCTGATGTTAACCCCTTCCCAGCCAGTGTCATTAGAACAGTGACAGTGCATATTTTTTATTTCCCCAAAAAAGTACCAAAAGTGTCACTTAGGGGTTTATTTACTAAAGCTAGAGAGGGCAAAATTAGTCACAATTCTGCAGAGAAATCAATCAGCTTTCAGGTTTAATTGCCAAAGCTTAATTGAACAAGCTGAGGTTAGAAGCTGATTGGTTTCTATGCAGAAATGTGACTAATTTTGCCCTCTCTAGCTTTAGTAAATAAGCCCCTTTGGACTCTATGCCCGCCGATCTCCCGGGGATCGTGTCACTGAGCCACAAAACGGGGACGTGCCTAGTAATCAGTGCATTTTTATAGCACTGATCGCTGTATAAATGGCAATGGTCCCAAAAATGTGTCAAAAGTGTCTGATGTGTCCGCCATAATGTCACAGTCACGATAAAAATCACAGATCGCCGCCATTACTAGTAAAAGAAAAATTAATAATAAAAATGCCATAAAACTATCCCCTATTTTGTAGACGCTATAACTTTTGTGCAAACCAATCAATATACGTTTATTGCAAATTTTTTTTTACCAAAATCATGTAGAAGAATACATATCGGCCTAAACTGAGGAAAAAAAATGTTTTTTATATATTTTTGGGGGATATTTATTATAGCAAAAAGTTAGGTGTTCGATCTGTCCGCCGCAATGTCGCAGTCCCGCTAAGCAGAATACATATTGGCCTAAACTGATGAATACGTTTGTATTTTATTTTTTTTATTTTTTGGAAATGTTTTATAGCAGAAAGTAAAAAATATTATTTTTTCAAAATTGGTGGTCTTTATTTGTTTATAGTGCAAAAAATAAAAAATCACAGAGGTGATCAAATACCACCAAAAGAAAGCTCTATTTATGGGGTTAAAAAGACGCAAAAAGTGCTCTGGTCATGAAGGGGGTCAAATCTTCCGTGACTGAAGTGGTTAATAAAAAAAAAATAATAATAATAATTTAAGATCACCTTAACTTTAACAGGAAAGTTTATGATTTTCTGTCAATTTTATTTGTTTTTTTCTGTTTTATCTTTTTAAACCAGATGTTTTGCATCTTTTTTTTCTTTTACCGATTTATATATTTAATTGTTTTCAAACAAACGTGCAGATTTACTAAATATTGTAACTATTACACAAAATTCACAGAACACTGTGAGGTTTGTAAAGAGAAAGTAGAATAGAGAGGGCAAGTTGCTGCGAGTTTGGACTCACTGCTCCAAAACATTAGCTTGCACATGTAAATTTAACCTTGAGCTACTGTGCTCGGTTAAAAAAAAAAAGTAAAGTCTGTAAAAAATGTTTCTTTTTTCCTGAAAATATTTTTTATTTTCTGTGTAACGTCTCATAATAAATAAGGAAACTGTATATAAAACCATGATATATTCGCCTTAGTTCTTTGAAACATTTTAACAACAATAAGTTCCGATCATCACACTTTTTTAGCTTAACATAGAAGAAAAGGGACAGAAAAAGACTAATTGGTATGCTCACCTATATGGCTACAGCATCGGTCTGATGCTGCAGATGTCTCCAGCCAGCTCTTAATCCATGAACTGAGCAATCACATAACAACTGATTGCTCAGTTCTCCGTCTTCACTGAGCAGAGAGTGGTGACTGTCAGTCCCCACTCTCTGCTCTGCTTTGGAAGAGGTGGGATCGGCTGGCTTAGGTTCTCAGCGGCATGCTAAGAGGCTGAGCCAGCTGCCAGTCAGGCATCTAGGTGGATCCCAACCTGAAAGATCCTTCCAGAGCCTGGACCAACTCTGTAACATCAGCCGACAGTGGCCTTTAGCCTGCTGTTGGCTGAATCTGGGCCACAGGAGTGCAGAAATAAGTGTCCTCCTGTGACCCAGAAGCGAAGTATGGCCAAAAAAAGCTTTGACAATACTTCCCTTTTAAGTGTGCATGGAAATCTGTTCTAGGCATCGACTATTAATACATTCTAAGGTTAGATTTGAACTTCACAACCTTATTCACACCCCACATGCATTTAACATTTTTAGTCATGCCCCCGAGGTCTTTTTTCTAGTCCTTCATGCAGGAACTTAATTTGTACAGCCTCAAGAAAAGATGTAAAATGATGGACATGGCTGATTCCTTTGAAATACATTAAGGTTATGAATAGGTTTACCCTGTTATTCAATTGTATTACAAAAAAAAACATTAGCAGTGTCCCAGATGCACACGCAGAGACCCTTGCGCATGCATTTGAAGGTACCGATAAAATTCATCGGGCAATGAGTGAAATTCAGGTTTGGGGCGTTCATTGTCAAAGTAGTGATGGGGAATCCAAATTCCATCCAGGTCCTCGGAATAGGGCCAGAATCCATAGAGAGTCACTTTTTCACAAATTTCAGCTGCCACGCTCACCATCACCAAGCCAGAAGACAGTCGCCGAAACCTAAGTCCTGCAAGTCTCCAGTAGGCATTAAGTTTCCGTAAGTAGGCTGGGTTGAAAAAGACAACTTTGCTCTTCAAGTCAAGGTCTTCCATGGTGTAGAGCGTCCGAAATGAGACCTCTGTGTACCCAGAAAATGAGAAAGCTGGTAGGAGGATGAAAGAAGAGTCGTACTTCTTCACCATGGCGATAAATGATGTCCTACTGTCCCTAAGACTGTTGAACCTAATAAAGGAGACATAAACATAAATTCAATAAAAAGGAATATCCATCTTTACCTCACTCACTTCATGATTTCATATGTTTGGTTTAGATGTTCTTCAAATAAAAAAACACTGTAACGTAGAATTATGCTTTAATACAAATCATAAAATAAAAGAGAACAAAAAAAATAAGTTTCATTGGTGGCGGCAAAGTGTTTAAGCTGGGGTCCTGGGTTTGAATACCAGCAGTGCACTAGCTACCTAAGCTAAGAGTGTAATTTAGGTAGCACAAAGTAGGGACCATGAAAATGTCCCAGTCACGGCACACCATGCAAAGCCGTATGTTATAAGAATGATAGCAGCCTCAGCAGACTGTCCAAGCCATGCCCCCCCAAAGCCTCCAGGGGGCTTAATCATGGAGGTCCTCCATGATGAAGCCTCTGGGGCGGGCGAAACATGTTGGGGTGCATGACATACGGCTTTGCATGGTGTGCAGTGACTCAGCAATTTCCAATGCTGTTACATTATGTATGAAGTCCGGAGAGACTCCCATCTAGCCTGCACCCAAAGCGGGATCCATTGAAATGGGCTGTTAAAGCCTGAGCGCAGACCCAACGTTTTTTCCAAGTTTACATTAGGCAGCATAAACATTTGTATGTACAAGGGCTGCACTGAAAGTAATGCACAACACTGTACCCAAACTAAATTTTTACCAATTTTTATTCATTTTTTTTTTTTTTACACAAATAGAGATTTCTTTTGTTAGTATTTAATCACCACTGGGTTATTATTTTTTCTAAACAAACGAAAAAAGACTGGAAATTTTGAAAGAGCACGCTTTCCTTTCTGTCATAAATCTTGCAAATAAATAATATTTCTTCATAAATTTAGGCCAAAATGTATTCTGTTACATTTCTTTGAGGAAAACAACCCAAATCAGTGTATATTATTAGAGTCCACAAACTATAGTGTATACAGGTACTGTATATATCTGAAAATTGATCAGTCCTGATGTGCTGATGGCGTCTCATTTCTTGAGGCTTAAAAACACCAGGACAGTACAGATGCCCCCCAAATTACCCCCTTTTTGGAAAGTAGACAGTCCAAGGTATTTAGTAAGAGGCATGGGGAGTTTTTTGAAGTTGTGTTTTTAGTGGAAAATTAAGACATTTAAAAAAATTAATTTTTTTTTTGTCACAATTTTTTAAAATGTTTTACATACTGTCACCAGTGTAGCACAAGTACAGCATCATCATATAACTGGTGGTGCCCTGATCAGGGAAACTGACTGGTGACAGTATGTAAAAAAAAAAAATAATAATATTAATATTTTTTTTTATTTTTTTTTATTTTTTTATTGCATTTTTTCTTTTTTTCTTTTTTTTTTTACATAGAGTGGCCAGGGCATTACAGTGTTACCTTGGTAACACTGTACTACTCTAGGGAGGTGATCAGGATTTTTTTTTGCTTACAACTGGGGATTTTACAGTTATAAGCAACCATTTTTTTCCGAATGAAAACTATTTTTGAAAAAGAAAGAAAAGAAATCTATTTATTTAGTGTTTACTATTGTGGTTAGCTGTGATTGGCCACGGCTAATCATATGGCACAGATGGGCTGTGATTGGCCCTGTCTGTACCATGTGATCATTGTTACCAATCACAGAGCTCATCACAATAGTACACAATGAAATGTATGAATTAAAGACATTCATTGTGTGTCATGTGATCTGCTGTGATTGGCGACAGCGATAACATGGTACCGGCAGTGGCCCGGTACAGTGGTCTGTCATCGGTCATGTCCAGTGGATACAGCCGTTGACAGATCATGCCGGAGCGCATGCAAGCGCAATCCTGGGCGGACGTCATATGAAGTCCTACCAGGATAATTGGGGCTCCCACTCGGTCATCATATTACGATAGGACACGCGGGAAGGGGTTAATAACTTACATAGGTCGTTAAAATTTTTCACGTTGGTAGAGTAACTCTTCCTCTATATTAACTCTTCTTTTTCTTTTCCATAGCAAGTAAATCATGGATTCCCAAGCAGAAGCAATGTGCCATCATTGAGTTCTTGAGAAAGGAGGGGGGTGCAGATTGTCCAACATCCACAAAAAGCTACAGAATGTTTATGGAGATGACACCACTGACAAGAATCATATTCACGGGTGGATAAAAATGTTTAAAGAAGGAAAAAAACAGCACTGAAGACAAACCACACAGTGAAAGACCATCAATAGCGACCACTGACACAAATTGTCAGCAAGTAGATGAACTGATTTGCGTGGACAGACGAGTCACAATCCGTGAGCTTGCTGCACAACTTGACTGTGGTTGCAATGACAGAAGATGGTGGAAGACTTAAGCCCTGTACATACAATCGGTCTTTCCGATGGGAAATGTTGGATGTGAGGTTGTTGGCGGACAATCCAACCGCGTATATGCTCCAACAATTGCTCGAACAATGCTCGAACAATTGTTGTTGGACTTTCCCCCAACAAATGTTGTCTAGCATGTTTTCAAATTTTCCACCAACAAATGTCTGTTGTCGGATTTTCCGAGCGTGTGTACACAAGTCCGTCACACAAAAGTCCAAAGTACAAACACGCATGCTCGGAAGCAGAAGCGGTCGGTCTTGTAAACTAGCGTTCGTAATGGAGAATTAACATTCGTGACGCGGCAAATTATGAAATCTCGAAATGCAGCGCACAATTCTCTTCTTCTTTAATGGGATAATAATGAAGCTGCTTTGCTGGTGATACTGATGGAGTTACTGCAAACAAATTTTCAAAGGCTTTTTTTTTCTAGTGATATCAAAAATAATATATTATTTTATTTTTTTACCACAACACCATTATCCCGTAGTTTTTAAGATCAAAGATACAGCTATGTTGGTGTCCCTTGTCAATTTTACATTGTATTTTTTAAAATGTAATTGCCTACTCCCAAACTGTCATTTGAAGTAAAACACATAGCCAAGTATTATTCTCCACAATTTTTTTATTATGCATTAAAAAAAAAAAAAAAAATAGACATGGTATCTGCCAATAGAACTTAACCAAAAAGTGCATTCTATGCATCCAAAAATATAGAAAATATACCAAATTAAATCATTATTCAACCCAAAAAATAATGTCAAAGCAATAACTCCAAGACCAATAATAAATAACACGTTATCTCCTCCGATTCCGCAACATGTCTGGTTGACGAACGGCCGTTCAGAAACAAACTGAAAAGCGCTAAGGTGTCCTTTTATGAAACTGAGATCAGCGGCGATCCCGAGTCTCACCGCTGATCTCAGCGCTTTACCAGTTTATGAAACTGAGATAATCAGCGGAGAACATGCTCCGCTGATTATCTCAGCACAGTGAGAATTCACAGAAACGGCCAGTTTATGAAGGTGCGATCTCCACACCTCACTGGCGATCTGTGACAGAATTCTCACTTTCTGATTCACCATTTCAGAAGTGGAGAATCAGAGTGAGAAGCCTGAAACTGGCTGATATTCTGGAGAAAGAAAGAAGTCTTTTGACTTCTTTCTTTCACCAAACAGTCAGAGCACATCTTCCCCACCATTACACACCCCAAAACCAGCAGGATAGGAATTTATAGTGTATATATATATATATATATATGTATGTATGTATATATATATATATATATATATATATATATATATATACACATCTATATATATATATATATATATATATATATATATATATATATATATATATATATATATATATAGCTATATATAGATACATATATATATATATATATATATGTATCTATATATAGATATATATATATATATATATATTTTTTTTTAGATGTTCACGTCTCTGGCTGGGTTCACACTTGTGCGATGCGTGAACCAGCGTGATTCCTGTGCAGGTTTTCACATCGCACCTACATTGACATCTGCGCACCACTGCGGGTGTCAATGTAAAGTTAATGACACCCCCAGATCATCTCACACATCGCAGTGCGAACTATGTAAGGGTGCAGGAATCGGATCGCATGGGTGTTCACACCCATGCGATCCGATTCCAGTGTGGACCAAATAAAGGGTCCTGTACCATTTTGGTGCAAATGCAATATGATTTAGGGCCAGTTCCCACTGCTGCGGTGTCCGAGATCGGATGTGATTCGCACCGCAGTGCAAAATCACATCCGATCTCTGTGCGATGCGATTTCAGCCATACAGATAGTATTGCTAAATTTGCATTGCCCTCGGACCAAACTCTTACAGGACCCTTTTTTTGGTCCACAGCAGAATCGGATTGCATGTGTGTTCACACCCATGCGATTCGATTACTGTCCGAGTTTGCAGATTGCACTGCGATATGCGAACTGATTTGGGGGTGTTAACTTTTAGGCCCAGTTCACACTTGTGCGATGCCGGACATCGCACAGGCATCGCATGTTATTTGCAGCACACTGCCATTCACATTACATGCGATGTCTGTGCGGTGCGATATCAGCTGTACAGATAGTATGGCTGATATCGCACCGCATTCGGTGCAAACACGCACAGGACCCTTTTTTCTGTTCGGACCAGAATCGGATCGCATGTGTGTTCACACATATGCGATCCGATTCATGTCCGAACTGTCAGTTCGCAGTGCGATATGCAAGCTGATCTGGGGGTGTCCTTAACAATGTATTGACACTCCTCAGCGATTAGCATATGGCAGTGTGAACTGACATGCGAGTCGGTGCGATGCGGGAACCCGCAGTGGATTCGCAGTGTTCTCGCATCGCACCAGTTTATCAATTTTTATGTTTATCTATAATGAAATATATTTTATTTTAATTTATTAATAAATATTTATATTTGTATACTTTATTAAAATTATTTTTTTAATGATTATAAATGTATTTTGCATTTATATGAATGGTGTATAGCTGCAATACATATGTGCATTACATTCATTTACTATACACCATTCACATTTAAATAGGGACATGTATGATCTTTAAATATTGATAAAAACAATGTTTTTTTTATAATTAGGTTAATGTATATTGTGTAGGGGGAATTTATCTTTATTATTTTATTAATATGTTGGGGAATAATGTGTGCTGATTTGTGTTAAACTTTTGTATTTTATGGTTCCTCATACTGTAATCCCGCTATATCACACGAGAATACAATGAGAGGAGCCATTCTCAGGAGTTCTCAGCGTTTGTAGATCGCTCCTCAACTCAACATGAGAAGCGATCTACACACTTTCATAAACAGGCACTCAGAGGAGAGCGATCTCCTCTGAGAATGCCTGAGAACTGAAAAGCGGTATTTTACCGCACTTTCATAAAAGGACACCTAAATGAAAAACGCAAAAAGAAAAGCACGAATCAACACTCACCAAACTTCTACTAAACGAAATTAGCAGAAGGAGCCCAAAGGGTGGCGCTAAAGAGCTGAAAAACCATGTAGTACGTCTAGTATGTCACTACGGTTGTAATTGTTGGCCAACATTTGTGTGACCGTGTGTATGCAAGACAAGTTTGAGCCAACACCCTTCGGACAAAATTCCACGGTTTTGTTGGCGGAAAGTCCAATCGTGTGTACAAGGCATTAGACTATTGGAAAGTGTGTGCAAAGTGGGTAGCTGGGTAGTTGACACCAAATTTGAAGAAGAGAAGTGTGGACGTCTACTCTGACCTGCTGGAAGTGTTTTAAGCCAATGGAGACACTTGTTTTTGCCAGCCTGGTGACAGGTGATAAAATGTGGATGTATCTTTATGATTCAGAAATAAAAAATCAGTCATACCTTTTTCTTAAGAAGTTTAAGATTCAGCGATCAGCCCCAGTCGTGGTGACTGTTTTATGTGATGACAAAGGCATAATTCTCCTTGATTTTTTGGAATGTGGCTGTACCATCACCAGCATGTGGTACATTAGAACACTTACAAAGCTTAGAGAAGCCATTAGGAGGAAGACCTACCAATAATTTGAAAACAATCCAAATTGATCACGACAATGTGCGATCACACGCATCTTTGGTAACATTGGTCCGCCATCCACCGTGCAGCCCAGATTTAGTGCCCTCTGGCTTACACTTGTTAGGTCTAATCACTGACACGTGACTTTTTTAAGGATTTTTCAAGGTCCTTGAAAAAGTCACGTGTCAGTGATGCAACGCGTGGGAGGAGCTTAACACGTTCAGTGCTGCAATACACCTGAAGGTTAACAGCAGCTGTTTCTCTATGGGAAACCTCGTCCACAGCGGCTGACTGCAATCTGCATATTTGAATGCTTCTAATAGACCGGGAGTTTGTGAGTGTATCTCTTGTCCCTGTTTTGCTTGTGCACTATCTAGTAAGTTCACTGCACAATGATCTATTTTTTCTTTGCTTGCTTTGCATAAAACCTTTATCCTGAGAGCCAAATCACCAGCAGTATTATGGCTAAAGTGGGATGCAAGAAAAACTAAATATCCTGATACAAATGATCTAACTCAGTGAGTCAATCAATCTGGATTAAGGGAAGGAACTGTTTAATTATTTTTACTTTCCCCCACTATTTATCTCTGCCTGGACATTGTACTCAGAGTGTCATTATTATTTTATTTATATTCACCGTCACTTCACTAATTTGAAGATTTATTTTGGCAATTTTAACACATGTATTAGCACCATAATTATTTATCTATTTTATTCTCATGTATGCATTTTTTATTCCTGGATTTAAGCTTAGTCGCAGCAGCATATTGTGCACTATTTATTTAAAGCGCATCAATTTTATACTTAGTACTATGTGTTTGTTTGCTGCCTTGCTGGGGATTTTAAGAATATGCAACCTCCCCCCCATTGACCAGCGGAATTATAAGACCAGCCCGAACTAAAAAAATCTGTGCCAAAAAGGTAATCATTTCAAATTGCCGCCAGTTTTGATTTTCCATTAACTAACAAAAATAAATGTTTACTGTAGCCGTACCCCCCCAAACCCCCCCCCCCCCGTAGGAGCTGCTGGGATATCGGTTTAATACACAGCCAGTCACAGGGTATTTTCACATGGCCATGTGCACACACTCTTCCGTTCGTTATTTCCAATGACCAGTCTAGAGGATTGTTTTTTGTATTTTATTTGGAGAATTTGGATATGAGAAGGGAATTAGTAAGATACTGCAGATGAACTATTCACAGGTGAGGACAACTCCCTCAATAGAACTATTTAGCAGATTATCAGTGGGACCATGCAGCTCCCATATGGAATGAACAAGTCCCTTTGTAGCAGAAAGAACTCAGTAGACTTTGCCTCTTCAAGGCACTAACCAGTGTCCCCTTTAGCTCACACCCAGCAGCTAACTTCTAGCACCCGGAGGGGAATCTAACAGCACCAGTCCCCAGGATCCCCTGTGGGGGTCTTTACTCACAAGGCTCCTGAAGCACTCACGTCAGCCTTCCTCAGTAGTACCAGATGGGAGCCATGGACATCAACCCTCAGTCAGCTCTCACAAGAACCATGGGTTGCAGCTTAAATGTTTCAGGCCCTCAGGTTGACCACCTGAGGAAAATAGGCAGCCTGCGTGCGGGGCGACAGCCCCCTCCTTAACTGGACCTCTCTCTCTGCAGAAGACCCAGAGTCCTTGTGCTCCTCGGATATAAATACAGTCACCCAGCATACCTTGAGGTACATCCCTTGCTAATTGGGCAGGGCTGTATAGACATCCATGCTCTCATCTTCCAGGTTTCCTCCCACTGTCCAGTATACTCCATAGCTATTGGACCAGTGTGGAACTTTCAAGACAGCATAAGCAGCACCAGAGCACACTGAGCAGACTCTACCAATCAATCTCGGCTCTCTGTTAAGCAGACAGCATATAAATTTGTCTAGCTGTCCACCTGTTAAGCAGAGAAACCAAAAACTACATACGCTCACTCTAGAACCTACCTGGGGGGGTGCTACATCACATTTTTATGAGCATTGAAACTCAAGACACTTTGTGCATTGTGTAAAGATCGCCCACAAATCTCATTCTTTTTTTTTTTTTGATCTGCTCTAGAAAGTTTTTGTGTGACAAAAAAAAGTTGCTTCCTTTTGTTTTGGATTCATTTGTTAAGTTAATCATTTTGTTTCATCATATTCATTTTGTTAGAATGATTTGTTTTTGGAATTTGTTTCGTATATTCAGATTTGTTTTTTCGTACAGTTGAATTCGATTAGCATATTCGTTATTTTCGAATCAATTCGAATTTCAGAAGATGGCTACATTCGTTCAGTTCTATTCTAATCTATTCTACATTTTCCTATTCTATTCTTTTCAATTTTTAACATCATTTTTTTTTTTGTTCACTTTTATACCTTACTGTATTTATTGCAATATGCTTCCATTTCGAATTCAAATGAATTTTCGGATCCAAATTCATTTTCACATTTTTCAAATTTGAATTCATTTTCAAATTTGTTATTTAGTTTCGTTATACTATATTTCCGATTTGTTGAAATTTATTACTATTGCAATTTAAAAATTTGAATTGCACATGTCTAGTGCAGAGCTTGAAGAATAATTATGGGCAATTCCTTCATCAGGAGCTTATTTTTTTGTGAGATTCTTTGGGTGGACATAAAGGGATAAGAAGGTTGTAACAATGTGACTTATCAGATCAATTTGCTTAAAGTGTTACTAAATCCACAACAGTAAAATCAGTCTGTATATGCAGTAAAGCATGCCTGTTATATTCACTGTGGAACTTAAGGGGTTAATTCTCCACAGTTTGTAAAAAAGGCTGTTTGATCCTGTCTTCTTTGATCCTCCCCTTCTTTTACTGCCCCCAATCCATCTCCTGATAAAACAGAGCCTTGGAGACACTCTGCACATGCTCAGTTGCTAGAATTTTTGGGGGGTTTTATTTTGGGGAGGGTGCATGTGAGGGTGCATGTGATCAGCACAGGGCCAATCAGCACTGTCCAGACAGAGGGTCAGGGGTCATGCAGCCTCATAGGACAGTCGGAGGAGAAGGAAAACTCCTCCTACAAGCCTTAACCACTTAAGCCCCGGCCCATTTGGCTGCCCAAAGACCAGAGCACTTTTTGCGATTCGGCACTGCGTTGCTTTAACTGACAATTGCGCGGTTGTGCGGCGTGGCTCCCAAACAAAAATGACGTCCTTTTTTCCCCACAAATAGAGCTTTCTTTAGGTGATATTTGATCACCTCTGCGGTTTTTATTTTTTGCACTATAAACAAAAAAATAGCGATAATTTTTTAAAAAACGCATTATTTTTTACTTTTCACTATAATAATATTAAAAAAAACAATTTTTTCCTCAGTTTAGGCCGATACGTATTCTTCTACATATTTTTGGTTAAAAAAAATCGCAATAAGCGTTTATTGATTGGTTTGCGCAAAAGTTATAGCGTCTACAAAATAGGAGATAGTTTTATGGCATTTTTATTAATATTTTGTTTTTTACTAGTAATGGCGGCGATCAGCAATTTTTATCGTGACTGCAAACTTATGGCGGACAGATTGGACACTTTTGGCGTGATTTTGGGACCATTTACATTTATACAGCGATTAGTGCAATTAAAAATGCATTGATTATTGTATAAATGTGACTGGCAGTGAAGGGGTTAACCACTAGGGGGCAGTGAAGGGGTTAATTGTGTCCTAGGGAGTGATTCTAACTGTGGGGGGGAGGGGCTATGTGTGATACGACACTGATCACCGCTCCTGATTACAGGGAGCGGTGATCAGTGTCCTGTCACTAGGCAGAACGGGGAAATGCTTGTTTACATCAGCATTTCCCCATTCTTTCTCTCCGTGAGCTTCCCCGTAGTGTCAGAGGGGGCGGGGCCACCCGCTGATTTAACCGAGTGACCCCGCCCCCCTCTGACGCTATGGGGAAGCCATAGGGATGTCCCCGTGTGTCAAAGGGGGGCAGGGTCACCCGGCGACGTCACCGCGTGGCCCCGCCCTCAGTTATAGAAGAACTGTCACCTGAGAGGATGGTCATTACGGCGGGTGCCTCTCATGGAGGCGGATCGGTGGCGGCGTGAAGTTTTTTTTTTTTTTTTTTTTCGGTCCGTCGGCAGAGCAAAAGAAGAAGGAGAAGACTTCGTGGTACATTTTTATTCTCTTATTTTTTAATAAAGGACTTGTCCCAAGCCGTGTCATGTCATTTTTACCATTTTCACACTTTTTTGTGAAATGGTAGGGGTACATTTGTACCCCGTTACCATTTCACATAAGGGGGAGGCTGGAATCTGGGGGTCCTCTTGTTAAAGGGGGCTTCCAGATTCCGATAAGCCCCCCGTCCGCAGACCCCCACAACCACCAGGCAAGGGTTGTGGGGATGAGGCCCTTGTCCCCATCAACATGGGGACAAGGTGCTTTGGGGGGCTACCCCAAAGCACCCTCCCCATGTTGAGGGTATGTGACCTGGTACGGTTGAGGGGGGGTGCTCTCCCCCCCTCTTTTCCTACGGCCTGCCAGGTTGCGTGCTCAGATAAGGGTCCGATATGTATTTTTGGGGGCACCCCCACGCCATTTTTTTTTTAAATTTTGGCGCGGGATTTCCCTAAAAATCCATACCAGACCCTGAAGGGCCTGGTATGGAATTTGGGAGGACCCCCACGCTTTTTTTTTTTTTTTTTTAATTTTGGTTCAGGTGTTCCCCTTAATATTCATACCCAAAGGGCCTGGTAATGGACTTTGGGGGAATGCCATGCCATTTTTTTCAATGACTTTTATGTGTATTGATGGGACCGACAATTCATTATAGCCGAATACTTTTAAATTACTTTTTTCCTTTAGAAATGTCATTTTGCTGTCAGACTGTTGTAAACACGGGAAGAATGCGCCACTTTACAGGCATACTATAGACACCCTCCAGGTACGAAATTTAAAGGAATATTTCACTTTTATTGTTTCACTTTAAGCATTATTAAAATCACTGCTCCCGAAAAAAACGACCGTTTTTAAAACTTTTTTTTTGCATTGATACATGTCCCCTGGGGCAGGACCCAGGTCCCCAAACACTTTTTATGACAATAATTTGCATATAAGCCTTTAAAATTAGCACTTTTGATTTCTCCCATAGGCTTTTAAAGGGTGTTCCGCGGCTTTCGAATTTGCCGCGAACACCCCAAATTGTTTGCTATTCGGCGAACAAGCAAACACCCGATGTTCAAGTCAAACTTACGTTCGACTCGAACATCGGGCTCTTCCCTACTCCTGGGTTTAGTAACACTTTAAGCAAGCCATACATTATACAACTTTCTTTCCTTCAACCTTCAGGTTGAATGAGGAATGGTATGCATCTAGAGTAAAGGATGCTGGAATCCTTCTAGAGGTAACTAGTTTACTTGAACATTGTTTTACACAGCGGTGGCCCGTCCATCGAGGGCACAGGGGCGCCACCCCCCCCATCCATGTGTCTGGCCCCCTAATCTACATGCGTGGCTCCAGACACATGGATTTCAATGGGTTTTTTTCTTGAAGCACATGATTAGAGCCTAAGGCTCTAATTGGCTTAAAAAAAGGGTGGGCTTGGGGTGCAGTGAGCCCACCCACTTGTGTGACAATAGCAAATTATTATTCGCTATTGTCTTCCTGATTCTCCTCCCAGCCAATCAGGAAGCAGTTCCTGAGACCCGATTGGCCAGTCTTAGGTTTCCCGGCCAATTGGGTCTCAGTCAGGACCCACTTCCTGTTCGGCCTGGAGGAGAAGCAATGGCCTGGGAGTGAGGAGCTGCAGCCTGGATCCATGCCTGCCTGATCTGCCTCCTTCCTAAGGTAAAGAGGACCCTGATCGCCGGCGCATAACTGTCCGTTTCCCACGGGGGGGTATCGGCGCATTCCCGTCCGTTTCCCATTAATCAACAAATTTATATTTCATTTTATATTTTAATTCATTCTGAATTTCTTATTTAGGATAGACACCACACTTACTGAGAAAGTAGGATACTTGGGTTAGCGTAAACAAGATCAGTCTTTGTCCCCACGTCCTCCGTCCTGTTCATTGGAGGAAAGTTTAACCTAGAAGGTAAAAAATTGGAAGATTTAAAGACTGAGGTTGGGATAAATGGTAAGTAACACATTTCATAAGCTGTTTCCTCAGTATCTTTATTCTTACCTAAACACAAAGTCAGCCCGATCAATCTTTGATCCGCAAAAGCTGCTGTCTAAAATCCCACCATTACCTACCACCACGCAATGTTTTATTGGTTTCTCGAAAGGAGACTTCTGCAATGAGAAAAAGAGATGAGATGTTATGATTAAATTTACTATGCTATATTACTGTTAAATGCAAATACAGATTTAGAGCACACATAGGCAGACAAGTGCATATTTGTAACATCAGAACATTAATGCCTCATACCTACATTGCACATTCCGACAACAAAATCCATGTTTTTTTTCCGACGGATGTTGGCTCAAATTTGTCTTGCATACACACGGTTACACAAATGTTGTCGGAAATTTCGAACGTCAAGAACGCGGTGACGTACAACACGTACGACGAGCCAAGAAAAATGAAGTTCAGTAGCCAGTGTGGCTTTTCTGCTTGATTCCGAGCATGCCTGGAACTTTGTGCGTCAGAATTGTGTACACACGATCAGAATTTACTACAACGGATTTTGTTGTCGGAAAATTTGAGATCCAGATCTCAAATTTTGTGTCGGAAATTCCAATGGAAAATGTCCGATGGCGCCTACACACGGTTGGAATTTCCGACAACAAGCTCCCATTGAACATTTTCCGTCGGAAAATCCGACTGTGTGTAAGGGGCATTACAGTGGCTGAGAGTCCACAAGTTAGCTTCCAAATACCTGGTGATAATTGGCTCTATTTTTAGGCTAGATCTGGTCTATAAACCAAAGGCTCTGTAATGCCGCATACAAACGGTCGGATTTTCAGACGGAAAATGTTCAATGGGAGCTTGTTGTCGGAAATTCCGACCGCGTGCAGGCTCCATCGGACATTTTCTGTCGGAATTTCCGACAAACAAAATTTGAGATCTGGATCTCAGATTTTCCCACAACAAAATCCGTTGTCGGAAATTCAGATCGTGTGTACACAATTCCGACACACAAAGTTCCACACATGCTAGGAATCAAGCAGAAGAGCTGCACTGGCTATTGAACTTCATTTTTCTCGGCTCGTCGTATGTGTTGTACATCACCGCGTTCTTGACGTTCGGAATTTCCGACAAGATTTGTGTGACCGTGTGTATGCAAGACAACTTTGAGTCGACATCCGTTGGGAAAAAAAAACATGGATTTTGCTGTCGGAATGTCCGATCGTGTGTACGCGCCATAAGTATAGCTGGATAAATGGCTCAATATTTATAATGTATCTGGTCTATAAATCAGAGGCTCTAGATGTACATTTGGATAAATGGCTCTATATTTAGGATTTATATGCTCTATAAACCAGAGGCTGTGGGTAGACAGTTGGATAAATAGTTCTATATTTAGGATGTATCTGGTCTATAAACCAGAGGTTCTGGATGGACAGTTGGATCAATGGTTCTTTATTTAGGATGCATTGGGTATATAAACCACAGGCTCTGGATGGACAGTTGGATGGTTCTATATTTAGGATGTATTTGGTCTATAACCAGAGGCTCTGGATGGACAGTTAGATAAATGGTTCTATATTTAGGATGTAGCCAGTCTATAAACCAGAGGTTCTGGGTGTAAAATTAAATAAATGGCTCTATATTTAGGATGTATCTGGTCTATAGACCAAAGGCTCTGGATGGACATTTGGATAAATGTTTCTATATTTAGTATGTATCCGGTCTATAAACCAGAGGCTGTGGAAGGACAGTTGGATAAATGGCTTTATATTTAGGATGTATCTGGTTTATAAACCAGAGGTTCTGGGTATAAAATTGAATAAATGGTTCTATATTTAGGATGTATCTGGTCTATAAACCAGAGGCTCTGGATGGACAGTTGTATAAATGGCTCTATATTTAGGATGTATCTGGTCTATAAACCAACAGCTCTGGATAGACAACACAGAGTCACAAAGGAGTTAAATGCAATAATTAATTAATGAACATTTAATCATTACAATAAAAGTGATTTGTGATAAAATAAATAGGATATCTAACAAGGCCACAGTCTACAGCCAGATATGACACCAACACTGGGTTTGCTTTATGTCTTTATCTTGTTAGGATTAGATTAAAACAATGACCCTTTTGATGATTGTACTATTCACTTTACTGCCAACATTATCTGACTCACAAAAATCCACAGGTTGTCCAAAATGTACAAAAACGTGGACTACCATTGATACAATCACAAGTAATTTATTTCCAAGCTCTCAGTTCAGTGGTGGCTGGTGCTCAATATTTGGAGGGGCGGCAAACAAACCTCCTCCCCCTCACTCTCACCACCGCCAGCCCCCCTCCCCACGTGTGAGATGGATGGGAAGGCGGCCTTAACTTACGAGACATTGAGGAGGAGGGGTAGGTATGCTGCTCCTCGCTCCAGCCGAGGGAAGAGCTGGGGCTTCTCCCCCCGGCCGAGGCTGTTGCTTCACCTCCCGGCCGAACAGCAAGTGAGTCCTAAGACTCCCTGGCCAATCGGGTCTCAGGACCCACTTCCTGATTGGCCGGGAGGTGAATCAGCAATATTAATTTGCTATTGTCACACAACTGGGTGGGCTCAGGGCGCAGTGCTCTGCGCCCCGAGCCCACCCTTTTTTGAAGCCAATTAGAGCCTCAGGCTCTAATCATGTGCTTCCAAAAAAAAACCCCTGTTGAAATCCTTGCATGGAGATTAGGGGTCAGGGCATGCCATGGATTGGGGGGGGGGGGCAGCTCCCCTGTGCCCCTAATGGACGGGCCACCACTATCTCAGTTAAAGAGTCCTGCCTATGACAGTGTTTTACATTGCCACCCAATAAAACTTTTTCCCAAAGGTAAAGGGTCATTTTAAAGGGGTTGAAACGTTAGAAGGTTTTTTGCATATGCATTAAGATAAAAAGCCTTCTGTGTGCAGCAGCCCCCTCAGCCCCCCTAATACTTACCTGAGCCCCATCTCTGTCCAGCAATGTCCATGAGTGTCTCGGCTGTCCGGGACTCTCTCTTCTATTTGGCTGAGACACAGTAGCGGTGCCATTGGCTCCAGCTGCTGTCAATCAAAGTCAGTTAGCTGAACAGGAGAGAGAGTGTGTGGGCCAAACCACGGCTCTGTGTCTAAATGGCAACAGGGAGATGTGACT
Organism: Aquarana catesbeiana; assembly: GCF_042186555.1. Lineage (NCBI taxonomy): Eukaryota > Metazoa > Chordata > Amphibia > Anura > Ranidae > Aquarana > Aquarana catesbeiana. The sequence goes on from NC_133326.1 coordinate 698,283,514, forward strand.
CGGCTTGGGTGCCCCCATAGCAAGCTGCTTGCTGTGGGAGCACTCGACAGGAGGGAGGGCCAGGAGCACAGAAGAGGGACTCGAGAAGTGGAGGATCGGGGCTGCTCTGTGTAAACCAACTGCACAGAGCAGGTAAGTATAACATGTTGGTTATTTTAATAGAAAAAAAAAAAAACTTTTCAATCATTTTAATTATTAGAAATGTACATTAAGGATGAGGTTCAAGTTTGGGGTGATGTAGGGTTTGCTCCGAACTCTAGATTTTCACGCTTCTAGGAATGAGTGAACTGAGTGTTCCGCCACCACAGCAACTCTCTGACTGTGCAGGAAGTCATTAATCAGTGGCAGCATTACTACCACTAATGACAGCTTCACTCTCCGTGCTGTGGTTGCTGGGATGCTGCCTGCTCAGTGGTCATTTGTAGAATGGCTCTGTGCCGTTATAAAGTGACTCCCTAATGCATGCATGGGAGTGGCGTCATTGCGATCTGGCCAACCAAGCAGCCAAAGAGTCGGAACCCGGAAGAAAGACCATCAAAAGATGGCAGCACCCTTGACCTACAGGAGCACTGGCAGTGCAGTGCTGGACGGGATCACTAGCCAGGTAAGTCTGTAATAACATGCTAAGCACATTATGGCTAAAACCTCCTGGGGCCTATTTTAAATTTTTTTTTGGGTGATGATTTGATTCCACTTTAACAATCCCCTGTCCAGCAGTGAATTGGTCTGGGGATATGTCATTGGTGTCAGGGCTGGGGTCAGCCCTTCCTTCTCTGAGCTGGCCGCTCAGCTCTTGGCTAATTGCCAGCTCCTATCTCTCCACAGTTACTCAGCTGTTGATGATATCCTGCTCATCAGTCCTGCCTACTTAAGCCGTCCAGTCCAGAGGAGCTCTGCCTTCGCCTTGGTCGCATCATAGAAATTTTCTCCTGCAATCCTGTTCAAGACTTGCTTTTCTGACATCCCTTCAGGCTCCAAGTTCCTGCTTGCTGTTCCACTACATTGATCCCTGACTTCTGGCTTGGCTGACTATCCATTCCAGTTACTGAACTTTGGCTATGTTTTGACTACGTTTTGTTCTTTTTACTTTTATTATTAAACAATTGTGATTTAACTGTACTCGGCCTGATTTCATGGTTTCTGACAATTGGTTGATAGGTTGCCAGAGGCTGCTGGCGTCCTAGCAACCACCATCTTGCTGTGAATGATAGCACTGAAGCTTTTCTGTCACCTGTAGCAAGTGGATTGGAGGAAGAGGATCATCGTGGGACATTTACTTTGTGCTACCTTATCTTTTGGACATTGTTATTATTATTTTTATAAAGCAGTTTATGTTCGTGTGTGTGTGTGATAATATACTTTTTTACTTTTTTGTGAATGAGTAACCAGTGGTACTATGTACTGTACCCATTACACATTCTTATGGAGTGGGTGAATATCTGGGGGCTCCCTTATTTTAAAGGGGGTTTCAGATGCTGATAAGTCCTCCCCACAAACACCTACATCCACTGGGCCAGGGATGTGTGAGGAAGGCCCTTGTCCTCATCAACACATGTGCTTTGCCTGGCAAGATACCCTCCCTATAAAAGATCCACAACAAGGATAAGGGCCTTGTATTGATTTGGGGGGACATTACACTTTTTCTTTGTTTTTTTAAACTGTTATTGGTTGGTATGGTGCACCGTTTGGTTGCTGGTATCAACTGGTAGCAACTGATGATATTATCCCACCTGTTCCACACAGTGTTCTTGGTTGCTAGGATCCAAGCAGTTTCTTTTTTTCTTTTTTTTTTTTTTTTTTCATAGGGTCCCCCTTATAATCCGTACAAGACCCCCATCTAGTATTAGAGTCTGCTATGGATGAAGACAATCAACCTTTTCTAACAGAAGGAACCTGGCAGTGAAATTTGTTTACTGGCAATTTACGGTAAATTATTATTTTTTTCTTTATAAATGTCACATGTGCTTTTATGTACATTGTACATGTGAGACACTTCACAAGCAGGTATAGGCCTCCACCAAGCATTGTAAATAAAGGAATTGCACATCCTAGTGTTTCACTTTAAGCATTATTTTAAAGAGCCGCTCCCACCAATTTGTATTTTTAACCACTTATCCTTAGGTGAAAGTTATGACGTCCTGGACTTTAAGTGGTGAAATGTGGATGATGCCTGCAGCTGGTCCAAATCATTTGGTGGAGGGGGGATTATGGTGTGGGGTTGTTTTTCAGGGGTTGAGCTTGGCCCCTTAGTTCCAGTGAAGGGGACGCTTAAGGTGTCAGCATACCAAGACATTTTGGACAATTTCATGCTCCCAACTTTGTGGGAACAGTTTGGGGATGGCCCCTTCCTGTTGCAACATGACTGCACATCAGTGCACAAAGCAAGGTCCATAAAGACATGGATGAGCAAGTTTGGGGTGGAGGAACTTGACTGGCCTGGGTCCTGACCTAAACCCGATAGAACACCTTTGGGATGAATTCGAGTGGAGACTGTGAGCCAGGCCTTCTCATCCAAAATCAGTGCCTGACCTCACAAATGCACTTCTGGAAGAATGGTCAAACATTCCCATAGACACACTCCTAAACCTTGTGGACAACCTTCCCAGAAGAGTTGAAGCTGTTATAGCTGCAAAGGGTGAGCAAACTCAATATTGAACCCTACGGACTAAGACTGGGATGCCAGTGATGCCGCGTACACACGAGCGGACTTTCCGGCAGACTTGGTCTGGCGGACTGGACTCCGTCGGACATTTCGATCATGTGTGGGCTCCAGTTGACTTTTTTTCACAAAAGTCCGACGGACCTAGAAATAAAACATGTTTCAAATCTCTCTGACGGACTCGAGTCTGGTTGAAAAATCCGCTCGTCTGTATGCTAGTCCGATGGACTAAAACCGACGCTAGGGCGGCTATTGGGTACTGGCTATCAACTTCCTTATTTTAGTCCAGTCGTACGTCATCACGTACGAATCCATCGGACTTTGGTGTGATCATGTGTGTCCAAGTCCTAGTCCATCGAAAAGTCCGCTCGTGTGTACGCGGCATAACTTTCATATGCGTGCAAAGGCAGGTGTCCCAATACTTTTGACAATATAGTGTCATTTTCTGGCAAAAAAGTATGATTTTTACATGTAGAAGAGGAATGCCAGAATTGGCTTGAGCTTGAAGTGGTTAAACATTTTTTTTTTTGTATTGGTTCATATCCCTCTTCTCCCCATCTAAAAGTACCTGCGTAGAAGCTGTTGTAAGCTCTTTAATGTTCTACTATTTTCCGGATACCTAATCTTTCTCACACACTTTAAGTAGCAGCTGTGAAAACTGTGTGTAAAAAATTTACTTTACCTTTAGGAAATTGCACTTCCGCACTCACCTTTGGTAAGAGACTGTGAAGGCTCTCCGTGACATTTCTGAATTTTCTGTTCTGTGGTTCATACTGAATGACTTGTCCCATCAGAGTGTTCTCCTGTGTCATAACCAACGAGTACGAGGCATTGCAACATGTCTGGAAATTTTTCCTATGGAAGATGCTGAGATTTACAATCATTGAACGTATAGGTTGAGCTGCCTATATTTGAAAGGGAACCCTATGAGAACTGCCACATGTGCTGAAATGTGTTTTAAGACAGCAAGCTTTAGGATTGTACTCTTAATTGACTACTTAGGGGTCACAAAACATGTATGGAGCCATACTCTCTCTCTCTCGCTCTTCCTCTCTTCACCTCCTCTCTGCCCCCCTCTTTTTCTCTCTTTCACTTTTCTCTTTTTCTCCTCCCCCCTCTTCCCCCCACACCCCTCTGTCACTCACTCTGTCTCTCAACTTTTGTATCTCCAAATGTAATTCAAATAAGTTTGTTGGTAGGACCAAATACATTTTAGCATTGCCAAAGTGATTCAGGAGTTCGTATTGGTTGGATAGCAAAAGAAGGGGGTAGTAGGAATAGCTACAAGGGCAATTTTTTTGAGGGGCGGGGGGGGGGGGGGGGTGTGATGGAGAATATAAAGAGGGATAGAGGTAAGACCATAATTTAAACCTTGGGTCTCCAGACATTCTAAACAATGGGTCAGTTTACTGTCCTTCAGACTTTAGGGGGGCTGGAATGTGACCATTGGAAGTAGAAAATGGCATCAGTGGGAGTAATCAATGGTCCTTTTTTGACATCAGTGAGAGGAACTGTGCCCCATCTTTGAAGTCATTGAGTGGGAAGAATCATGCCCCATCGTTGGTTTCACTGGGAGGAATTCTGCCTCATCGTCAGTGTCATTTGGAGAAACTATGCCCCATTGTTGGTGTCATTGGGAGGAATTGTGCCCTGTCGTGGCTGTCAGTTGGGGTAATTATGCCCTATTGTTGATGCCAGAGGATTACATTTTGCCCCAAGGGCCAGATAAACACAATCAAAGGGATGCATCTGACCCCCTAGGTCACAGTTTGGAGACCACTGATCTTAACTACTTGCCGCCCGCTGACCGTCAAATGACGGAGGGAGGCTCTTGTTCTGGGTGGACGTCATATGACGGCGCACCTGAATGGCCGCTCCTGCATGTCCGGGGGGGTGCGCATCGTGGCGATCACGGCCGCGCCGTGTTACTAGAACATGGCGCAACCCCCGATCTCTGACGTGGCTCTTTAATTGGTTGCGTCCAGTCACAGCCGGTCACATGTAAACAAGGAAGTGCCGGTAATCGGCACTCCTCGCCTCACATTGACAGAGTGTGTGACGAGGAGAACCGATCAGCAGCATCCCCTCGCAGGGCACAGTAAGAGATGTAATCAGTGGCCTGATGATCAGTGCCCTGATTACATTAGAGCACCAGAAGTGCCAGCAATCAGTGCCCATCTGTGCCCATCAGAGCCAGCAATCAGTGCCGCCTATCAGTGCTGCCCATCAGTAAAGCCTATCAATGATCACCATAAAGCCCATGAGTGCCACCCATCAATGCCCATCAGTGCCCATTAGTGCCGTCCATCAGTGCCACCTATCCATGCCACCTATCAGTGTCCACCAGTGCCGGCTATCAGTCCCCGTCAATGCCACCTATCATTGCCCACCAGTGCCACCTACCAGTGCTCATCAGTGCCACCTAACAGTGCCCATAAGTGCAGAATATTAGTGCCTTATCAGTGCCATGTAATCAGTGCCCAAACGTGCCGCCTCATCAGTGCCCATAAGTGCCACCTCATCAGTGCCCATCAGTGCCGCCTATCCATGCCACCTATCAGCGTCCACCAGTGCCGCCTATCAGTGCTCATCAGTGCCACCTATCAGTGCCCATAAGTGCAGAATATTAGTGCCTCCTCATCAGTGCCACCAAATCAGTGCCCATACGTGCTGCCTCATCAGTGCCCATCAGTGCAGCCTATGAGTACCCATCAGTGCCCCCTCATCAGCACACATCATTGAAGGAGAAAAATTACTTATTTACAGAATTTACTGACAGAAACTAAGAAATACTTTTTTTTTTCTAAATTTTCGGTCTTTTTTTTTTAGTAAACAATAAAAATCCCAGCAGTGATTAAATACCACCAAAGAAAGCTCTATTTGTGTGAAAAAATGATAACAATTTAATTTGGGTACAATGTAGCATGACCGCGCATTTGTCCTTCAACTTGCGACAGAGCTGAAAGCTGAAAAATGGCCTGGGCAGGAAGGGGGTGAAAGTGCCCAGTAGGTAAGTGGTTAACTTACCATTCCAAAAATTGGAACTTTATAGATGCCTTAAATGGTCAACCACACATAATATAAAAAACTTTATTACAATGTATTTTTCTCATAATCTAAAAAAAATCTTTTAGTAACCAACTTCATCAAATGTTCATGGAGGTTCAAAATGTACATAGGTCAATGCATATCACGAGATCACCTGCTTACTTCCCTTCCCCTGGAGGATAAGTTATACCCTTGGATTATAGTTACTTAAAGAGGAACTGCAGTCTGCTCACATCATTTGTAATAAAAACATCTTTGCCATTCTGAAGCTTCCCTCCAACCACTTTTTTTATATATACTGCGATTCTGTACTTGCCAAATATGCTGCAGAAATCTCCCTCCACTGAGTCTGGCCGCAGCCATTTTTACTGTGGGCAGCTGAAGCTGCTGCCTGTTCACTTCCTGGATTTACACAGACACACAGAGGCACACCTGCAGCTCTGCAGCTCTCTTTGGCTGTCTTATGATTCACCCCCTCCCTTCCTGGCAAACTCACATGAGAGTGAGAAAGAGCTGTGCATGATGTCATAAGCCTAGGCTAATGACAAGAAACAGGAAGTGGGCTGTATAAGATATTTACTGGCAGAAAAACATGTTTTACCATCCAAAGTTATAACAACAAGGGCAGAAGATTTAATAAATGGAAAGTTGAAAAAATTACTGAAGGTCCGCTTTAAATGTATGATTTCATTATTTTTGATTGAATATCTGAGGTTTAAGGTCCTGAAGAAGCAGGTTATCTCGAGATATGTGTCGACCTATCTACATTGATCTAATTTTCAACTTCCTAGAACATTTTAAGAAGTTGGTTGATGTCATGACCTCTGGATTTGCAAGTTACTAAAAGACGATCTAACCATGTGAAATACAGCAAGTATATTGTAATAAATTTGAGGCATATATAAAGTCCCAATTTTTGGAATGGTTAGTTAAAGTGGAGTTCCACCCACTTTTACAACTCTTCAGCATCCCTCACTAAACTGTGCACTGTAAACGAATTGGATATTTTAATTTTTTTTTTCTCAGCACTTACTGTACATCTGCTGTATTCATTTTTCACTTCCTCCTCCCTGGCCGCCGCCCATTGCATCATTTCCTGTTTGCAAAGCTTTCTGGGAAGGGGCGGCAACTTCCTCTGACACTGCAGTTGCTATGGAAACCTGACCTGAAACCTACTACACTGCTTGTGCTGCACTGAGCATGTGTGAGATCTGCAAGGATGAGATCCAGGAAGAAATACAGTCTGGCTTCAGATGCCCACACTTAAGATGGCCACGGCCTGCTGTAAGTTTATAAAATAACAAACTACTGCTATAAACTAACAAAATAGACCTTAGTTTACAGACTAACTATACTAGATTACATTAAGCTTGTGTATTATAGGGGTATTTTTTTGGAAATGGAAGATGTTTGGGACGACCAGAACCCTTCCTAGAGCTGGCCGTCCAGCCAAACTGAGCTATCGGGGGAGAAGAGCCTTGGTAAGAGAGGTAAAGAAGAACCCAAAGATCACTGTGGCTGAGCTCTACAAATGCATTCGGGAGATGGGAGAAAGTTGTAGAAAGTTAACCATCACTGCAGCCCTCCACCAGTCGGGGCTTTTTGGCAGAGTGGCACGACGGAAGCCTCTTCTCAGTCAAAGACACATGAAAGCCTGCATGGAGTTTGCTAAAAAACTCCCGAAGGACTCCAAGATGGTGAGAAAAAAGATTCTATGGTCTGATGAGACCAAGATAGAACTTTTTGGCCTTAATTCTAAGCGGTATGTGTGGAGAAAACCAGGCACTGCTCATCACCTGTCCAATACAGTCCCAACAGTGAAGCATGGTGGTGGCAGCATCATGCTATGGGGGTGTTTTTCAGCTGCAGGGACAGGACGACTGGTTGTAATTGAGGGAAAGATGAATACGGCCAAGTACAGGGATATCCTGGACGAAAACCTTCTCCAGAGTGCTCAGGACCTTTAGACTGGGCCGAAGGTTTACCTTCCAACAAGACAATGACCCTAAGCACACAGCTAAAATAACAAAGGAGTGGCTTCACAACAACTCTGTGACTGTTCTTGAATGACCCAGCCAGAGCGCTGACTTAAACCCAATTGAGCATCTTTGGATAGACCTAAAAATGGCTGTCCACCAACGTTTACCATCCAACCTGACAGAACTGGAGAGGATCTGCAAGGAGGAATGGCAGAGGATCCCCAAATCCAGGTGTGAAAAACTTGTTGCATCTTTCCCAAAAAGACTCATGGCTGTATTAGATCAAAAGGGTGCTTCTACTAAATACTGAGGAAAGGGTCTGAATACTTAGGACCATGTGATATTTCAGTTTTTCTTTTTTAATAAATCTGTAAAAATGTCAACAATTCTGTGTTTTTCTGTCAATATGGGGTGCTGTGTGTACATTAATGAGGAAAAAAATGAACTTAAATGATTTTAGCAAATGGCTGCAATATAACAAAGAGTGAAAAATGTAAGGGGGTCTGAATACTTTCAGTCCCCACTGTATATATATATATATATATATATATATATATATATATATATATATATATATATATATATATATATATTATATTATATTATAATAGTGATTTGCAATTGGTTTACTGAGGTTATGGCTAAAGATATCAGTCATAACCCCGGTACTTTTTTCTTTTTCAGCAGAGGGCTGGCTTTCTTAGGAAACCCTAAAGACCTTATTTCTATTACAAGGGATGTTTACATTCCCTGTAAAAGGAATAAAAGTGATAACAAAAATGTAAATGTAAAATGTAAAAATAAAAAGTCAAAAGCAAAATAAATAATAATAATAAAAAAAAGAAATGAAAAAATGAAAGCGCCCCATCCCTCCATGCTCGCATGCAGAAGCGAACACATACGTAAGTCGCACCCCGCATATGTAAACGGTATTCAAACCACATATGTGAAGTATCACCACAAACATTAGAGTGAGAGTAATAATTATAGCACTAGACCTCCTCTGTAACCTCAAACTAGTAACCTTTAAACGCGTTTAAAGCGTCGTCTATGGAGATTTTGAAGTACCATAGTTTGTCGCCATTCCATGAGCATGCGCAATTTTAAAGCGTGACATGTTAGGTATCTATTTACTTGGCGTAATATCATCTTTTTTTACATTGTACAAAAAAATTGGGGTTAACTTCTTACTCAGCCTCAGCAGCCAGGGAAAGTGACAGCCAGACCCAGAAGGGACATTTTGCACATCACTTCTGGGGTCTTATTAGGAAGGGGAGATCAGCAAATGGACATTCACAGGTCTCTCTCTCTCTCCCCCCTTTACGAGACGGCACCCACCATGCCTGTCCTGGGTCAATGGGGTTCACATTAAAGCTTGCATCCTGCTCATCTACCATCCAATGAAGCTAAAGGAGTGCAAATTGTGCCAAACCCAGAAGGGACAATTTGCACATAACTTCCGGGTTCTTAGTAGGAAAAGGAGATCGGCAAATGGACATTCACAGGTCTCTCTATCTCCTTTACCCAACGGCACCCACCATGCCTGTCCTGGGTCAATGGGGTTCACATTAAGCCTATGTTTCCACTATTGCGTCCCCAAAGTCGCGCGATTTACACTGCGACTTTACAATGCGATCTATGTTGTGATTTGATGCGACTTTAAAAACGACTTTGATGTTCTGCGATTTAGCCAGAGTGATGTAATTCCCTATCCTACTTAGTTACTTCCCCTTCCTGTCTTCCACACTCATGTACATCAATATAGGAAGTGATGTATTTGGGAGGAGCAGAGATCATGTGCTTCCGTAGACTTCCGTGGAAGTCGCAACAAAGTCGCGGTGTCAGACATGTACATGCAACTGCATTGCGACTTAATACCTTTCTATGGAAAACAAGTTGCACCGAAGACGGAAAAAAGTAGTGCAAGAACCTTTTTTGGAGAAGCTGCGACTTGAGTCGCACTAATTAGAACGGGGACCATTGAAATACATGGGTTTTGACTTGTCATGCGACTTGACATGTGTCAAGTCGCAAAACAAGTCGCAGTAGTGGAAACATAGCCTTAAGCTTGCATCCTGCTCATCTACTATCCAATGAAGCTAAAGGAGTGCAAATTGTGCCAAACCCAGAAGGGACAATTTGCACATAACTTCCGGGTTCTTAGTAGGAAAAGGAGATCGGCAAATGGACATTCACAGGTCTCTCTATCTCCTTTACCCAACGGCACCCACCATGCCTGTCCTGTGTCAATGGGGTTCACATTAAAGTTTGCAATGTGCTCATCTACCCTCCGAAAAAGCTAAAGGAGTGCAAATCGTGCCAGACTCAGAAGGGACAATTTACACATCACTTCCATGTTCTTAGTAGGAAAGGGAGATCTGCAAATGGAAGTTGACAGGTCTCTCTCTCTCTCTCCTCTACCTGGCCCGCACCTGCCATTCTGGTCCCAGGTCATTGGGGTTCACAAGTTTGCAACTTGCTCAACTGCCCTCCAATGAAGCTAATAAAGTTCAAATCGTACCAGACGAAGAAGGGAAAATTTGCACTTCACTTCAAGGTTCTTAAAAGGAAGGTAAGATCAGCAGATGGACATTCACGGGTCTATCTCACTAGTCTACCCAGTGACACCTGCCATGCCAATCCCAGGTTATGGCGGTTCACATTGAGGCTGGGTTCACACTAATGTGAATTGGATGTAGCTTTCTCTGCATTCAATTAGCATGACAGTAGAGTGTGACCGGCTCTCAATGAAGCCGGTTCACACAGCTATGGGGCGGTCGCAGAGCAGAGTGCAGAAGGGTCCTGAGCGTCTTTGGCTCAGTTTCAGGTCCGAATTCAGGCAAAAATTCGGGCCTGTGCCGTGTACACACGACCGGACTTTTCGACAGCAAAGGTCTGACGGAACAAATCCGTCGGACAATTCAATCATGTGTGGGCTTCATCTGACCTTTTCTGTCTAAAAATCTGACGGACTTTAGAAATAGAACATGTTTCAAATCTTTCCGACGGACTTGAGTCCTATCGAAAAATCCGTTCGTCTGTATGCTAGTCTGAGGGACCAAAAACGACGCAAGGGCAGCTTTTGGCTACTGGCTATGAACTTCCTTATTCTAGTCCGGTAGTACGTCATCATGTTCAAATCAGTCAGACTTTGGTGGGATCGTGTGTAGGCAAGTCCGTTTCATTGGAACTCCATCGGAACTCGGTTGAAAAGGTCCTTCGGAGTTCAGTCCGTCGAAAAGTCCGCTCATGTGTACGCTGCATGATTTGTCCCTGAAACAGAGAACAGGGATGCATCAGATCCCTGCTGCGAGCTGCGACCGAAGACAGTGTGAACCCAGGCCTAAAGATTGCAACTGCAGATTTTTTTGGCCATGTCCTTGAATTACTGAACCCAAGCAGATGTGCTCATCACTTCAGGTCACATGACCTGCAAAAGCTAAGCATTAAGCAGTGAGAACTCCATAGGACACTATAAGCTCCATGACGGGGCAGTAAAATGCAACACAGAATATAACAGAAATATTTATAATTAATGAGCCCCTCAATGTCATTCAGTTAGCAGTTACATGTACTCACAATACAGTTAAAGAAAAGGATCTCAGGGCAATTTGGAGGAGTTATCGTGGGAGCAGAATTTACGGAGTTTAATCATTAGCAACACTAATGAGATGGATCAATATTTACAGATTTCATTATCAAATCTTATTTTATTGGAGCAGAGGCTCACTTCTTCCATCAGGTATAATGAACTCAGCTATTTACTTGTGTAGGAGTGATTACAGTGAGGTTTTATTGTCGCAATTCCCCGGCTCTTCCCGGAATCTGATCATTATTTATGATGCATTTGTTTGAACTGAAATCACTAAGTTCATAAGCTGAATTAGTTGAACAAAGTGTAATGCCTTCATTTTGAAGCGAAAGCTGAAAATGTTATCGGTAACTTGGCTTAATAAAATGTGAACTCAGCAAACAGCCGTATTAAATAATGTTAAAATTCATCCCAATGATACCAGCGATGGGGCACTATTCCTCCCACTGACACCAACAATGCGGCACTATTCCTTCCACTGATGCCAATGATGGGGCACTATTCCTCCCACTTACACCAGTAATGGGGCACTATTCCTCCCAATGACACCAACAATGCAGCACTATTCTTCCCACTGATACCAATGATGGGGTACTATTCCTCCCACTGATACCAGCGATGGGGCACTATTCCTCCCACTGATACCAATGATGGGGCACTATTCCTCCCATTGACACCAATGATGGGACATTATTCCTCCTACTCATACCAATGATAGGGCACTATTCCTCCCAATGACACCAACAATGCGGCACTATTCCTCCCACTGATACCAATGATGGGTTACTATTCCTCCCACTTACACCAGTGATGGGGTGCTATTCCTCCCACTGATACCAGTGATGGGTCATTATTCCTCCCACTAATACCAATGAGGGGGCACTATTCCTCCTACTAATACCAATGATGGGGCACTATTCATCCCACTGACACCAATGATAGGACACTATTCCTCCCACTGATACCAATGATGAGGCACTTATCCTCCCACTGACACCAGCGATCGGGCACTATTCCTCTAACTGACTCTCATGATGGGGCACTATTTCTCTCACTGACACATATGATAGAGCACTATTCCTTTCTCTGACACCAGCGATGGGGCACTATTCCACTCACTGACACATATGACAGGGCACTATTCCTTCCACTGACACTAGCAATGGGGCACTATTCCTCTCACTGGCACATATGATGGGGCACTATTTCTCCCACTGACACCAGCAATGGGGCACTATTCCTTTCACTGCCACATATGATGGGGCACTACTCCTCAAAATTATACTGACGATGTGGCATTTTTCCTCTCACTGACACCAGCGATGGGGCACTATTTCTCCCACTGGCACACATGATGGGGCACTATTCCTCCCACTGACACCAACAATGGGGCACTATTCCTCCCACTGACACCAACAATGGGGCACTATTCCTCCCACTGACACCAACAATGGGGCACTATTCCTCACACTGACACCAACGATGGGGCGCAAGTCCTCCCCCTAATACTAAATGTGCATTGTTTACTCCCCCTGACAATGTCTACTCCCTTTGGCCACAGTTCAGCCCCTAAAGTTTGAAGGACAGTAAACTGGCCCTTTGTTTATAAACCTGTGCTATAGTTGATTTTAGAAGAATAGTGGAAGGAAAAACAGGCAGGCAGCCTGAATGTTTGAATATTTTTGGGACTCTAGCCAATCCCTGGGGGGTGGGGGTCCAGAAGGTGGTGAGAGAACCCACCTGAGCAGAAGGGACAATGTTCCTGGGTACAGTCCTGGAGTAGGAGATGGGGTTCCTCTCCCTGGTGAGGGGCCCTAAAGGAAGCATTGAGGAAGACATTGAGGTCCTAGCTAGGCTTAGCTGGGAGGCCTATTTGCAGCTCCAGGTCCTGGGATCAAGTTTGGTCTGGGGGGATCTCAATGGAGAGAGCCAGGAGGAAATTGGTGGGGAAGAGTCCAGTTGTCCTATGGTGGTGTGAGTCTACATCTCCCTCACTAGGAGGAGCTTGGTGGATATCAACAGGAGGCAACTGATGAGTCTTTGGCTATCTGAGTGGATGATCCCCAATGCTGAAGGAAAGTGACTGTGTCACTTTTAACTCTGGAAGGACTACAGGTCATCAGGAGCATAGGGGTCCACATAGGGGGACATTCAGTGTGTGCAGTGCAGTCAGCGGTTTGTGCAGTGTAGCCAGAAGTTGAGGAGTCCTCAGGTTATCTAGTTCTGCAGTTTTCAGGGTATCTCATGCTCCCTCTCCCTATCTCAGTTCATCTTTCCAATAAAAACCTAAAAAGAAACCCTTATGCCGCACGGCCGGACTTCCCGACAGAAAAAGTCCAATGGGAGCTTTCGGTCGGACATTCCGACCATGTGTATGCCCCATCGGACTTTTTCTGTCGGCATTTCTGACGGACTCAGATATAGAACATGTTCTAAATCTTTCCGTCGGAAATGCCGACAAAGTTTAGCCCATTGGCAAGTCCGGCCTTGTGTACGCGGCATAAGACATACGTTTTTTTCTGAGCCAGTGGAAAAATTAGGAAAATGCTGGGCACATGGCTATGTGAGCTCTTTGGGGGAATAGGACTACATTCACCAGTGGCTCCTACGAGGGTGCGCTACACATGTAAAAATCGGACTTTTTGGCCATATAATTACTTAAGAAACTCATTTCATACTATATTTTTAGAAAGCACAGGCCTTGTAGGATAAAAGTAAGTAGTTGCAATTTTTTATATTGCATGATATTTGTGCAACTGTCTGTATAAAAAAATGTATATTTTCAGGGTAAAATATAATACAATGAATTTGAGAACAAAATGACACATTATAATACCCAATTTTGGGCAAAATATTAAAGAAGGGGAATGCGTTGAATAAATTGATAACCAACATGTCAACTCTTAAAATTATGTGCGCCTATGATATCATAAAAAAAACATTGGTACCCAAAAATCTCCATAGGCAACTGATAGAATTGATCACTCACTGTGCTCAGTCATAACTGTGTTTATTATGCTTCAGTTTGTGAATGAACAGGAGGCCGCTCAGCACAGAGCACTTCCCATTCATCCACTGTTTAGTGCAGAAATTTTAGAAACTTAGGGATTTCTTACACTTGCAATGCCCCGTAAAGAGCATTCTGTATTGGTCATTCATCAGAGGGCGTTTATCAGGCGAGGCATTATGTTGCCTCCTCACCACTTGCTTTAACCCCAAAAAAACTGCACCACATGTTTGCGTGTTGCACACCATTGCGGAGCAATAATGGCATGGCCTCATTCAGGTGAATTGGTTGCATGTGATGGGCAATATTGCCCCACACCCCCTCATTGACTCATTTCTTTTTCTTTAGAAATGTCATTTTAGCTGCAGCATGTTCTGTACATCCTACAGATGGGCCACTTTACAGGCAGACTAAGGGGACCCCCAGGCACTATATTTTAAGGAATTTTTTATTTTTATTGTTTCACTTAAAGTGGGAACTCCACTTTAACCACTTGCCGACCGCCGCAGATATACCCTGTTTCCCCGAAAATAAGACCTAGCGTGATTGTCAGTGATGGCTGCAATATAAGCCCTACCCCCCAAATAAGCCCCAGTTAAAATCCTTGTAGGTCTTTTTTTCAGGGTAGGGCTTATTTTCGGGGGAAACAGGGTAGGGCTTATTTGGGGGGTAGGGCTTATATTGCAACCATCACCGACAATCACGCTAGGTCTTATTTTTGGGGAAACAGCGTACGGCTTGGCTGCGTGAACCGACATATCTGTACGTCAGTCCGTACATGAGATGGGAGCTCGTGCGCGGGTCTGGCGGACTCAATGTCTGCCGGCCACCCGCAGTCGCGGTACAGAGAGGCAGAACGGGGATCTTCCTATGTAAACAAGGTGGATCCCCATTCTGACAGGGAACAACTCTGAGATCTGCTGTTCCTAGTGATCAGGAACAGCGATCTCTGTGTTGTCCCCGTAAGCCCATCCCCCACACAGTTAGAACACACCCAAGGAACACAGTTAACCCCTTGATCGCCCCCTAGTGTTAACCCCTTCCCTGGCAGTGTCATTTATACATTGATCAGTGCATTTTTTTAGCACTGATCACTGTATTGGTGTCACTGGTCCCCAAAAAGTGGCACTTAGGATCAAATTTGTCCACCTCAATGTCGCAGTCCAGCTAAACATTGCAGATCGCCGCCATTACCAGTAAACAACAATTAAGTCCCTAAATCTATCCCCTATTTTGTACACGCTATAACCTTTGCGCAAACCAATCAAAATACGCTTATTGGGATTTTTTTTTAACGAACAATATGTAGCAGAATACATATTGCCCTATATTTATGAAAAAATAAGATTTTTTACATATTTATTTGGATGTGTATTATAGCAAAAAGTTAAAAATGTTGTTTTTTGTCACTCTTTTTTTGTTTATAACGCAAAAAATAAAAACTGCAGAGGTGATCAAATACCACCAAAAGTAAGCTCCATTTGTGGGGAAAAAAAAGGCATCAAATTTGTTTGGGTACAATATCGCATGACCGTGCAATTGTCAGTTAAAGCAACTAAGTGCCGTATCGCAAAATCAAGGGGGCAAATCCTTCCAGGGCTGAAGTGGTTAAGTGAAACAATAAAAATTAAAAATTCCTTTAAATATAGTGCCTAGGGGGTCCCCTTAGTCTGCCTGTAAAGTGGCGCATCTGTAACATATATAGAACGTGCTGCAGCAAAAATGACATTTCTATAGCAAAAAAAAAAAAAAAGAGTCAAATCACATTAAATTGGTTGCAATTTATTTTAAAAAAATAAAGAAAAAGACAGCGTTTATGTGAATGAGTAGCAGGTACATAGTACCCCTACTCATTCACCAAAAAATTGGCAAAAAGTAATAAACACAAGAGACAAGTTTTTGACAATTCCTTTATTAAAAAATAGTGTCCCTCGATGTAAAGCCACCTTCAGTCATGCCGCCTGCCGACCCGTAAAATAGAAAAAAATCAAAAGCGCTTAACCTCCTAGGAGGCCTCCCGCCGTATGCTTGCTCTGCGCTTTGATATTTCTTATATAGGTGAGTGGCGGAATCACTAGGCTATGTCATGCGGTGGCATCGCTCCCTTTCTGACATCACAGACTGGTGCATGCTGGGTCTGTGACGTCACAAGCGCAAAGGAGGCATATGGCACGAGGCCCCCCCGGAAGCGAGAGAGTTTTTTTCTTTTTTTATTCTTCGGGTTGGCGGGGCACCCCATACTCATTCACATAGGGGGGCTGGCATATGTTAAAGAAGGCTTCCAAATTCCGATAAGCCCCCTACCCGCAGACCCCGGCAACCACAGCCCAGGGTTGTCGGGAAGAGGCCCTTGACCCTATCAACATGGGGGCAAGGTGCTTTGGGGCGGGGGGGCTCCCAAAGTACCAAATCCCCCATGTTGAGGGCATGTGGCCTGGTATGGTTCGGGGGGGCGCACATCCCCCCCCCTTTCCTGACATGCCAGGCTGCATGCCCAGATAAGGGTCTGGTATGGGTTTAAGGGGGGACCCCATGTAATTTTTTTTTTAAATGTTGGCGTGGGGTTCCCCTTGAAATCTATACCAGGACCTGGTATGGACTGGAGGGGTACCCCATGCAGTATTTTAAAACTTTTTTCTTTTGCCGGGCAATTGCCAGCATAAACAAAACTAATTTTAACTGATTTCATCTAAATTCGTTACTATTGGTTACTATGTCATTCGGAGATTCTGATAAATCCAAATCTCTGGATAACCAAAGATTTGTCCGAATTTGTATTCGGACCGAAACAAATTGCGCATGTCTACTTTGCAGCTTAAGTGGGGGGGCATGAAAATGCAGCTTAGCCATATCTTTTTACCCCCTCCTGCCACCCCAAGTATAAACCAGTCATTAAAGAACGAGGGATGGTACGTAACAGGAAAGAAAAATATCCTGGTGTCTGAAGTGTGGAAATCTCATCTCCTCCAAATACAGAATGATTTTCATTGTGGGAACTTGCGCTTCCTTGAATGGAGCATAGGAGTGAAAAGGGTGGGCATAGTTGGCACTTGATGAGTGCCTTTCACAGTTGTATCTGCAGCACCAAAAGAGCCTTGCTGCAGGGGTTTCCAGGGGCAAAGGACTTCGGATTACTACTGAACATAGCAGTCACCAGAAAACAGGACACACTTCCATCATGGTGAGTAATGACAGCTTGAAAACTGAATTACAGGCAATATGTAGACATGTGCACTGACAAAAAATGTGTTCATTTTCGTTTCATTCGTTTTTTTTGCTTTTTTCAGAAATTCGGAAATTCGAACATTCGAAAATTTGGAAATTCGAAAATTTTGAAATTCGAAAATTTTGAAATTCCAAAATTCGGAAATTCAGAAACCCGAATTTCTGAATTTTCAAATTTCGAATTTCCGAATTTCCGAATTTTCGAATTTCGAATTTCCAAATTTTCTAATTTTCAAATTCCGAATTTCTGAATGTTCGAATTCCGAATTTCCGAAGTTTCAAATTTCCAAATTTTCGAATTTCAAATTTTTAAATTCCGAATTTCCGAATTTTCAAATTTTCGAATTTTCGAATTTCAAATTTTTGAATTCCGAAATTCAGAAATTTGAAAATGCGAAAATTCGAAAATCTGAAAAAAAGAAAGAAAATCAGTAAAATTTGAAATAATAACTAACTAATAATAGCTAACTATTAAATTATAGGTATTGGAATTTCCTTTCAAATTTGGCTGTTTGTGAATGTAACGAATACAAATTTATCTGAAGTTAAGAATTATCCGAAATAACAAATGGAATGGAATAAATTAATAATAAATAATAAAAAAAAGGTTTTATTATTATTATTGTTATTTATTATTATTAGAGCGTTACGTTACATTCGTTTAGATACGGCATTCGTTATTTCAGATAATTTGTTCAAATACGTTCACTAACAGCCAAATTTGAAAGGAAATTCCAATACCTATAATTTAATATTTATTATTAGTTTGTTATTATTTCAGCTTTTCGGGTTTTCGAATTTTCAGATTTTCATTCTTTTGAATGTTCAGATTTTCATTCTTTTTTTGATTTTCATATTTCCAAATTTTTTAATTTTGGAATTTCCTAATTTAGAATTTTCGAATTTCCTAATTTCGATTTTTCAAATTTCCGAAATTTTGAATTTTGGAACTTTCGAATTTCCGAAATTCTGAAAATTTGAAAATTTGAAAATTCGGAAATTCAAAAATTCAAAAATTCGGAAATTCGGAAATTCGGAAATTCGAAAATTTGGAAATTCGGCAATTCGGATATTCGTCAAAATTTGTTAAAAAAGAAATTTGGAACTAAACTAACTGCATATGTCTAGCAATTTGTACAAAGTTATATTGGTCCATCTTGAACCATTGTAAGTATGCATGTGCCATACCTACGGGATTCCATCTAGAAGCTGAAAATCACTGTAGTAGACACCACTTGTCCAGTGATCTCAACTAGGGTCATGCGCCAAGAGGCTGACCTGCTGTTTCCTGAACTTCCTCAGCATGGTCACAATTCAGGGAACACTTTGTATTTTCTCAATAAATGCAGTGTTCTCTGATTGTACGAGATGGAGATTGTGATGTTACCTCCTGTCTCTCCACCTCACCTAATCATGGAACACTTTGCATTCCTTGAAAAAATGCAGTGCTCCCTGAATGGCACCTGACCTCTTGTGTTCACAATGTAGCAGGGCTGCCGCTCGTTAAGGGGCCCAGAAGCTCGTGGTGATCCCTGTAAATGCAGTGCCTACTACAGCGATTTCCAGCTTCTGAGCGGATCCCACAGGTATAGTACAGTATATATACAGTATCCAAGTTGGACCAATGTAACTATGAAAAAATATCCCTACCTGGAACTCTTCTTTAACTTCTAGATGTTTCCTATAATAGTGAATCTTCATTTTTTTTCTAACTGGAAAATATCTAGACAAAATACTGGAGTTAGTTAAGAGGGAAGAATGAAGATTAAAATTAGTTTTAAGCAGAGTTTTTTTATTTCTCCTTTTATAGGTTAGGCAGTCTCTGGAAGAAGAAGGAACCATTTATCATCATGGTGAAGGAATATGGCTCCTCTATGATCCTACTACCAACTTTCTCATTTTTATGAATACAGAGGTTTCTTTTTGAGGGCTCTACACCAGTGTTTCTCAACCTTTTCTCAGTCAAGGCGCCATTTAAAATTACATTATGAACAATATCAAGGCACCCTTTAAAATTATGGACAATATCAAGGCACCCTTTAAAATTATGGACAACATCAAGGCACCCTTTAAAATTATGGACAGTCTCGAGGCACCCCATTCTAAAATGTAAAAACGAATCTAATATATTTACATAATGCGGCAACATCAACACATGTAGGACACCCAACATTAGAGCTGATTTATTCTTCCACAGCAAAAACACTTTTGTACACTAGTACCAACTAGTATTCCAGTGTTTCTCCTCTCCGTTTCTCTCCATCATTCAGCTAATGTGACCCCAGTGTTGACGGGGAGAGGGGCAGGGGAGGGTCAAACAAGGATGGTGTGCAGGCCATCAACACCCTTCTTATCAACACTGATGACATCACTGGTTGTTAGGACACCGGTGGCTGTAAAGTTGAAATGGTGCACAATAAAAACCTGTGGCTATGTGTAACTAAAAGGCATTTTTTAGGCATTTTGCTAAGGCACCCCTGAAGAAACCGCAAGGCACCCTGGTTAAATAAAGGCTGCTCTACACCATCAATGACTTTGACATGAAAAGCAAAGTTGTCTTCTTCAACCCAGACTACCTCCGGAAATTGACTGCTCACTACTAAAATTTTAACTACCACACCTAAGAACTGGTAAGCTGTGAGATTTTTGGTTTTGGATTTAGATATGCTTTGAGAACAGATAATGCGGGTATCAGAGATTATTAACTCAATGAAACATATCATTTTTTAACAAACTTATTATAAGAGCTCTAAACATGTTTCTATACTTCCAAAAAAAAAAAAAAGTTAGTCTCTTTTAGAAGGTAAGAGGGTTATAAAAAAAAATATGTGATGGTTCTTCAAAAGATTTCCCCATTTTTTTTTAACTCTTTTTATTAAGGATTTCAAAATAAAATGACATCACATACTAAACTCCTCCCAATGATGGGGCACTATTCCTCCCATTGACTCCAAATATGGGGCACTATTCCTCCCACTGATACCAATGGTGGGGCACTATTCCTCCCACTGACACAGATGATGGGCCCTCCTAAAGTTTGAACCCCTGAATTATACAATTGATTTATATGGAAATACCCTTTGAAAAAATATCTAGGAACCATTTCTGGGCAATTCACATAGTTAGAAAATTTTAGTAAAACAATTTTGTTGTTAGCAAATTGAAACTGCTTTACACATACTTACTGCAGCAGCTTGTGGTTTGATGGCTTCCCAATCCAACATCTTTGCAGTGCCCTGACCGACTTAAAAAATACCTCTTTTTTTAATCTGCAGAAAGAAATAAGAAAAAAAAAATGAGTGCGACAATGTTAAGATATCTACTGTATGTAGTATATGGTAATATCAACTACATACTGTATTTACTAGTCCATAGAGTCCAGCACTGTCTTGCTTGTACGGAATGTTCTCCCTAAGCTGCTCCTCTCCGGTCCTGCCATCTTGAATTAAGTTCCAGAACACTGGCATAGCGTAGACAGGTATCTTTGCCAGGTCTACTGGATCTGGCAGAGCCCCACAGCATGTATGCACATGTGCTAGACCTCTTGCGCATACGCTCACCACAGACCCCTGCCAATAAACTGACAGACATCCTGCGTCGTTTCTGCAAATGCATGTGGGGAGGGGCAGTGTGGTGTAACGGCAATAAACACTCAGAGTCCAGTTGCAGGAAAAGAAATTGTATTAAACAAGCCCAAAAAGGGTAAGGCTCCTGATCAGGAACGCTTCGGTCCCTGCCCAAATGGGGAAGTCTCCAGGAAAGATGGCTTGTCTCTCTGCTTTCCCTACTCATTTGCAACCTCTCCCTGCTGCTACTAACTATCCCTGTCAGATGGGTGACCTGATTCTACACTACTCGCACGCAAAATGTGCACCAAGCCTGGGAACCAGGGCCTTAAATCTGCTCTGCCTGACCCAAGATGGCTGCCAGACTCACATGGGGCAGCAGCATCCAATCAGATAGCTTCCCCAGTGACCCAGGAAACCATAGAGGAACCATATTCCATATTCATCTTGACTTCCCCTCAAACGGCAATGCCGCTGTGGTCGAGCATCACCTACAGTGGAGAGAATAGGCTGCACCTGCCTACATGCGGGAGATCCCGCGATCTGCCTCCTGGAATGAGTGATGTAGACATCCCAAGAGGCAGTTCTCAGGACCGGACGCATGCACAGAAAAGCTGCAACACATCCCAGAGGGACCCGTGGCATTTCCTGAGTGCTCAATGGGTCCAGAGACCTCATTCTCGTCTAGGAGAGAACGGTGGACCTACACTATAGGAAAACAAATTTACATAAACAAAATTTGTTTTGCAATTCTAATATGCAAAAAGTGGAGAGGAGGCAGAGGAGAGCAACAATAAATAACAGGGTTAAGGTCTGCTTTTCAGCGGTTCCCGCCCAGGCATATTGTACAATGACGGCTTGGTGGGACCGCTCTTGTTCTGGGAGGACGTCATATGACATCCTCCCATACAGGGTGCGAATAGCTGGAATCAGTGGTGAGCGGTGTCTTTTGGACACAGAGCATCACTGATCAGGGTAAAGAACCAATTATGTTGGCACTTTACCATGTGATCAGCTATGTCCAATCACAGCTTATAACACAAATGCCACTTGTCGGCATTTCCTTTCACTGTCTAAGAAAAGGAAAGCCTATAACTGGCTTTCCTGTGTCAGGGGACATTTAGACTGATCATCAGTGCAGCCTCATCAGTGCCCATCAGTGCAGCATATCAGTGCCCATCAGTGCCACCTATTAGTGCCCATCAGTGCCTCCTTGTCAGTGCAGCCTCATCAGTGTCTCTTCACCAGTGCCCATTGGTGCAGCTTATCCGTGCTTATCAGTGCAGCCTCATCAGTGCCCATCAGTGCAGCATATCAGTGCCCATCAGTGCCACCTATCAGTGCCCATTAGTGCTTCCTTGTCAGTACAGCTTTATCAGTGTCTCTTCATCAGTGCCCCTCAGTGCAGCTTATCCGTGCTTATCAGTGCTGCCTCATCAGTGGTCAATAATGCACATCAGTGCAGCCTCATTGATGCAGCCTCCTCAGTGCCCATCACTGCGCATCAGTGCCACTTATCAGTGCCCATCGGTGCCTCCTTGTCAGTACAGCCTCATCAGTGTCTCTTCATCAGTGCCCCTGAGTGGAGCTTATCCGTGCTTATCAGTATTGCCTCATCAATGGCCATTAATGCACATCAGTGCAGCCTCATTGATGCAGCCTCCTCAGTGCCCATCAATGCCCATCAATGCAGCCTCATCAGTGGCCATCAGTGCCCATCAATGCAGCCTATCAGTGCCCTGGCAGAAAAAAGCTGTTTAGGTGGCCGGCTTTCCAAAAAAAAGTGATCCCAGGGGCAGATTTACCGCAAGATCACTTTTATAGGTGGTGGGAGAGGTAAACCGCTTTCCAGTTGTTTCCGGGTTTACCGGAGTCGAACGATCAGTTGGATGGATAGGCAGGTAGTCAAGTGAGCGCAAAATGGCTCCCTCTTGGCTCTATGCCCTTGTAGGACTGGAGCGACCTCCAACGTCACTTTCAGTTCTAGGGTTTAACCGTTTCTGGACCGCCCCACGTACATGTACTGTAGAGGGACAGTGTAAAAATAAAAAGTTAAATAATAATAAAAAAAAAAAGTAAAGTGCCCCATACCTCCATGCTCACGCACAGAAGCCTACGAAGGTCGTGCCCCGCATATGTAAACCACACATGTGAGGTATCGCCACGATTGTTAGAATGAGAGCAATAATTCTAGTGCAAGACCTCCTCTGTAACTCAAAACTGATAACCTGTAGAAATTTTTAAACGTCGGCTTTGGAGATTTTTAAGGGTCAAAGCTTGTCGCCATTCCACGAGCGTGCGCAATTTTAAAGCGTGACATGTTAGGTATCTACTTACTCTGCGTAACATCATCTTTCACATTATACAAAAAAATTGTGGTAACTATTGTGCTTTTTTTTTTTTTTTTAATTCCTTAATCACTTCCCGCCCAAGGTACGTAATAGGACGTCCTTGACGTCTACTCAGATTTCAGCCGGTGATTCCCTACATCATAAGAACGATCAAAGCGGCTGTTGATCGTTCTTATGGGCGGCGAGAAGGGACCTCCCCACCTCCCGTCACCCTCTGGTGTTTCTACTGACTCCCCACTTCCATCGGTGAGACGGAGACAGGATCCACCAGCCCCGGATGTTTACCATAGAGATTTCTGGCGGACCAGATGGTCGGCGGAATCTCTATGATCGTTCGGAGGCCGGGCGTGATGTTGTGATGTCACGCCCGGCCTCTGCATTCAAACAAATGGCGCAGCCTCGGCTGGGGAGCCAGGATCGTTTATTTTTTATTTCAGGCTTCCCCATCTCACTGTAAAGAGCACCAATCATGCCATATTCCTATTACAAGGGATGTTTGCATTCCTTGTAATAGGAATAAAAGTGATCAACATTTTTTTTTTTAAGTGTCAAACTAAAAAAAGAAAAGTAAAATTAACAATAAAAAAAGTAAAGCGCCCCTGTCCCCGTGAGCTCGCACGCAGGAGCGAACGCATACGTAAGTCCCGCCCACATATGAAAACTGTGTTCAAACCACACATGTGAGGTATCGCCGCGAACGTTAGAGCGAGAGCAATAATTCTAACCCTAGACCTCCTCTGTAACTCAAAACATGTAACCAGTAAAAAAATTTAAAGCGTCGCCTATGGGGATTTTTAAATAACAAAGTTTGGCGCCATTCCACGAGCGTGTGCAATTTTGAAGCGTGACATGTTAGGTATCTATTTTCTCGGCGTAACTTCATCTTTCACATTATGAAAAAAAAGTTGGACTAACTTTAATGTTTTTTCTTTTTAAAGCATGAAACTTTTTTGTTTGTTTTTTTTTTAAAAAAGTGTTCGAAAAATGGCTGCGCAAATACCGTGCGGGATAAAAAGTTGCAACAAGCGCCATTGTATTCTCTACGTTCTTTGCTAAAAAAAAACATATATAATGTTTAGGGGGTTCGCTGTAATTTTTCTAGCAAAAAAAATGATGAATATTACATGTATAGGAGAGAAATGTCAGAATTGGCCTGGATGGCAAGTGGTTATAAGTGTATTTTTCTTAAAATAAATTGCATTTGAAAGACCGCTGCGCATATACAGTGTGACATAAAATATTGCAACCACCGCTATTTTATTTTCTAGGGTCCTTGCTAAAAAATAGAATGTTTGGGGGGTTACAGCAAAAAAATACTGATTTTAACTTGTAAGTAACAAATGTCAGAAAAAGGTTGGTTAAAAAAACGTGGTAAAAGCCACATATTGCAAATGAGTTTAGGGGCATCTAATTCATGCATTGTATTGGCCAAAATATTAATTTAATCTGGCCTTTGGAATGCATTACCGCTAGCGTTTATGCACGTGTGGATGCGTTTAGACACATTTAGGCGAGTTCTACTTTGTTAGCAAAAAAACAGAAAAGACGTTTTACTTTAACCTCTTTCCGACCGCCCCATGCAGATATAATGCTGCAAGGCAGCCGCTTTGTGCTGGATCATCTGTTACATGATCAGGAATTCTGGGTAGGGGGCATGCGTATGCGCATCTGCCGTCCATTAATTTTGGCCAGGACAAGCCAATCATTAGGTGTCGGCCAATGATTGATCGCTGAGACTCACTGATCGGTTCGGTCATTTAGGGACGGGAACAACACAGAGCTCCGAACACTGACGGGGGCGATCTTGCTGTTTTTTTTATTAAGTGTAGCACTACCCCTGCAGGAGTTGCTGATGTTCGGGTCCCCACTGCTGCACAGCCAGTCACTTTGCATTTCCTTCTTTCGCACAGACACAAATGCAAATGCAAATATATAAAATCCATTAATCGTTCAGCAAGAAGAGTGTTTTTTCAGACGGCCTAAAAGGCAACATTGAATATACAAAAATCTTTCAAATGACATGCTATGGGGGTGTCTTAAAGCTGAACTAGAGGAATTCAGAACTCATTCACAAAACACTTAGGCTTATGTGAATGGGCATCTAGAACTTTGGAGAATGTTCTGAAACTAGTGGGTTGAGGTGACGTTTTATAAAGGGATGATAACTTGGATGGGGTAGGGAATTGTGGGATGCCCAACTTGGAAAATGTCCAGAACATACAACAAAAGGGAACAACTTTCTCCCTATTTACATGAAGATCCTCTTCTTCCTTCCTCCTGCACAAACTTGATTCACTATTTACAGCACCTGCTGATCACTTCATGGAATTAACAGTCTTGTTAATTCAGCAGCAGCCCATTACAGGCTAGGAACATCCCATCCCAGTGTGGATACGTTTTAGTACATTGTGGAGTAAACAGCATACACCTTCTGCCTTCCTGTAGACACTGAGCCCAGTTGTACCACTGCAGAAGACTCCAAGCCTGCCTGGCTACCACCAGCCCACCTGGCTGCTTGCTTACACCAGCCCCCCTGACTGGCACACACACACATGGATATTCCCCAGGGCATGGTTAAATGAAGACTTGGCACACTGCGGTCTTCAAGAGAGCACTGTTACAGCTGACAGTCATTCATTCCCCTTGCCTGTCCCTGCACCGTGCTGATGTACTCGCTGTCTCTGCTTGCTCTCTCCCGCTGCCTCTCCTATATGAATCCCTCCAACTGCCTCCTGTGGTGGGATCCTTCCAGGCGAGCTTTCCCGAGCTCCAGCTCCAGGTAACACCCCTCCCTGGCAGGGGTCCCTCAAGGACCACCGACAGCCTCTCCTCAGCACTGCTTCTCCGTCTTCCACCCGACTCCCCTGCTGGCATAGCCCATGTCTATTTATGGGCTATCTCAGTCCCCTGCCAGACCCACCTCTGGGGATTGGCTGAGGGCCCATAAATATTCAAGACAGCTTCTCCTCACCTCCACTCACTAGTTGCAGAACATTCTCCAATGTTCTAGATGCCCATTCACAGAAGCCTTTGTGTTTTGTGAATGAGTTCACATAGTACAAAGGCTTCTGTGTACTGTTTTTACAAAGTAGCTGAATTCCTGGAGTTCAGCTTTAACACACCCCCATAGCATGTCATTTGAAAAATTTTTGGATATTCAATGTTGCCTCTTAGGTCGTCTGAAAAAACACTCTTCTTGCTGAACAATTAATGTATTTTATTTATTTATTTGCATTTGCACATGTCCCAATGGCCACTGCTCAGTTCCCCATTGTTTAAGAACCCCTTGCTTATTAGCCTGGAGAATGGCCAATGCTGATTTATAAGATTTGGCTCTCATTGACTGCAGTCATGTTCGTCAAATCTGCATCCGACCGAACATGTTTGGCTCATCCCTAGTGGCAGTATATATATTAGTGTGTGCGTTGTGTCATTTATTGGCCACTGCTTGTGTCTATGGATTGGGGGAATGTTGGGGTTCTCATGATAAATGGTCAATTTCAGAGGACACATGGTGGACAGTGATACTTCATGTATTGTTGACCATCCAAGCCTAAGCCGGAAGATTTCTGAGAAGAGTCTCATGTCCCTAGATTCTCCCTCCTAGTCTAAAACCTTTCCCTTTCGCTATTGCTCTCCCTGACAGATGGGTGTCCTGTCCCTACGCTGTCCACATGTGAAAACATGAAGCAAAAACCAAGGAGGGCAGGGTGTTAAATAAGCTCTGCCTGGCGGAAGATGGCCACCAGAGTCACATGGACTATCAGCATCCGACTGAATCACTGTCCCAGTGACCCAGGAAACCATAGGAGAACCATTTTCCTCTTGACTTTCTCTCCTCCTGTATTGTTTCTGTGGATGAGCGCCACCTGCAGTGGAGAAAAGGGACTGCACATGCCTACATGTGTTCTAAAAGAAACATACTTGCAAACAGTTTGCTTCCCCATTTTAATTTCTTTCTTTTATTCGGTGGACATTTTGAGATGGCAATCAATGTTGATAGAAGTAAAGTCTATGAACATTTAGAGTCCAGATGACTACATGAAATGATGTGACGTTGTTTTTAAACCCTCTCAGAAGAAAAAATCGATATGTCCCTGCTATGTCCCTAAGTGCTCTACAGCTTTTAGGAACCAATGCCCTCAATTTGGGTCTTCAGCTTATTTTGTAGCTCCAACAAATTGAAAGAGAGCATTAGCTAAAGATGGAACAAGCTGAAAAAGAGCTGGAGATGGTCCAACTCCAGCATGAAATTGTCTCTTTACCTCCATGTGCATCAGGATCTACTGCTGCCAGAGATACACCTGTGCAGACCTCTTAGTATGTCATCTGAAATCAAGTTGGCCATGTCACCGGCTGTTGTTCAGAGAGGAGGAGGAGGCCAAGCCCACCAGCTAATGTGTCTCCAGTGTTGTTTTTTAGGGAAAGAGTAGGAGGCCACAACAAAACACCCTGCATGGGTAACAGCATTACTGTCAAACTCCCAGGTATGGGATCAGAGGATAGCCATGGCTGCCTAGGGTTGGAGAGCCTCAAGAATGTGATCCCAAGGGAAAACCTGGTCATCACAGGGAGTTGGTGTTGTCACCTATTCAGTCCCTTTTGCTTATGTTTCTTTGAACCAAGAATCAAAAAGAAAAGGGATAGAAGTAGGCATATCAGATCCCACTAATGTATTGCCAGGTACTGACCTGGGCATCTGAGCCTCCCAGCATGTGCCCAGTACCCCTTGACAAAAGGTTCCTAATATTTCAGCAATGTCCCAAAGTAGTTTGTGTAGGCAGTTTAATTTCCATGCATCTGATGTTTGTGCATGGCTGTAGGAAAGACCACATAAGATTCCTACTCATAGGATAGATTGGGGAATTGATTTGGGGAACTTTGAAGATCTCAAGATAAATCAAGGTAAATTTCTAAGGATGTACAATGTGGGGTGATACTTCATGTATGGTTCGTGAACCACTGATGTCACCATCAGGAAGTTAGTCCTCAACCAAACCCCCCCACCCTTCCTTAAGCTTTAAAGGCAGCTAGATGGCATTGTGTGAAAATTATCCACCGCAGACAGTTCTTCAGAGGGCAATACATGTTTCAATAAACCACTTGTTTGGATCTACTTCAACCACTTGCCTACTGGAGCAATTTTAAATTGTTTGCACACATGCTTAAATCTGCATTTTTTTTTTTTTTTGCAAGAAATCACTGTAGCCCCCTTAAAAAAATATTTTCTGAAAGCAGAGACCCTGGAGAATAAAATGATGATCGTTGCAGTTTTTTATGTTGCATGAGCTTGTGTAGTTATTTATCAAACCCATATTTTTAGGAAAAAATACATTACAATTAATTTTAGATTGGGCTGTGTTAAGTAAATAGATACCAAGCAAGTGAGGTCATAAAATTGCGCACGTCTGCAGAAAACTTTAACAAGCCCCCTATGTGGTAGCATGGGCAGGTGACAGGTACTCTTTATGGAGACATTGGGGGTCTATTAGACCTCCAATGTCTCCCCTGCCCTCCAATGCAGCTATTCAAACACAACTTGTACTTGAATAACTGCATCCTCGGCTACACTCGTTGAGGATTGACAGCTGTGACCCCAGAAGTGATGTAATACAGGTTAATACAGATTAACTCGCAGGAGGGATCTGGGTATGGATGTTCTCGGAGTTCCTCCTGATTTCACTTGGCAAGCTGTCTCCCCTGGAGGAACAAGAGAGCCAAGGAAGCACCACGGAGGGGGCACACATTAACATCCCCCAAAAAAACGGTTGGGTGTCTCTAAAGCTGCGGAAATCGATTTATTGGAAAGCCCTTTGCCATCTGTTGACCAGTTGTCTACTGGGAACTGTTACCCTCCTCCTGCCCAGGACAATTTTCAGCTTTCAGCGCTCTAAAACTTTGAATGACAATTGCGTGTTAATGCATCACTGTACCCAAAGATAGAGATAATTTTTCTCCTTCACTGATGTGTGCTGATGAGGCTGCACTGATGGGCACCGATAGGCTGCACTAATGGGCACTGATAGGCTGCACTGATGGGCAGGGCACTGATGAGGCAGCACTGATGGACACTGATGATGCTGCACTGAAGGGCGGTCATGAGGTAGCACTGATGGGCACTGATGAGGTGGCACTGATGGGCACTGATGGGCTGCACTGATGTGCACTGATAGGCTGCACTGATGAGGCGGCACTGGTGGGCACTGATGAGGCTGAACTGATAGGCAGCCCTGATAGGCATTGATAAAGTTGCACTGATGGGCACTGATGGGCAGCACTGATGGGCACTGTCAGCATGAGGAAAGTATAACTGGCTTGTGTTTACATCATGCTCAGCTGTAATCACCGAGCGTGCCACTTGCATGATCATGGGAGGACGCCCTCCCAAAACTGGCTGACTAAGCTGTAGCCATCATTCGGCTATAACGCAGTCGGAAAGTGGTTAAAATAGGTACCAAGCTCACGGCTGCAGTAGCATTAGTGAGCTTGTTGTAACCACTTGACTACCTAGGCAGGCAAGTGATTCAAAGTCAACTTCACCTTTGGGGCAGGCCACATGATAACACGATAACATACTTACCTTGAATCACGATCTAGCAATGATTTCTGTATGGCCCTACCCAACACCACACAGCCTTCACAAAGAAATGTCCAGCTGGATCTGCACTCAGAATTAAAGCAGAACTCCAGGCTTCCCTTCAGTCTTGCACAGATGTACAGACTCCATTTAAATGTAAAACCCAAAACTATTTATTAAAATGCACTCACAAAGATTACACACAAAGTTGCTTAACAATGTGTCTAAAAGAGAGTAGGGACAGATCTTATAGCTCACCACTCCCTGCTGATGTTGCTTGGGATAGAATCTCTACAGACCTGTTGCTGATCCAGTATGCTTTCACCACCCTCTGTGCTGAACTGATAGGCCTTGGCCCTCCGCCCTATGTGTTACGCCATCAAATTCACCAGGGGCTAAAATTGACAGGTCTCGGCTCTCTGCCTTACACGTTACATCATCGACTTCTTCTTCGGGGGGGGGGGGACGTGACAGGTTTTGGTGCTCTGCCCTACACATTACATTAGCAACTTTCTCAGGGGGTGAAACTGAAAGGTATCTATGGTCTGCCCTACACATAAATTAATTGACTTCTTCAGGTTGAATTTACAGGTATCTGTCCTCCGCCCTATGCATTATGTCATCGACTTCTTCAGGGGTGGGGAACTGATGGGTCTTGACCCCCAATAATGATCACACAGCAATATAGAGTGTAAATATGAGCATCCACTGATAATGTCCTCACATCTTCATCATTTATATAGTCACATCGTAGAATAAAAGAAATAAAAGAATCCTAGAACTCACATTTTCAATGTAGAATGTGATATAAGGCTTTTTAGACGTGAACAGTTAGCACTTGTTTGTGTAGCGTCTCTTTTCCTCGACCTGTGAAAAACAATTGGATATTAGAAGATCTCTCCTCTCTCCTCTCCTCTTTCTTCTCCTCTCCTCTCCTCTCTCTTCTCCTCTCCTCTCTCTTCTCCTCTTCTCTCCTCTTCCTTCTCCTCTTCTCTCATCTCTCTTCTCCTCTCCTCTCCTCTCCCACTCTCTCTCCTCTCCTCTCTCATCTCCTCTCTCTTCTCTTTTCCTCTCCTCTCCTCTCACCTCTCCTCTCTTCTCCTCTCTCTTCTCCTCTTTCTTCTCTTCTCCTCTCCTATCTTCTTCCCAACCCCCTCCTTTCCTTACCTCTTCCTTCTCTCCTCTCCTCTGTTCTCTTTTTCCCAATCTTAACCCCCTCTCCTCTTCCCACTCTTCTCCTCCCCTCTTCCCTCCTCTCTTCTTCCCTCTCCTCTCTTCTCCCCTACCCCTCTCTGCTCCTTTCCTTACCTCTGCCTTCTTTCTTCTGCTCTCCTCTCCCCTCTATTTTCTCCCCTCTCTTCTCTCCCTTCTCATCTCTCCTCTCCTTCCCCTCTCCTCTCTCTTCTCCTTTCCTCTCTCTTCTCCCCTCTCTTCTCCTCTCTTTTCTCCTCTCTCTTCTCTTTTTCTCTTCTCCCCTCTCTCTTATCCTCTCTCTTCTCCTATCCTCTCCTCTCTCCTCTCCTCTCTGGAGGGAGACTAGAACAGCTGTCAGGTTTTTATTGCTGTCGCTATCCTCGCTCTGTTCTGGTGTCCATTGCAACTGAAGCAGAAAGTGATGGGAAATACAAAATTTTACAGTTGTCAAATAGAAACAGGGGGGAAATCTTTCAATGGGGACACCTGTCTCATTGAAACTATCTAAGAGGGGAATCTCCCCCAAACTCCCCCAGTGTAATCTGCAGTGATGAGCTTTCAGCAGGAGTTCTAGCCTTTACCCATAAATGAAAGTACTATTTATAAAGAATTAGCTGTTCCAATGTCTCAAGCAATTACACAGGTGTCACAAAGAATCCCCATCATTTTCCTAATATGTTTATTTCTCATGACCTAGATCTGGAAAATACCACATGATGGCCACTAGATGGAACTGATAATCATAAGAAATAAACATACTAGGTAAATTATGGGGGTTACCCGTAAAGGCTGTGAAAATGCTGAGACAGTGTGAATGTCTCAGCATTCACTCAAAAGTCAAAAATAATACCTGTAGTGTTTGTATCATGTTTGAACTGTCAGTTTCTACTTGTTGAACATTACCTAACATTCAATCCTAAGAAAAAAATATAGCCTCAAGAACATTTGACCAGAACAGTTAAAGAACATTTGACCAACAGAGAAAATAAGCTAACACTATAGGCTAAGAACATTCGACCTGAAGAGGAAATAATATGAGGGAGACCTCAGCATTATAAACTAAGAGATGCATTTCATTAAAAAATGGCAGAGCTATTTGTTATGTGAAACTACATGTACAGTATATTCATTTTGTGCAAATGGGGGGCAAAAACGGATGTTATTGGGCTATTTTCTCTCCAGATTGAGTTTTTTTATTGATAAGTATAAATTAAATCAGGAAAATACCCCATTATGGCCACTAGATGGAACTAATGACCATAGTAAATACATATTAAAGTGTCATGAACCAGCTTCTGCAGAGAGTGAACTGCTGTACAGAACTGATGCAATTTTGCAGAGATGAAACACTGTTGTATTGCCTCATTACCACCTGTTTAACCTCCTAAATACTGGAAAACCTTGCCGCAACTGTTATTTGGCAGGGCAGACATGCCACAACCCTGGAGAAGAGAACTGTCATTAACAAGGTATATTCTTGTATATTCATGTTGCGGTCATATTCCAGATTTTGATAAGCCCCCCCCACCCACAAACCCCCACAATCACTGGACCAGGGTTGTGGGAAAAGGAACTTCATTAACAAGTTGTCTTCCCCATGTTGCTGTCTTACTCCAGATCCTGATAAGCCCCCCCCATCCACAGACCCCCACAACCACTGGACCAGGATTGTGGGGAAGAGGACCTTCATTAACAAGGTATCTTCTTCATGTTGCAGTCATATTGCAGATTCCGATAAGCCCCCCACCCACAGACCCCCACAATCACTGGACCAGGGTTATGGGAAGAGGAACTTCATTAACAAGGCATCTTCCTCATGTTGTGGTCATATTCCAGATTCTGATAAGCGCCCCCCCCACCCACAGACCCCCACGACCACTGGACCAGGGTTGTGGGGAAGAGGACCTTCATTAACAAGTTGTATTCCCCGTGTTGCGGTCATATTCCAGATTCCGATTAGCCCCCCACCCACAGACCCCCATAACCACTGGACCAGGATTGTGGGGAAGAGGACCTTCATTAACAAGGTGTCTTCTTCATGTTGCGGTCATATTCCAGATTCCGATAAGCCCCCCACCCACAGACCCCCACAATCACTGGACCAGGGTTGTGGGGAAGAGGACCTTCATTAACAAGGTGTCTTCTTCACGTTGCGGTCATATTCCAGATTCCGATAAGCCCCCCACCCACAGACCCCCACAATCACTGGACCAGGGTTATGGGAAGAGGAACTTCATTAACAAGGCATCTTCCTCATGTTGTGGTCATATTCCAGATTCTGATAAGCCCCCCCTACCAACAGACCCCCACGACCACTGGACCAGGATTTTGGGGAAGAGGACCTTCATTAACAAGGTATTTTCCATATGTTGCGGTCATATTCCAGATTCCAATAAGCTCACCCACCCACAGACCCCCATAACCACTGGACCAGGGTTGTGGGGAAGAGGACCTTCATTAACAAGTTGTCTTCCCCATGTTGTGGTCTTATTCCAGATCCTGATAATCCCCCCATCCATAGACCCCCACAACCACTGGACCAGGATTGTGGAGAAGAGGACCTTCATTAATAAGGTATCTTCTTCACGTTGCAGTCATATTTTAGATTCCGATAAGCCCCTCACCCACAGACTCCCACAACCACTGGACTAGGGTTGTGGGTAAAAGGACCTTCATTAACAAAGTATCTTTCTTATGTTGTGGTCATATTCCAGATTCCAACAAGCCCCTCCACCCACAGACCCCCACAACCACTTGACCATGGTTGTGGCGAGGAGGACCTTCATTAACAAGGTATCTTCCCCATGTTGCGGTCATATTCCCTATTTCGATAAGCCCCCCATCCACAGACCCCCACAACCATTGGACCAGGGTTATAGGGAAGAGGAACTTCATTAACAGGGTATCTTCCTTGTGTTGAGCTCATATTGCAGATTCTGATAAGCCCCTCCACTCTTAGACCCCCACGACCACTGGACCAGGGTTTTGGGGAAGAGGAGTATCATTAACAAGGTATCTTCCTCATGTTGCAGTCATATTCCAGATTCCGATAAGCTCACCCACCCACAGACCCCCATAACCACTGGACCAGGGTTGTGGGGAAGAGCACCTTCATTAACAAGGTATCTTCCTCATGTTGCGATCATATTCCAGATTCTGATAAGCCCATCCAGCCACAGGCCTCCATAACCACTGGACCAGGATTATGGGGAAAAGGACCTTCATTAACAAGGTATCTTCTTCATGTTGCGGTCATATTCCGATAAGCCCACCCCCCACCCACAGAACCCCCACAACCATTGGACCAGGGTTATAGGGAAGAGGACCTTCCTTAACAAGGCATCTTTCCCATGTTGTGGTCATATTCCAGATTCCTCCGCGGGGGGGGGGGGGGGGGGACTCACATTCTTCCCCCCTTCCTTTCCTTGCCAGCTACACTTAAGATCTTTGGGAACCCCCTCTTTTTTTTGTTGTTGTTTTAAATGTGGGGTTTTCCCTAAAATCTATAAACTCATCTAAGATAAGTGTTCTGGTATAAACTTTGTCAGGGACCCCAAGATTTTTTTTTCCTTTTTTTGTAGTTTTTGCTATAGGGTGTATTACAATAAAAGTTGAAGTTTAGAAATAAAAAACGAATTCAGGTAATTCACATTTCCCAGTTGGCTACTTTTTTTTGTAAAAAATAGCACAGGGACCCCCCAAAAGCTTTCCAACATACATACAAAACCACCAGACCCTTAAGGGTTGGTGTGGGGTCTCCATGCTATTTTAACCAAGAAAACCAAGCTGACAGGGAGATATCATTTACTACCATTTTTTTCTACAGATGCACCACTTTACAGAGAGGCTTAAGCCATCCCCAGGTATGTTTTTTTAACCGCTTGCCGACCGCCACACACAGATGTACGTCGGCAGAATGGCACAGGCAGGCAAATGGGCGTACCTGTATGTGCCTTTAAATTCGCTGCCTGTCTGGCGCGCGCACGCCCACTTAACCACTTGATCGCCCCCTAATGTTTAACCCCTTCCCTGTCTGTGTCATTTACACAGTAATCAGTGCATTTTTATAGCACTGTATCGCTGTATAAATGTCAATGGTCCCAAAATAATGTCAAATAATGTCAAAAGTTTCCGATGTGTCCGCCATTATGTCGCATTATGTCATGATAAAAATCGCAGATCGCCGCCATTACTAAAAAAAAAAAAAAATGAATAATAAAAATGCCATAAAACTATCCCCTATTTTGTAGACGCTATAACTTTTGCGCAAACCAATCAATACACGTTTATTACGATTTTTTTAAATCAAAAATATGTAGAAGAATACGTATCGGCCTAAACTGAGGAAAAAAATTTTTTTTTATATATTTTTGGGGGATATTTATTATAGCAAAAAGTCAAAAATACTGCTTTTTTTTCAAAATGGTCGCTCTTTTTTTGTTTATAGCGCAAAAAAATAAAAACCACAGAGGTGATAAAATACCACCAAAAGAAAGCTCTATTTTTGGGAAAAAAAGGACGTCAATTTTGTTTGGGTACAATGTCGCACAACCGCGCAATTGTCAGCTAAAATGACGCAGTGCCGAATCGCAAAAAATGCTCTGGTCAGGAAGGGGGTAAAATCGTCCAGGGCTGAAGTGGTTAAAGGAACTGGGCAATTCTTTTTTTTTTTTTTAATGTTTTGCATTGATACAGGGCAGTGCCCAGCCCCCCTATGCCCTTTGACAACTTCTTGCCTAGTAGCCTTGAAAATGGCCAGAATAGACTTTAAAGATTGAGTTCCCAATGACCTCAATAGGGTTTGGTTTGCACTTGCCTATAACTCCCCTTCTCTTCGACATACATTATGTATTGCCCTTCTGATTTCTCTTTCTGTCTCTTTGCCATCCTTTTATTCTTTTTCCATTATCATCAACGCGTAGGCCCATGTCCCATGAGATATCCTGTCATGGCAAGATCCCTAACAGACCATTTACCCTTTGCTGTGAAGTCGCCCCCCTCTCTAGTAGGACCAGCGAGACATTGCCCAGCTAAAAAATTGCCCATCCCAGCTGAGATTTGATGTTCCATTAAGTCTTTTCTCGGGTATTGCCCATGTGACACGGCCCTTATGCCATCTCCATCATCTCTCTGCCTTTCTCTGTACATACACATACACAAAGTGGAGCCCAACACACCCCTTCTGTATTCTATACCCTCAGAGACTTACCGGTCATGTCCAGGTTCTGGTTGGCTCTGCTGACTCTGGTAGAAGACGTAACATATCACCAAAGTATTGAGGACCAGAATGACCTTCCAAGGGTAACGTCTCACCATTATGGTATAACACAATGATGGTAGTGGAGCAGATTGGGATACCTCTGGGTAATTTCACTCTCTGCTGGTAGAAGTGACCTCACCCCTATAGGAGTGCACACCATAAATAAAACTTTATGTGAACTTCATGAAAGAATTCCATATCTTCTCCACCATGCTAGCAGGTTTCTGGGCTCACTGCCCAACTCCTTTTCTCTTTCAGTCCATCCACCGACCGCCAGTAATACAGAGAAGAGAGTTCAAACTTTAAATCCCAAATCCGGGCTTAACAACTATTGGCTGCATACAAAGGGCGTGTGTATTCTTCCTTCAATCTCGCTGTGCTCCGTGTCGTACATCCAAATCTATGCAGTAATTCAATGTGAGAGAACTCCTGAACTTTGCCTCCATGGAGGAGGTTCAAGCAATAAAGGCCGGCTAAGGCACACACTGTCACTTTAATGGAGAGAACATTGATTCAGCACTTATATCTCCTCCACTCTCTGACAAAGTACAACCAGTCATTCCATGTACACATCCAACACTGTCCACTACCTCCACTTTCTGTCACCTTAAATACAGGTTACTGATCGAGCACTGCTTCCTCCTCCACTATATGATACCTTAAAAAACAAATTACTGATCCAACACCAATTCTGTCTAAACTATCTGTCACCTTATATACAGATTACTGATCCAGCACTGCTTCCTCCTCCACTATCTGTCACCTTATATACAGATTACTGATCCAGCACTGCTTCCTCCTCCACTATCTGTCACCTTATATACAGATTACTGATCCAGCACCGCTTCCTCCTCCACTATCTTTCACCTTATATACAGATCACTGATCCAGCACTGCTTCCTCCTCCACTATCTGTCACCTTATATACAGATCACTAATCCAGCACTGCTTCCTCCTCCACTATCTGTCACCTTATATACAGATCACTGATCCAGCACTGCTTCCTCCTCCACTATCTGTCACCTTATATACAGATCACTGATCCAGCACAGCTTCCTCCTCCACTATCTGTCACCTTATATACAGATTACTGATCCAGCACTGCTTCCTCCTCCACTATCTGTCACCTTATATACAGATCACTGATCCAGCACTGCTTCCTCCTCCACTATCTGTCACCTTATATACAGATCACTGATCCAGCACCGCTTCCTCCTCCACTATCTGTCACCTTATATACAGATCACTGATCCAGCACCGCTTCCTCCTCCACTATCTGTCACCTTATATACAGATGACTGATCCAGCACTGCTTCCTCCTCCACTATCTGTCACCTTATATACAGATTACTGATCCAGCACTGCTTCCTCCTCCACTATCTGTCACCTTATATACAGATCACTGATCCAGCACCGGTTCCTCCTCCACTATCTGTCACCCTATATACAGATTACTGATCCAGCACCGCTTCCTCCTCCACTATATGTCACCTTATATACAGATCAGTGATCCTGCACCGCTTCCTCCTCCACTATCTGTCACCTTATATACAGATCACTGATCCAGCACCGCTTCCTCCTCCACTTTCTGTCACCTTAAATACAGATCACTGATCCAGCACTGCTTCCTCCTCCACTATCTGTCACCTTATATACAGATTACTGGTCCAGCACCGCTTCCTCCTCCACTATCTGTCACCTTATATACAGATTACTGATCCAGCACCACTTCTTCCTCTACTATCTGTCACCTTATATACAGATTACTGATCCAGCACCGCTTCTTCCTCTACTATCTGTCACCTTATATACAGATCACTGATCCAGCACTGCTTCCTCCTTCACTATATGACACCTTATATACAGATCACTGATCCAGCACCGCTTCCTCCTCCACTATCTGTCACCTTATATACAGATCACTGATCCAGCACTGCTTCTTCCTCCACTATCTGTCACCTTATATACAGATCACTGATCCAGCACTGCTTCCTCCTCCACTATCTGTCACCTTATATACAGATTACTGATCCAGCACCGCTTCCTCCTCCACTATCTGTCACCTTATATACAGATTACTGATCCAGCACCGCTTCTTCCTCTACTATCTGTCACCTTATATACAGATTACTGATCCAGCACTGCTTCCTCCTCCACTATCTGTCACCTTATATACAGATCACTGATCCAGCACCGCTTCCTCCTCCACTATCTGTCACCTTATATACAGATTACAGATCCAGCACTGCTTCCTCCTCCACTATCTGACAAGCAGTGGCGTCACTAGCGTTGATGTCACCTGGTGCGGTAAAACATGATGTCAACCCCCCCACCATTTTTAGGCCGGCAGCCCAGCATTGGAGCTCGTTGGCGTGCGTTGCAGTGGTCAATAAGGCCTAGAGGATGACAAGTTAGACACTTCCTAATGTCTCTCAGTCCCTAGGAGCAGTAATCGATAATGGCCGACAGGCCCTCTTACCGGTCTCAGCAAAATTAGAGCAGTGATCCCTCTGGTTAGAGGTTTGCTCACTCTGGGTTGCCCAGGTCAACTCTGGTAATTAGTGTAACACATCTGTACCCTGGCAGTGGCTCAGTCTTTCTCTCTCTGGTGGTGCTGGGCAGCAATGTGGCCCTCACTTTAGTGGTGCTGGGCAGCAACGTGGCCCTCTCTCTGGTGGTGCTGGGCAGTGTAGCTCTGTCTCTGGTGGTGCTGGGAAGCGTAGCTTTCTCTCTGGTGGTGCTAGGCAGTGTGGCTCTCTCTCTGGTGGTGCTGGGCAGCGTGGCTCTCTCTTTGTGGGGTGCTGGGCAGCATGGCTCTCTCTTTGGTGGTGTGGGTACAGCATGGCTCTCTCTCTGGTGTTTCTGGGCAGCAGCATGGCTCTCTCTGGTGGTGCTGGACAGCATGGCTCTCCCTCTGGTGGTGCAGATACAGCATGGCTCTCTCCCTCTTGTGGTGTGGGTACAGCGGGGCTCTCTCTCTCTGATGGTGCGGGTACAGTGTGTTTCTCTCTCTGTTGGTGCAGGTACAATGTGGCTCTCTTTCTGATGGTTCGGATACAGAGTGGCCCTCTCTCAGAGAAGCTTTATGGTGCCCTCTGTTGGTGCTGGGCAGCGTGGCTCTCCCTCTGGTGGTGCAGGTACAGCATGGTTCTCTTTCTTGTGGTGTGGGTACTGCGTTTCTCTCTCTCTGATGGTGCGGGTACAGCATGTTTTTCTCTCTGTTGGTGTAGGTACAGCGTGGCTCTCTCTCTGGTGGTGTGGATACAGTGTGGTTCTCTCTCTGGTTGTGCGGGTACAGTGTGTGTCTCTCTCTGGTGGTGTGGGTACAGTGTGGCTTTCTCTCTTGTCGTGTGGGTACAGCATGGCTCTCTCTCTGATGGTGTGGGTACAGCGTAGCTTTTTCTCTAATGGTGCGGGTACAGTGTGGATCTCTCTCTGGTGGTGCAGGTACAGTGTGGCTCTCTCTCTGGTGGTGCAGGTACAGTGTGGCTCTCCCTCTGGTGGTGCAGGTACAGCATGGCTCTCTCTCTGGTCTTGCGGGTACAGTGTGGTTCTCTCTCTGGTGGTGTGGGTACAGCATAGCTCTCTCTCTGGTGGTGCAGGTACAGTGTGGCTCTCTTTCTAGTGGATCTGGGCAGTGTGGCTCTCTCTCTGGTGGTGTGGGTACAGCATGGCTCTCTCTCTGGTGGTGCAGGTACAGTGTGGCTCTCTTTCTGGTGGTTCTGGGCAGTGTGGCTCTCTTTTAATGGTACGGGTACAGCGTGGCTCTCTCTCTCTGATGGTGCCGGTACAGTGTGGCTCTCTCTCTGGCTTCCCCCAGCACAGTCCTCTATTTTTCCTGTCTCCTGTAGCGCTCACTTCCCTAGCTTTTTCCCGGGTTCCAGGCTCTCTCTCTCTCCCCCCAGCAGAGTGCAGGGGGCCAGGGTTGTGGGGATGAGGCCCTTGTCCCCATCAACATGGCAGGGCCCCCCCGGGTCCAAAGCACCCACCCCCACGTTGAGGGCATGTGGCCTGGTATGGTTCAGGAGGGGGCGTTCGCTCGTCCCCCCCTTTCCTGACTTGCCAGGCTGCATGCTCAGATAAGGCTCTGATATGGATTTTGGGGGGATCCCATGCCTTTAAAAAAAAAAATTGGCGTGGGGTTCCCCTTAAAGTCCATACCAGACCCGAAGGGCCTGGTATGCATTTGGGGGATCCCACGCTGTTTTGTTTTCATCATCTTTAATTATCTGCATTTTTTTTTTTTTACATTCCTATGTCAGCGGGGAACACGCTAACAGCTGATGAGTCATCCATTGTTAAGGATGCGGCGGCTGGCTTCCTAGCCCGCTCCTTAGCAACTAGCTATTTGTCAAGAATACCACATGTGATACCACCAGCAAAACCCTGGTGGTAAATATTGCATGTTTTTTTACTCTCTGGTCCATTTGTGAATTGGACTTTTTAAACAACATTTTTCATTTTGAGGAAAATACTGCATAGCCAATTTTTTTTAATTGGGCTTAATTTACTACATGTGATCATTTATGCAAATGAGTCACGTCACTGCATTATCCTATGCGGTAAACGTTAGTGAATTGACCCCAATGTCCCCGCACTGTCCCTACTTTTCCATAACCTTTTCCTAGCTCTAAATACAGTCCCTGTCTCTACAGTAGCCCCTTGCAAAAAACGCACTAAACCCGGGAGCCAATGTCTTAAATAGACTCTGCCTGACCCAAGATAGCCACTCGAGTCACACTGGGTTCTACTTTCTCCTGTGACTACAGGAAGTCATAGAGGAACCAAGTTCCTCACAACTTCCTTCTTATTGTACCATGCCTCTTTGGTCAAGTGCCACCTGCAATGGGGAGTACAGACTGCACCTGCCTACAAGCTGCTCACTGACACAGGTGAGTTGGAGTTGTGAGATCAGATCTTTTTTACAGGTTAGGCAGTATAGGTAAAATGAGGGGAGAGGGGAATTTTAAGAATCGTTGGATTTAGTTTATTTTTCCACCTAGTGAGTGTCATTTGAAAGTCCTTTAGAATTTTTTTTGCTTTAGATTTTGGAACAAATGGACCTTCTAGAACAAAAACCTTATAAACTGTTACAAATTTTCCACCCAGCTCCATCGAATGTTCTCAAAACGGAGATTAATTTGAGACAGAACGTCCATAAGGGGCGCAGGGGCGCCACCCCCACCCCCCCAATCTATGCGTCAGGCCCCTAATCTACATGCAGGGTGCCGGATGCATGGATTTCAATGGGTTTTTTTGTTTTTTTTGAAGCGCATGATTAGAGCGGGAGGCTCTAATTGGCTTCAAAAAAGGATGGGCTTGGGGCTCTGCGCCCTGAGTCCACCCAGTTGTGTGACAATAGTGAATTATTATTCGCTATTGTCTTCCCAATTCCTAATTCTCCTCCCAGTCAATCAGGAAGCAGGCCCTGAGACCCGATTGGCTAGGGATTCTTAGGACTCCCGGCCAATCCGGTCCACCTCCTGTTTAGCTGGGAGGGGAAGCCCCGGCTCTTCCCTCGGCAAGCTCATCTCACATCTCATCTCTTCATCTCACCCCGATCACGGACGGGAAGGCCTCCGATCACTGCCTTCCCGTCCGTCTCCCACGAGGGGGGGGTGCAAGTGAGGGGTTTGCTTGCCACCCCAAAATATTGAACACCAGCCGCCACTGATTTGACCCCACTTACAATTAGAATTGAACAAACATTCTGCAAATGAAAATTTTCGAATGAAATTCTACTAATGTATGGCCAGCTTAAGATGTAAAATGGAGAATCAAAAGCTGTTGACTTTTGACCCATGTCCTGGATTAACCTATGTTCTAAGTTCTCTTGTTTTTGATGCAGGACATGAGAGAGAATGTTAATTTTCTCTCACACATGACTTTTTTCATCTACTGTAAGTGCCAAGGCTGATGCTATCTGAGATAGTCAACAATTTTTCCAGTTCTTGGACTTGTGGCTGAGATAAGGCTTTCTTCTCAAGAAGATTATGTATAACTTCCCATTCCCATAACCTACTTCTGTGTATTTATTCCACTACCATTTCCTAGCTTTCGTATCTGATGCATGATACAACACTTGGTTGATGCACTTTATTTCAAGACTCTGGTTCTCTCATTCTAATTTTATTTTGCAAGATGTCTCTTTTTATTTGTTGCCTATTCAAGTGCTTGCATACTGTCCTGATGCTAGCCAATTGCGATCAAACAGGTCTGTACAAGTAAATTGAGGTTGTCAAGCATATCAACACATGCAGCTATAATCATCATATCATTTAATGAACATAGAGAGTAACTTGGTTTGAGAGCGTTTTGCAAGACAAGCAAAATGTGTTCATAAATTTTGACTTGATATACAAGCGATGTCTTGATATACATGTAGCGTCAAGGCACAACTGAGTATAAAAGAGGACAGGCGCCTCTAAGTGTAGCAATATGGTTACATTTAATGAAGGTACAACATTTAGCGACTCACATGGTTGATGATTAAAACAGGCACATCTAAGTATGCAGGCATCTGGGGTAGAGCTGTCCACATAGACCATCCTCCACACCACCATCGACGTCATCCCCTCCACGCTGAGCTCCATGAGCGCTTCAAGCCTCGCTTTCAAATCGCTCTACTGCAGGGTAGTCTTCCCGGTCACGATTGTAGATGGACAGCGATGAGAGTCGGTGGTCCGGAGGATGGTCTATGTGGACAGCTTTACTCCAGCTCTACCCCAGGTGCTTGCATATTTAGATGTGCCTTGTTTAGTCAACCATGTTAGCTGCTAAATGTTAGACCTTTATTAAATGTATCCATATTGTTACACTTAAAGGCTCCTCTCTTTTCTTTTATACTCTGGAGCTCCTGCTGGATTTTGCTTCTAATCCCCTCGTGGAGGCTCGTGGATGGACATTTTATGGTTACACAACCTATCACATATGCTATAATCTTTTTATATGGACTCTAAACTGAAAGACCTATGAATAAATGGTTGTGGAACGAATCATCTGAGTTTCCATTATTTCTTATGGGGAAATTCACTTTGATATAAAAGTGCTTTGGATTACAAGCATGTTTCCAGAACAAATTATGCTCGCAATCCAAGGTTTTACTGTACTGTATATTACCGTATTTATCGGCGTATAACACGCGGCGGCGCATAACACGCACCCCAAGTTTAGGAGGGAATTTTAAGGAAAAAAACTTTTAGGTGGGAAGTTTAAGGAAAAAAACTTACATTTAAATGCCCATCAATGCAGCGTTATCGTGTCCATCTGCAGCCTTGTCAGTGTGAGTGCAGCCTTGCCCCAGTGTCCATTGCAGCCTTGTCAGTGCAGCTTTGCCCCAGTGCAGCCTTGTCAGTGAAGCTTTGCCCCAGTGCAGAATTGTCAGTGCAGCTTTGCCACAGTGCAGCCTTGTCAGTGCAGCTTTGCCCCAGTGCAGCCTTGTCAGTGCAGCCTTGCCCCAGTGCAGCCTTGCCCCAGTGATCAGTGAAGCCTTGCCCCCAGTGTCCATTACATGATCGCCGCCGACATACACAAAGCATGTAGTTTTAAATATGGCGGCGCGGAGTTCAGAGGGACTCGGCGGAGCTGAACGAGCGTCGCCGAGATCACAGTGACTGGCGGAGCCGAGATACACATAGCTGAGTGTACTCGGCTCTTCTCACTGCCGCTCACAGTCACGCCCAGTCCCGCCCTATGATGGACATAACATAGGTCCATCGTCGGGACAGGGCGTGACTGTGAGCGGCGCCGGAAAGAGCCGAGAACACTCGGCTATGTGTATCTCGGCTCCGCCCAGTCACTGTGATCTCGGCGGCACTCGTTCAGCGCCGCCAAGTCCCTCCGAACTCCGTGGCGCCATATTTAAAAACTACACGCTATGTGAATGTCGGCGGGGATCGCCGCCGATAGATCACAATTAGCGGGGATCAGCATATAACACGCACCCACGATTTTCCCCTGATTTTAAGGGGAAAAAATGCATGTTATACGCCGATAAATACGGTAATTTCCCAAAAACAGGAGGTCCACCACACTTCCATATAATCTAAAAATCACCTTCATGATCAATCATATTACAAAATGCTTATTTTTGGATGCATACAGTATCTACCAACAATCATAACCACACAGGATAAATGATTTCAAATGTGTGTCCCATAT
The DNA here is from genome assembly GCF_042186555.1 of Aquarana catesbeiana. Lineage (NCBI taxonomy): Eukaryota > Metazoa > Chordata > Amphibia > Anura > Ranidae > Aquarana > Aquarana catesbeiana. Next base: position 698,328,132 of record NC_133326.1, read on the forward strand.
GTCTATGTGTTTCTCGGGTCTTGCTCATTTCTTCAGGACAGGTAAACCCAACCTATAAAGTATATTGTTTTACAATGTTTGTTTTTTACCCAACATGTTTACGAGGTGTGTCTAGTGCTGCGTACACACGAGCGGACTTTATGGCAGACTTTGCCCGGCGGACTGGATTTCGTCAGACAATTCGATCGTGTGTGGGCTCCAGCGGACTTTGTTTTCTCAAAAGTTGGACGGACTTAGATTTGAAACATGTTTTAAATCAATCCGTCGAAATCGAGTCCGGTCGAAAAGTCTGCTCGTCTATATGCTAGTTCGACGGACAAAAAGCCACGTTAGGGCAGCTATTGGCTACTGGCTATGAACTTCCTTGTTTTAGTCCGGTCGTACGTCATCACGTACGAATTCGACGGACTTTGGTGGATTGTGTGTAGGCAAGTCCGTTCATTCAGAAAGTCCGTCGTAAAGTCCGTCGAAAAGTCTGCCGGGCAAAGTCTGCCGTAAAGTCCGCTCGTGTGTACGCGGCATAAAAGGTTTGTTGAATGCTATAAAACAAACAAGACAGAAGATACAAACAAATTACCTTCATTGGCTTTCAAAACAATTGCCATCCGTCACAACACATTTTTGGCAACGTTCATAAAGATTCTGGAAACTGTTAGCAAAGGTATCTTTAGGAAGCGAATGCAGAACCGCTGTCACATATTCTTGGATTGCTGCCAAGAAGGCGATCAACATTGTCTTGACTTTGGACTTTTGCAGGCGACTCTTTCTGGGTCACAGGGAAGACGGTAAATGCCATTTCATCTATTGTTTCTTGGATTCTGGATCAAACTGGTAGTATCAGGTCTCATCCCCTGTGACAATGGTTCACAGAAAACATGGATCCTGGTCACACAGGGTAATGAAATCTCCAGAGGTTTCCATCCCTTTTTCTTTCTGTTCATCTGTCAGCTTGTGCGGCACAAACCGGGAACAGATTTTCCACTTACTCAAATCTTCAGGGACGATGGTGTGCACCGTGTCCTTGTTAATGCCCAATTCCTTTGCCATAAAACATAGAGTCAGTCGCCAATCTTGTGCCAGCATTTGTCACATTCACTGGATCATGTCTGGGGTTCTACTTGTCGATGGCTGACCCGAACGTGGCTTATCCTCAGACGTTTCCTTCCAGTTGCAAAAGCCCTTGAACCAGTCTTAAACAAATTTTCCGCTCAAATCTTCCATCCCATACACTTGCACAAACATTTTATGCAACTCCATCACCATTTTCCGCAAATTGTAGTAGAACTTGATGTTCACTCATTGCTTCATTGCAATGTCACCCTACCTCTCACACTGACTACGTTCGACTGCCCACAACAGGTTTACCCTGAGGGTCATGTGTACTCCACGCTACACTTGGCGCACCTGGCCCATGTTGCCGTTGAGATATCGGACCATTCACCAAGATTTTTAGACCCACCACTTACAGATAGATCAGTATCCAAAAACCTGAATAATATCTAAATATATATTTTATAGATTTATAGTGTCATGTACTGGTAGAGACCGACCTGATGAGAGGGCTCTCCCTTACACCTTCTGTCTTGTTTGTTTCCTGAGATTAATGACAGGTTAGGACAGGACATGGACTGGCATGGGCACTTGTACTAAGTCCTTGCCAGCAGAAGAAGGAGAGCTTGCAATGACGTAGAAGCTGAAGAACAGGAACTCAAGTCAGGTGTTGTCAAGGGACTTGCAGAAGCAGAAGGCAGGAACATGGTCAACCAGGCAGAAGCTGGCAATGGGCGAGCAGCAGAGGTATAGATTCAGAAGACAAGAGCGTAAACAGGAGCATGGTCAAGGTTAGTGTCACATGGGAAGATGGCGAGTCTAATGCCGCGTACACACGGGCGGACTTTTCGACTGGACTGGTCCAACGGACTTTCCGACGGACTTTCAACGGATTTTTGACGGACTTTTGATGGATTTCCGACGAACTTTTGAACGAATGGACTTGCCTGCATCCGATCACACCAAAGTCCAACGGATTCGTACGTGATGACGTATGACCGGACTAAAATAAGGAAGTTGATAGCCGGTAGCCAATAGCTGCCCTAGCGTGGGTTTTCGTCCGTCAGACTAGCATACAGACGAGCGGATTTTTGGACCGGACTCAAGTCCGTCGGAAAGATTTGAAACATGTTTCAAATCTAAAGTCCGTCAGATTTTTGACCGAAAAAGTCTGCTGCAGGTCCGATGGAGCCCACACACGGTTGGATTGTCCGCTGGATTCGGTCCGTCGGACCAGTCCGGTCGAAAAGTCCACCCGTGTGTACACGGCATAAGGCATTAGCAGGGTGCGGAGTAAAAAAACAAGCCAGAGGTCAGATACTTGAGGGATTGAGATCAGGTGTAGTCAGAAGGCAAACCGAGTAGTCAGAAGGCAAACTGAGTATATCACAGGATCAAGCAGGGTTTGGTCACAGGTCACAGCAGCTGATGACCACTCAACAATGATCTCGATCTTGCAGTGCTTTAAATATGCCACTGGGCGACAAAGTAAATTCAAACATGCATGTTCATGCTCATGAGCGCGCTAATGGCCCTGATTCCGTGCACAGTTCTGGAGGACCATTCTGTGCATGTGCACAGTTCTTTGAGCATGGGCATGAACTCAGTTTTCCTGACACATAGACATATGGGGCACCCTTTAGTGTATCATATACAGTATACTGTGTTAAATGTGCAATAATGCACAGAAATATACTGCGTTAAACGTGCAGTAATGCACAGAAATATACTGCATTAAACACGCAGTAACGCATTGAAATATACTGCGTTAAATGCACACGAACGCACTGGAATATACTGTGTTAAACGTGCAGTAACGCACTGAAATATGCTGCGTTAAACGCGCACTAACCTACAGAAATATACTGCGAAAAACATGCAGTAACGCACAGAAATATACTGCGTTAAATGTGCACTAATGCACTGAAATATTCTGCGTTAAATGTGCACTAATGCACTGAAATATACTGCATTAAATAGCATGTAATGCACTGAAATATACTGCGTTAAAGGTGCAGTAATGCACTGAAATATTATTATATATATATATATTTTTAATCAGATTTTATTGAAGTTTATCCGCACAAAAAAAAAAAAAAACATACAAACAGTGGCAACCTGTGAATCTCTGGTGAACTCCATGCCCAAGAGGGTTAATGCAGTGCTGGAAAATAATGGTGGCCAACAAAATATTGACATTTTGGGCCCAATTTGGACATTTTCACTTAGGGGTGTATTCACTTTTGTTGCCAGCGGTTTAGACATTAATGGCTGTGTGTTGACTTATTTTGAGGGAACAGCAAATTTACACTGTTATACAAGCTGTACACTCACTACTTTACATTGTAGCAAAGTGTCATTTCTTCAGTGTTGTCACATGAAAAGATAGAATAAAATATTTACAAAAATGTGAGGGGTGTATTCACTTTTATGAGATACTGCATTTCTGTATGTTTAACGCAGTATACAGTATCTCAATGCATTACTGCACATTAAAGTGGTTGTAAACCCTTTACAACTACTTTTTACTACAGGCAAGCCTATAATTAGGCTTCAATACACTGTATTATATACTATGCACTGCACTATATACCCTGCACTGTATTATATATACTATACTAACTGCACTATATACTCTGAACTGCATTATATATACTATACGGACTGCACTATATACTCTGAACTGCATTATATATACTATATGGACTGCGCTATATACTCTGAACTGCATTATATATACTATATGGACTGCACTATATACTCTGAACTGCATTATATATACTATACAGACTGCACTATATTCTCTGAACTGCATTATATATACTATACAGACTGCACTATATACTCTGAACTGCCTTATATACAGTATACTATACAGACTGAACTAAATACTATTAATTGTATTATATATACACTGTGTTATATACTCTGCCCTACACTGTGCTATATACTCCGCAGTACACTTTGCTATATACTCTGCCCTACACTGTGCTATATACTCTGCAGTATGCTGTGTTATATACTCTGCCCTACACTGTGCTATATACTATGCAGTACACTGTGCTATATACTCTGCCCTACATTGTACTATATACTCTGCAGTACACTGTTATATACTTTGCCTTACACTGTTATATACACTAAGCTGACCGCACACTACACTACACTAAATACCCTGCATAATCTCCATTTATAAATACTATATACGGTCAGCAGCGTCATATAGTGTGGGGCGTGGACTTAGCCCCTGAGCCATGATTGACCCAAGGCACCCTGCCAATCATGGCTCTCACAGCAGATCACGTTGTGATTGGCCAAAACATGCAGGTCAGGTGCATGCTTTGGCCAATCAGCAGCCGTCAATGCACTGCAATCTCGCAGTGCATTATGGGGCACTCTGCGGCGCTCGAATTGGCTGCGAACACCCAATATGCTTGTTTGTTCTACTAACAAACGAACACCCGATGTTCGAGTTGAACTTACGCTTGGCTTAAACATCAGGACCATCCCTACTGTCACCATTTGAGGAGGCCACAAGGATGGTGAGCCATGACAATGCATGCATCAGTGACACAATCCCTGTTGTGTTCCTGCTGGAGCAGACTCTGCTTTGCATTATGGACAGGGCACTCGAGGCAGAGCAAAGGGAGGAGGAACAGGAGGACTTCCTTTACTCTCAAGGAGAGGGAAGAGGAGGAGGACTCTGGCAGTTTTGGAGGCACTGAAGCAGAGGAAGACATAGGTCAAACCTTAAAGAGGAACTGCAGTCTGCTCACATAATTTGTAATAAAAACATCTTTGCCATTGTGCAGCTTCCCTCCAACCACTTTATATTATTTTATATATACTGTGATTCTGTACTTGCCAAATATGCTGCAGAAATCTCACTCCACTGAGTCTGGCTGAATCCATTTTATCTGTGGGCAGCTGAAGCTGCTGCCTGTTCAGTTCCTGGATTTACACAGACACACAGAGGCACACCTTCAGCTCTGCAGCTCTCATTGGCCCTCGTATGACTCACCCCCCCTCCCTTCCTGGCAAACTCTCAGGAGAGTGAGGGAAAGAGCTGTGCATGATGTCATAAGCCTAGGCTTTTTACCAGACAAGAAACATGAACTGGGCTGTATAAGGTATTTACTGCCAGAAAAAAAAATGTTTTACTATGCAAAGTTAAAACAACAAGGGCAGAGGTTTTAATAGATACAAAGATGAAAAATGACTGAAGTATTGCTTTAAGAGATGGTTTTCCATCCCCAGAACCCTCGGGAGTAGTATGTGGCTGGGGGGAGGCAGTTCCAGATACTGTAATCCTCAGTGACCCAGGGGAGTCTCCTTCTCATGCCTCCGCAAACTCGCGATTCATGGGCTCCCACATGCTTTAAAGCCTGCGAAAGGACCCAAGAATATGTGGCATCAAGGAGAAGGATCACCATTGGTTGACAATTTCCTTGACCACCGTTACAAGGGGAAAGTCTCAGGACTCATCCCGAACCCACAGAGGGTGCAGAAGATAAAATCTCTTAAGGACACCTTAAAGAGGAATCTATCTAATGCTTTTCCCGACTCTGGTAGGTTACAGCGTCATGGAAAACGTAATTTTGAGGCTTCTGTTTGTCAAGAGAGGAGCGGTGGAGAAGGGGGCCACCTAAGTGATACAATTCACTATTTTTTTTAGTCCCTGCCACCCAGGGCTGTCAGCAGGGACGATCCTGGACGGGGTGCACGGGGTGCAGTGCACCCAGGCGCCACAGAGGTGGGGGCGCTGAAGCGCCAGAGTGCTCCCCTCCCTTCTCCTCCTCCTCTTCCTTGTCCGTAGGCGGCTCTCTGCTGGTCGCCGCCTCGACCTGCCGAGTGCCGAAGCCCATCCCCCCTCCCTCCTCCCTCCTCCTGTCAGAGGAGGAGAGCGAAATTAGATCGGAGCGGCTGTCTCTGTGTGAGAGACCAGCCGCGCAAAAAAGTGACTGACGTCACTGGGGGGGGGGGCGGCCCGTGCCCGTGCCCAACGTGTTCCACTTCAGACAGTTCTCCTCCTCCGACCTCCCTGACGCATGCTTCCCAAGCCTGACACACTTCACCCGGGCGGCGCGGCTGCACACTGTCCTCTCCTCTCCAGCTGCCGCCCGGGTGTTTTAAATCAACCTAATGTACGGGGGGGGTGGTTTGTCCTGGGGGGTCTATAGTAATGTAGGGGGGGTGGTTTGTCCTGGGGGGGTCTATACTAATGTAGGGGGGGTGGTGTGTCCTGGGGGTCTATACTAATGTAGGGGGGGTTGTCCTGGGGGTCTATACTAATGTAGAGGGGGTGGTTTGTCCTGGGGGGTCTATAGTAATGTAGGGGGGGTGGTTTGTCCTGGGGGGGTCTATACTAATGTAGGGGGGGGTGTGTCCTGGGGGTCTATACTAATGTAGGGGGGGTGGTTTGTCCTGGGGGGGTCTATAGTAATGTAGGGGGGGTGGTTTGTCCTGGGGGGGTCTATAGTAATGTAGGGGGGGTGGTTTGTCCTGGGGGGTCTATACTAATGTAGAGGGAGGGGTTTGTCCTGGGGGGTCTATAGTAATGTAGGGGGGTGGTTTGTCCTGGGGGGTCTATACTAATGTAGGGGGAGGGGTTTGTCCTGGGGGGTCTATAGTAATGTAGGGGGGTGGTTTGTCCTGGGGGGTCTATACTAATGTAGGGGGAGGTGTTTGTCCTTGGGGGTCTATAGTAATGTAGGGGGGTGGTGTGTCCTGGGGGTCTATACTAATGTAGGGGGGGTGGTTTGTCCTGGGGGGGTCTATACTAATGTAGGGGGGGTGGTGTGTCCTGGGGGTCTATACTAATGTAGGGGGGGTGGTTTGTCCTGGGGGGTCTATACTAATGTAGGGGGATGGTTTGTCCTGGGGGGTCTATAGTAATGTAGGGGGGGTGGTTTGTCTTGGGGGGTCTATACTAATGTAGGGGGGGTGGTTTTTCCTGGGGGGTCTATAGTAATGTAGGGGGGTGGTTTGTCCTGGGGGGTCTATAGTAATGTAGGGGGGGTGGTTTGTCTTGGGGGGTCTATACTAATGTAGGGGGGTGCTTTGTCCTGGGGGGGTCTATAGTAATGTAGGGGGGTGGTTTGTCTTGGGGGGTCTATACTAATGTAGGGGGGGTGATTTGTCCTGGGGTCTATACTAATGTAGGGGGGTGGTTTCCTCCTGGGGGGGTCTATACTAATGTAGGGAGGGGTGGTTTGTTCTGGGGGTGGTCTATACTAATGTAGGGGGGTGGTTTGTCCTGGGGGGTCTGTACTAATGTAGGGGAGGTAGTTTGGCTGGGGGGTCTGTACTAATGCAGGGGGGTGGTTTGTCGGGGGATCTGTACTAATAGAGGGGGGTGGTTTGTTCTGGGGGGGTCTGTACTAATAGGGGGGGTGGTTTGTTCTGGAGGGTCTGTACTAATGGAGGGAGGTGGTTTGTTTTGGGGGGGTCTGTACTAATAGAGGGGGGGTGATTTGTTATGGGGGGTCTGTACTAATGGAGGGGGGGTGGTTTGTTCTGGGGGGTCTGTACTAATGGAGGGGGGTGGTTTGTCCTGAGAGGGGGTCTATACTGATGGGGGTCTGTACTGAGCGAGGGGTTTATACTTAGTGGGGGGTCTTCACTTAGTGGAGGGGGGCCTGTACTGAGGGGCAACTATAGTTGGTGGAGGGGGTGACACCATGTTTTACCGCACTGGGTGACACCAACCCTAGTGACGCCACTGCAGCCCCTCTCCCTCTCCTCCTTCCGCGCGCTGCTGTACTAGTGAGCGGCGCACTATGTTTCTTCCCCTGCCTTCATATCGGCCAGAGAAGAAAAAAAAAGGAGCAAAGAAGAGGATTGTGGGACATGTAGTCCCGAGGACTGGCAGCCCCACTGTAACACGGATACTGTAGCCCACACAGCATTCTCAACTGAATGGGAGAGAGAGAGAGAGACAGGAGCCTGGGAAAGCTTTCAGGGAAGTACACCCAGGACTCCAGAGGGAGAGGACAGTGCTGAGGGAACACCATCAGAGAGAGAACCCCACTGCCCTGCGCCACCAGAGGGAAAGCCACACAGCCTAGCGCCATCCCTGGTGGAGAAAGGAATGGAGTCATTGCAGGAATACAGATCTGGGTGCTACCTAATGGAGTCGCAATGGGCAATTCAGAGTGAGCTGACTCCTGATCAGAGGAACCGTTGCTGTATCGCTGGGTCAGGTTAGAGGGCCAATCAGCCATTATCTACTAACATAAAAATATAAAAGTCCAAATGCAGCGCTTAAATGAAATAAATGTCCAAATAAATATGATAGTCCATAAAAATCAATCAGCAATAAAGATGACATGAAACCTCCACCAGACTTCAGTGTGCAAAGGAAAAACACACCACACCCACGTGCTATCAGTCTGCTTACCAGAAAGATATAAAATATAGGCGATGTACTCATATGATGCAGAGGGTCAACAGCAAGTCCAAATGACACACTCCATCATGGGCAGGCACAGCATGGAAGCAATCAGGTCACCACATATCAGAGGACTCAGGACTCGCATTAAAGATGGATAGATTGGTGCAGTCATCAACAGGAACAAAGCAGTAAGAAGAAAGCAACAATAGTGAAGCCCGTAAGGTAAAACACTCGTAGTTTATTGTAGTCTACTTACAGGTATGAAGTAAAAATCATCACAAAAACAGGAACAATCCGCGGCTCTCAGCGTACTTGCATCGACCAGCCTGACATGTTTCATCCTATGTGGATATCATCAGAGGCGATGTGAGCCGCGGATTGTTCCTGTTTTTGTGATGATTTTTACTTCATACCTGTAAGTAGACTACAATAAACTACGAGTGTTTTACCTTACGGGCTTCACTATTGTTGCTTTCTTCTTACTGCTTTGTTCCTGTTGATGACTGCACCAATCTATCCATCTTTAATGCGAGTCCTGAGTCCTCTGATATGTGGTGACCTGATTGTTTCCATGCTGTGCCTGCCCATGATGGAGTGTGCCATTTGGACTTGCTGTTGACCCTCTGCATCATATGAGTACATCGCCTATATTTTATATCTTTCTGGTAAGCAGACTGATAGCACGTGGGTGTGGTGTGTTTTTCCTTTGCACACTGAAGTCTAGTGGAGGTTTCATGTCATCTTTATTGCTGATTGATTTTTATGGACTATCATATTTATTTGGACATTTATTTCATTTAAGCGCTGCATTTGGACTTTTATATTTTTATGTTTGATGAAATCTACAAACTATGCTAGCTGCTTTTGTTGCTCTTTTTTAGTTAGCGCAGATATTTGTTTATTTGTTTTTCATTATCTACCAACGTTCATAAGAACTGCAGTCTCTGACCATCTCTTGTATTATGTCTGCAGTCTCTGACCATCTCCTGTATCATGTCTGCAGTCTCTGACCATCTCCTGTATCATGTCTGCAGTCTCTGACCATCTCTTGTATTATGTCTGCAGTCTCTGACCATCTCCTGTATCATGTCTGCAGTCTCTGACCATCTCTTGTATTATGTCTGCAGTCTCTGACTATCTCCTATACTATGTCTGCAGTCTCTGACCATCTCTTGTATTATGTCTGCAGTCTCTGACTATCTCCTATACTATGTCTGCAGTCTCTGACCATCTCTTGTAACATGTCTGCAGTCTCTGACCATCTCTTGTAACATGTCTGCAGTCTCTGACCATCTCCTCTATTATGTCTCTGACCATCTCCTGTAGTATGTCTGCAGTCTCTAAACATCTCTTGTAATATGTCTGCAGTCTCTGACCATCTCTTGTAACATGTCTGCAGTCTCTGACCATCTCTTGTATTATGTCTGCAGTCTCTGGCCAAATCTTGGATTATGTCTGCCGTCTCTGACCATCTCCTGTATGATGTCTGTAGTCTCTGACCATCTCTTGTAATGTCTGCAGTCTCTGACCATCTCTTGTATTATGTCTGCAGTCTCTGACCATCTTCTGTAGTATGTCTGCAGTCTCTGACCATCTCTTGTAACATGTCTGCAGTCTCTGACCATCTCCTGTATCATGTCTGCAGTCTCTGACCATCTCTTGTATCGTGTCTGCAGTCTCTGACCATCTCTTGTAACATGTCTGCAGTCTCTGATCATCTCTTGTATCATGTCTGCAGTCTCTGACCATCTTTTGTATTATGTCTGCAGTCTCTGACTATCTCCTATACTATGTCTGCAGTCTCTGACCATCTCCTGTACTATGTCTGCAGTCTCTGACTATCTCTTGTATCATGTCTGCAGTCTCTGACCATCTCTTGAAACACGTCTGCAGTCTCTGACCATCTCTTGTAACATGTCTGCAGTCTCTGACCATCTCTTGCAACATGTCTGCAGTCTCTGACCATCTCCTCTATTATGTCTCTGACTGTCTCCTGTAGTATGTCTGCAGTCTCTGACCATCTCCTCTATTATGTCTCTGACCGTCTCCTGTAGTATGTCTGCAGTCTCTAAACATCTCTTGTAATATGTCTGCAATCTCTGACCATCTCTTGAAACATGTCTGCAGTCTCTGACCATCTCCGGTATTATGTCTGTAGTCTCTGACCATCTCTTGTATTATGTCTGCAGTCTCTGACCATCTCTTGTAACATGTCTGCAGTCTCTGACCATCTTCTGTAGTATGTCTGCAGTCTCTGACCATCTCTTGTAACATGTCTGCAGTCTCTGACCATCTCCTGTATCATGTCTGCAGTCTCTGACCATCTCTTGTATCGTGTCTGCAGTCTCTGACCATCTCTTGTAACATGTCTGCAGTCTCTGATCATCTCTTGTATCATGTCTGCAGTCTCTGACTATCTCCTATACTATGTCTGCAGTCTCTGACCATCTCCTGTACTATGTCTGCAGTCTCTGACTATCTCTTGTATCATGTCTGCAGTCTCTGACCATCTCTTGAAACATGTCTGCAGTCTCTGACCATCTCTTGTAACATGTCTGCAGTCTCTGACCATCTCTTGTAGTATGTCTGCAGTCTCTGACCATCTCCTCTATTATGTCTCTGACCGTCTCCTGTAGTATGTCTGCAGTCTCTAAACATCTCTTGTAATATGTCTGCAATCTCTGACCATCTCTTGAAACATGTCTGCAGTCTCTGACCATCTCCGGTATTATGTCTGTAGTCTCTGACCATCTCTTGTATTATGTCTGCAGTCTCTGACCATCTCTTGTAACATGTCTGCAGTCTCTGACCATCTCTTGTAAACATGTCTGCAGTCTCTGATCATCACTTGTATTATGTCTGCAGTCTCTGACCATCTCTTGTAACATGTCTGCAGTCTCTGACTGTCTCCTGTAGTATGTCTACAGTCTCTGACCATCTCTTGTAACATGTATGCAGTCTCTGACTGTCTCCTGTAGTATGTCTACAGTCTCTGACCATCTCTTGTAACATGTATGCAGTCTCTGACTGTCTCCTGTAGTATGTCTACAGTCTCTGACCATCTCTTGTAACATGTCTGCAGTCTCTGACTGTCTCCTGTAGTATGTCTACAGTCTCTGACCATCTCTTGTAACATGTATGCAGTCTCTGACCGTCTCCTGTAGTATGTTCGTATTCTCTGACCATCTCCTGTACTATGTCTGCAGTCTGACCAGTCTCTGACCATCTCATGTAGCATGTCTGCAGTCTCTGGCCAAATCTTGTATTATGTTTGCAGTCTCTGACCATCTCTTGTGTCATGTCTGCAGTCTCTGACCATCTCTTGGATAATGTCTGCAGTCTCTGACCAATTCCTGTATTATATCTCCAGTCTCTGACTGTCTCCTGTAGTATGTCTGCAGTCTCTGACCATCTCCTGTAATATGTCCGCATTCTCTGACCATCTCCTGTACTATGTCTGCAGTCTCTGACCATCTCTTGTAACATGTCTGCAGTCTCTGTTCATCTCTTGTAACATGTCTGCAGTTTCTGACCATCTCTTGTAACGTCTGCAGTCTCTGACCATCTCTTGTGTCATGTCTGCAGTCTCTGACCAATTCCTGTATTATATCTCCAGTCTCTGACCATCTCCTGTAATATGTCTGCATTCTCTGACCATCTCCTGTACTATGTCTGCAGTCTCTGACCATCTCCTGTAACATGCCTGCAGTCTCTGACCATCTCTTGTATCATGTCTGCAGTCTCTGACCATCTCCTGTAATATGTCTAGGTCTCATTAGTGTTCACTGTTCCTGTATTTGCTTTATTGTTAAGAGATCATGGGAGGATCCCAGGGTAACGAAGACTTTTTAGGGGAGCATCTCTGTGTTTGAGTCATTGCCATAGAAACTTTTGTAAAGAGGAGGAGTTGGTAAGATGACCACGCCCACGTGGGGGCGCCAGAAATATTTCTGCACCCAGGCGTCTGTGACCCTAGGATTGGCCCTGGCTGTCAGCCTCCACATCCCATTAGCAGCGTCTGCATCATATGGTGGTCAATTATCCAGGGGCGAAAACAGAGATGAAGAGCTTTCCAGTTGACGATCCACTGGGTTACTGGGTCATGAGAATAGACCACAGGCCAGAACTCGCCCAGTATGCAATTGAGCTGCTGGGCTGCCCTGCATCCGCTGTGCTTTCCGTGCACAGTGCTGCTGGAGGTTTTGTTACTGATAATAGAATAATAGAATGTATCTGTCTACAGACTCCGTGGACCGTCTGAAATTTATCAAAATGAATCAGCCCTGGATTATCAGCAGCTATGAAGCCTCTGATGCCGATGTCCGTAATTAAGTGTTTTTGGGGTGTGGAATCTCTTCAAGACTTCTAGGCTACCTAGCGTTGTGGGTGTTGATTTAATCTGGAAGATTTTTTTTGGTGTAGGTTTCATGGGCACAATTAACACCCAAAGACCAATTTTTTGCACCTGTCTCACAGTGGCATATCATTTACATTTTTGACAGCAAGGCAATTCTTGCTTTCATCAAGAGTACCTCTATAGGGTTATGGTGTGAAGGCACCTCCAACACCCAAAGACCAATTTTTCCACACCTGTTTGACAGGTGCATATCATTTCAATTTTTGACAGCAAGGCAATTTTTATGCTTTCATCAAGAGTACCTCTATAGCAGGGATATGGAATTAGCGGACCTCCAGCTGTTGCAGAACTACAAGTCCCATGAGGCATAGCAAGTCTCTGACAGCCACAAGCATGACACCCAGAGGCAGAAGCATGATGGGACTTGTAGTTTTGCAACAGCTGGAGGTCCGCTAATTGCTTATCCCTGCTCTATAGGGTTATGGTGTGAAGGCACCTCCAACACCCAAAGACCAATTTTTCTGCACCTGTTTGACAGGTGCATATCATTTCAGTTTTTGACAGCAAGGCCAATTCTTGCTTTCATCAAGTGTACCTCTATAGGGTAACGATGTGAAGGCACTACGGACACCCAAAGACCAATTTTTCCACACCTGCTCGACAGGTGCATATCATTTACATTTTTGACAGCAAGGCCAATTCTTGTTTTCATAAAGAGTACCTCTATAGGGTTACGATGTGAAGGCACCACAGACACCCAAAAACCAATTTTTTCACACCTGTCTGACAGGTGCATATCATTTCAATTTTTGACAGCAAGGGCAATTCTTGCTTTCATCAAGAGTACCTCTATAGGGCTATGGTGTGAAGGCACCACCGACACCCAAAGACCAATTTTTACGCACTTGTTACTTCTATTTAACTACTTCAGCCCCAAAAGATTTGGCTGCTCAATGACCAAGCCATTTTTTGTGATTTGGCACTGCGTCGCTTTAACTAACAATTGCGCAGTTGTGCGACGCTGTACCCAAACAAAATTGACGTCCTTTTTTTCCCACAAATAGAGCTTTCTTTTGGTGGTATTTGATCACCTCTGCGGTTTTTATTTTTCGTGCTATAAACAAAAAGACTGACAATTTTGAAAAAATATATATATTTTTTACTTTTTGCTATAATAAATATCCCCATTTTTTTTTTTAAAAAGCTAATTTTGTTCCTCAGTTTAGGCCGATATGTATTCTTCTACATATTTGTGGTAAAAACAATCTCAATAAGCGTATATTGCGCAAAAGTTATAGCGTCTACAAAATAAGGGATAGATTTATGGCATTTTTATTATAATTATTATTTTATTATTATTATTTTTTTACTAATAATGGCGGCGATCTGCGATTTTTATTGGGACTGCGACATTATGGCGAACACATCGGACACTTTTGACACATTTTTGAAACCATTGACAATTATACAGCGGTCAGTGCTATAAAAATGCCCTGATTACTGTGTAAATGTCACCGGCAGGGAAGGGGTTAAACACTAGGGGGGCGATCAAGGGGTTAACTGTGTGACCTGACTGTGTGTTCTAACTGTGGGGGGAGGGAACTGACTATAGGAGATGACAGATCGTGGTTCCTAGCTATTAGGAACTCACGATCTGCCTCTCCTCTCCATACACAGAACAGGGATTTGTGTGTTTGCACACACACGTCCCTGTTCTGCCTCTCGTGCACGCGCCGGCCACGAGCATCGGCACCCCCACAATGCAGCGCGCGTCATGTGCGTGCCTGCTATCCCGCTTAAAGGAGCCGATGTACAGCTACGACGGTTCGCGGGATCGTGCCAACCCGCCGCAGTATAATGACGGTGGCTGGTCGGCAAGTGGTTAAGGTCTGCGGCAGAGACACCAAAATGTATCCAAAAAATCTCTAATCTTGTTCCCAGTGCACTACACTGTGGCCTCATCATATAGACTGGCTCCCCAAGTCGTTGTTTACAAAATAAAGAAAGCTTGCAGGGAAAATGTAATTTTTTTGGCTTTATAAATGCAATTATTGCTGCAGCAGCTTCTATACACAGTACAGTGCCACTTTACAGGTAGACTAAGGGGACCACCCAAGTACTATATTGAAAGGAATTTTTCATTGTTATGCTTTCACTTTAAGTATCAATAAATCACTGCTCATTTACATATGACATTTTTTACAAATACATTTTTCATTGATACATGTCCCCCAGGGCAGGACCCAGACTCCCATAGCCATTGTATGCCCAATTACTTGCATATAAGCCTTCAAAATGGGCACTTTAGATTTTTACAGTTCAGGGCCCATAGACTTCAATGGGGTTCGGCATTCGGTTCCGAACTTTTGCGATGTTCTAAAGTTCCGGTGCGAACTGAACAGGGGGTCATTTGGCCCATCCCTAGTTGATATGATCGACAACCACAATTTACCTGTATAGACTTGGTTACATTTTGGAGATGATGAACACTGCAATGTGATAAGGTTTTGTATCCAAGGACCGCTAACGTTAATATATGACGTGCTATGCTACCAAACACATAATTGAAGTCCTGAGGAAGTCCTTTGGTGACGAAAGTAGTTGGGTGAGGGTACAGCAGTGTTGGAGGAGTGTTTCCTGTATTGACAGTGGTATCAATTTCACATAAAAGCCTGCTAGGACCTACTTATTAATTTATAAGGCCATTTTGGATACCTGAGTCTGTCTATGGGAAAGCATGTCTGTGGTGGAGGATTTGGAGCCTTCTTCTCTGGGGTGGAGCACCTATTTGAAATGGGCGCAATGGGGTTTATTTACTAAAACTGGAGAGTGTAAAATCTCCTGCAGCTGTGCATGGCAGCGAATCAGCTTCTAACTTCAGCTTGTTCAATTAAGCTTTGACAGAAAAAAACCCGGAAGCTGATTGGCCACCATGCAGAGCTGCACCAGATTTTGCACTCTCCAGTTTTAGTAAATCGGCCTCTCTGAGTTAATCGGAACTGCTTAATGCTATTGCTGCACAAGATCTGTATTTTGAATTAAATTGTTGTATGAGAGAGTTATATATATATATATATATATATATATATATATATATATATATATATATATATATATATATATATATATTATATATATATATGTATGTGTGTGTGTGTGTGTGTATATATATATATATATATATATATATATATAAAGAGATGTTTTTATCACCTAATGACTATGGACTCTGTACTATGTATCAGACATTTCATGGACTCTTTGAACAGCTTATTGCTGTAAATAGAGTTTCTGCACCAAGCAAGTTGTACTCCTTCAGAGTAGGGAGATTTATATGGGTGTGCTTTTCACTTAATGTTCATGCTCTATGATTAACCCCTTAACGCCTAAGGGTAAAACAAATGTTAATGCCTAAGCACAATTTTGCAACTTTAACATGCGTTAGTAAAATATCGTCACAACTACTTTGTGATTCCAGGAGGATTATACCATGTTTTTTTTTTCAGGACAATTGACCCCAAAAGCTTTAAAAGAAACATTCTGCCCGTGCAGCTCTCCAATGACATGGGAGGCCCAGGATGGCGCTGCATCAATATGATACTGGTACCGGCTTTAAAGCAATACGTTTCACTATTTAGGGATGGAGGGATTTTTTTGATCTTTTGAGGCTTGTAGTCCAATGCTGCAAAGAATCGAAGGGAACTATGCCATAGCCCCAATCGTTGCATACGTGCTCCTCAGTTAACTATTAATGCAAGTACAGTGCTTTGAAAAAGTATTCACACCCCTTGAAATTTTCCACATTTCATGTCATGTTACAACCAAAATCGTAAATGTGTTTTATTGGGATTTTATGTGATAGACCACCACAAAGTGGCACATCATTGTGAAGTGGAAGGAAAATGATAAATGTCTTTCAAATTTTTTTACAAATAAATATGTGAAAAGTGTGGGGTGCATTTGTATTCAGTCCCCCCTGAGTCAATACTTTGTAGAACCTCCTTTCACTGCAATTACAGCTGCAAGTCTTTTTGGGGATGTCTCTACCAGATTTGCACATCTAGAGAGGGACATTTTCTTAGTTGCAAAAAATAGCTCAAGCTCTGTCAGATTGGATTGGATTGGAGAGCGTCTGTGAACAGCAATTTTCGAGTCTTGCCACAGATTCTCAATTGGATTTAGGTCTGGACTGTGACTGGACCATTCTAATGCCGCGTACACACGGTCGGACTTTTCGGCTACAAAAGTCCGACAGCCCGTCCAAAGACTTTCGACTGACTTTTGGCGGACTTGCGGCGGACTTGCGGCAGACTTTCTAACGAACGGACTTGCCTACATACGATCACACAAAAGTCCGACGGATTCGTACGTGGTGACGTACACCGGACTAAAATAAGGAAGTTGATAGCCAGTAGCCAATAGCTGCCCTAGCGTCGGTTTTTGTCTGTCAGACTAGCATACAGACGAGCGGATTTCTGGGTCCGGCGTAGTTACGACGTAAAGATTTGAAGCGTGTTCCAAATCTAAAGTCCATCAGATTTGCGGCTGTAAAAGTCCGCTGAAAGTCTGGGGAAGCCCACACAGGATCGGATTGTCAGTCGGCTTTGGTCCGTCGGCGTCCGTCGGACTTTTGTAGATGAAAAGTCCAACCGTGTGTACGTGGCATAACACATGAATATGCTTTGAGCTAAACTATCCCATTGTAGTTCTGGCTGTATGTTTCGGGTCGTTGTCCTGTTGGAAGGTGAACCTCCGCCCCATTCTCAAGTCTTTTGCAGACTCTAACAGGTTTTCGTCTAAGATTGCCCTGTATTTGGCTCCGTCCATCTTCCAATCCACTCTGTCCCTACTGAAGAAAAGCATTCCCACAACATGATGCTGCCACCACCATGTTTCACGGTGGGGATGGTGTGTTCAGGGTGATGTGCAGTGTTAGTTTTCCGCCACACATAGTGTTTTGCTTTTAGGCCAAAAAGTTCAACTTTGGTCTCATCTGACTAGGCCATCTTCTTCCACATGCTTGCTGTGTCCCCCACATAGCTTCTCGCAAACGGCAAACGGGACTTCTTATGGCTTTCTTTCAACAATGTCTTTCTTCTTGCCACTCTTCCATAAAGGTCAGATTTGTGAAGAGCACAACTAATAGTTGTCCTGTGGACAGATTCTCCCACCTGAGCTGTGGATCTCTGCAGCTCCTCCAGAGTTACCATGGGCCTCTTGGCTCTTCTCTGATGAATGTTCTCCTTGCCCGGCCTGTCAGTTTAGGTGGACGGCCATGTCTTGGTAGGTTTGCAGTTGTTCCATATTCTTTCCGTTTTCAGATGATGGATTGAACAGTGCTCCGTGAGATGTTCAAAGCTTGGGATATTTTTTTTATAACCTAACCCAGCTTTAAACTTCTCCACAACTTTATCTCTGACCTGTCTGGTGTGTTCCTTGGCCTTCATGATGCTGTTCATTTACTAAGGTTCTCTAACAAATCTCTGAGGGCTTCACAGAACAGCTGTATTTATACTGCGATTAAATTACACACAGGTGGACTCTATTTACTAAGTAGGTGACTTCTGAAGGAAATTGATTCCACTAGATTTTAGTTAGGGGTATCAGAGTAAAGGGGGCTGAATACAAACGCACGCCACACTTTTCACATAGTTATTTGTAAAAAATTGAAAATAAATTATCATTTTCCTTCCACTTCACAATTATGTGCCACTTTGTGTTGGTCTATCACTTAAAACCCCAATAAAATACATTTACGTTTTTGGTTGTAACATGACAAAATGTGGAAATTTTCAAGGGGTAGGAATACTTTTTCAAGGCACTGTATCTCTTTGTTTTAATCACAGCACACTATGTATGTTAAATAATAATTAACCATTCCTTTTATCTATGAAATAGAGCTTTAAAACAGTGTCGTCTTCTTTGTAATCTTTATTGCTTCGGTATAATTGTTGGTGTTACAGGGGTTCAGCTTTACAGCTTTAACAAACAAACAGCTATCATTCATGTAAAGGTGGACTGTGCCCCACCAAAAAACGTCACAAGTGTCATAAATTGCATTCTTTGCAAAATTGCTTTTCTGGCCAAGTCCTGTGTGTTTCTCAATCAACGTACATCTGTAAGGGTATAGGAGTATATATTTTTTCTTAAAAATAACGCATTTAATGCTTCAACTAAGAAACACATCGATTGCACATCTTAGCATGGAGAGCACAGCCTAAAACACCTGCAGGTATGCATATATGGATGGGGAATGTACGATTTGTTCCTATTTTAATTTTCTTTCTGGCAGGGACTGCGTGGCAGTTTGCAGTGTGACGTTTGTCTAGGTTTTTGGTGCTTGGTGCCTTCATTTTTAGCTTAATGTTTGCATTCTAGAAAAGGCACTGGAACAGTTTAATAATCAACGGGTTAACTGTGTTTTTCCTTAAAGAGGATAGGGGACAGGAAAGGGAAAGGGAAAAAAAGATAGAGAAAGAGGAAAAGAAAGAGAAGATAATAAAGAAGATAATAAATCAGTACTGCATGTAAAAACGGAAAAAGAATAGGGAAAGGAACAGGGTTGGGGAAAAAGGAACTGAATACAGAAAATGAACGGGATCAGAAGAGGGAGCTGGATAGTAGACAGGAGCAGAATAGTGTGTATATGTGTATATATATATATATATATATATATATATATATATATATATATATATATATATATATATAACTAAAAGTATTGGAACGCCTGCCTTTACAAACTCATGAACTTTAATGGCATCCCAGTCTTAGTTATGTAGGGTTCAATATTGAGTTGGCCAACCCTTTACAGCTATAACATCTTCAACTCTTCTGGGAAGGGTGTTCACAAGGTTTAGGAGTGTGTCTATGGGAATGTTTGACCATTCTTCCAGAAAACCATTTGTGAGGTCAGGCACTGACATTGGAGAGAAGGCCTGGCTCGCAGTCTCCGCTCTAATTCATCCCAAAGATGTCCTATCGGGTTGAGGTCAAGACTCTGTGCAGGCCAGTCAAGTTCCTCCACCCCAAACTCGCTTATCCATGTCTTTATGGACCTTGCTTTATGCAGTGGTGCTCAGTCATGTTGGAACAGGAAGGGGCCATCCCCAAACTGTTCCCACAAAGTTGGGAGCATGAAATTGTCCAAAATGTCTTGGTATGCTGACACCTTAAGCCAGGGATCTCCAAACTACGGCCCTCCAGCTGTTGTGGAACTACACATTCCATGAGACATTGAAAAACTTGTAGTTCCTGAACAACTGGAAGGCCGTAGTTTGGAGACCCCTGCCTTAAGCGTTCCCTTCACTGGAACTAAGGGGCCAAGCCCAACCCCTGAAAGACAACCCCCACACCATAATCCCCCCTCCACCAAATGATTTGGACCAGTGCCCAAAGCAAGGAAAAGGGAACGGGAACAGGATTAGGGTGAAAGAACAGCATAGGGAAAGGTAACAGGATAGGAAATTGGAAAAACCATAGGAAAACAAAATATAAAACTGGAACAACATGAGGAAGGGAACAGGGAAGAAAATGGAAACACAAGAAAATCAGAAATGGAAGGCGCACACACCTAGTGCATTACCAAAGATAATTTAATAATAAAAATGTTTTATATAAAAGTGGGTACTCACAAAATGCAACTGACAAAAGGCCATAAAAACAATGCATGGACATGCACAGAACACGGGGTACAGCTAACGCGTTTCAGGGGCGCACCCCCTTCCTCAGAGCTAGGCTAGGAAAACGGAAACAGCATAGGGAAAGGGACAGGTTAGAAAATGTGAAAAACGTAGGAAAAGAGATCAGGATGGAAAATGGGAACAACCCTGGGAAAGCGAACAGGTTAGAAAATGGAAAAAACATAGGGGAAGGGAACAGGACAGGTAAAGGGATCAAGACTGAGAAAGGGATCAAGATAAATCATGGAAAAGAAAAATGGGAATGGTATAGTTAAAGGAAACAAGGAGAAGAACAGAATAAGGAAAGGGAACAGGATAAAGAAAGGAAACATAAAAGAAAGATAGAAAACCCATAGGTAAGAGAATATGATAGGAAACGCGGAAAACCATAGAAAAGTGAATGGTATAGAAAACCAAATACAGAAAGGGAACAGCATAGGGGAAGGGAAAAGAATAGAAGAAGGGGACAGTATAGAGGAAGGGAACAGGACAGGTAAAGGGATCAGCATAGAAAAACGGAACAAGATAGATCAAAAGATACATAAAGAATTGAAAAAGAATCAGGTAAAGGGGAAATGAGAAACGGAAGGGAGAAAGGGCTCGCTATGCATCTTTATATAAATCGCATTGCCTGTTTTTTCCTACAATGTCGCTCTTAGTGTTGGAAATCCTTTCCTTATCCTGTGTGTGTGTATATATCCTATCTCTTTAGAAGCGTCTGACCCGAATCTAATATTGCAGTATATTCTGCTCATAAATGAAGTACGCAGCGATCTTTCACCTCCCTCCTGGCACTGCTCTACTTGGGATCCCGACTCTTGGCACACCTCCTGACAGTCCAGTGAATCAAGATCATTCCTTGTCTCAACCAGGTCAAGCCTGATCTCAAGTCTACCTGTAAGATTCCAATACCTGGCCATGTCCTCTCTGGGAAGGAATATTTCCGGTCAAGGGCTTTAGAGACGATCTGGACTTGCGAGGATATGCATTTGAACAGTATGCTGCGTAGATGGCGCCTTTTCCTTTTCACAGTGCTGGCTATCCACGGCTTCTACACCTGTCTGCAGAGGAGGATGACCATCGACTTTTGGTAAGGGTTTTTACTGCTTGTGTGCATTTAACTTCTTTGAAGAAGGAAAGCCAACCTGATTTTTAGGATTTTCTAGGGTATACCTACCTTAATCTGACATCATTCATTGAGCTTCTTAGGCAAAATTTCACAAATTAGAAGTGAGTGTTATTTAGAGGTTTTTTTTTCCTCTCTCTTTCTTGTGTGTATGCATATGATATGTACTGTTGCTTTAATAGTTTATCTTTTTTCGGTCTTTTTTTTTGTGTGCAATAAAAAAAAAAAAAAAAAATTAGGCTAATGAGGGGCCTTTTTTTTTGGCATAAGATTATCCACTTCAGGGGTTTACACCCCTTCATGACCAGGCCATTTTTTGCTTTACGGCTTTGATTGACAATTGCGCGGTCGTGCGATGATGCACCCAAATAAAATTTATGTCCTTTTTTTACCACAAACAGAGCTTTCTTTTTGTGGTATTTGATCACCGCTACGGTTTTTCTTTTTTGCGTTATAAACAAAAAAAGACAGACAATTTTGAAAAAAAAAAAAAGCAATATTTTTTACTTTCTGCTATAAGACACAGCCAATAAAAAAAAATTTAAAAAATCTAATTTCTTCATCAATTTAGGCCAATATGTATTCTGCTACATATTTTTTTGGGAAAAAAAAGGGAATAAGTGTATATTGATTGGTTTGCGCAAAAGTTATAGCGTCTACAAACTATGGGATATATTTATGGAATGTTTTAATTTTTTTTATTTTACTAGTAATGGCGGAGATCAGTGACTTATAGCGGGACTGTGACATTGCAGTGGACAAATCAGACACTAAGTGACACTTTTGACACTTTTTTAGGGACCATTGATACCAAATCAGGGATCAGTGCTAAAAATATGCACTATCACTGTACTAATGACACTGGCAGGGAAGGGGTTAACATCAGGGGTGATTAAAGGGTTAGATGTGTGCCTAACCTGTGCTTGTGTACTGTGTGGGGGAGGTGCTTGTACTATGGGAAGGCAGAGATCCGAGTTTC
Source organism: Aquarana catesbeiana (assembly GCF_042186555.1). NCBI lineage: Eukaryota > Metazoa > Chordata > Amphibia > Anura > Ranidae > Aquarana > Aquarana catesbeiana. The sequence goes on from NC_133326.1 coordinate 698,350,719, forward strand.
TGCTTTGCAGAAACACAGGATCAATACCTTCCCTACTGACAGAACAGTAGTCTGCCTTGTTCACATAGGCAGATCGCCATCTTGGTGTATTCAGAACGATCGGTGGGTCCAGGCGGACATCGAGTCCCCTGGACCCCCTGATTGGCTCCTGCTGTGTCCAGTCACAGTGGGAGCCTGTTGCCAGCGACGCGCGTGTGCGCCCCAGACCCGGAGGTGCCGGATCACGTACTAGGTAAGTGATCCTGCGCAGGAGAGGTACCTTGTCACCATATATATATACAGTATATGGTCAGAAAACAGTTAATAGAAAGGAGCCTCTGTAACTCTCAGGAGTCATTTAAAGCCCACTGCACCCTTTAAAACTACCAAAAACCCACCTTAATTTCCATTTTCTCATTGACTTCAACATATTTCGACAAATGACAATTTCTCCCAATTTTCACTGAAATTCAGGGTAAATTAAAACTTTCAGTTTGGCTCATCCCCATTACTTATCTATTCCAGTTCCAGCAAAGAGATTCACAGTAACAATCCCTAGCTAGGAAACCTCACAGCTAGACTCTCTCTAGAGATACCAACAGTTGAGAAGTGATTTAGCCCACCACTATCCACTGAAATTTCCGTTGTGGGAAGACTAATTCTGTAATGACATGGGTGAACATTTGTTAAAAAATATTTAAAATGTGGCTGGCACAACAAGTAGAGATATTTTTCCATGTACTCTTTTTATTGATCAAAGAATAATACCTTATGCCGTTCATACAGTATCTCACAAAAGTGAGTACACCCCCCACATTTTTGTAAATATTTTATTCTATCTTTTCATGTGTAAATATTTTATTCTATCTTTTCATGTGTAAATATTTTATTCTATCTTTTCATGTGACAACACCGAAGAAATTACACTTTGCTACAATTTACCCACTTAAAGACCAGCCTCGTTTTGGATTTTAGGTGTTTACATGTTTAAAACAGGTTTTTTTTTGCTAGAAAATGACTTAGAACCCCCAAACATTATATATTGTTTTTTTCTAACACCCTAGAGAATAAAATAGCGGTCATTGCAATACTTTTTTTTGCACCGTATTTGCGCAGCGGTCTTATAAGCGCACTTTTTTTGGAAAAAAATCACTTTTTTGAATAAAAAAAATAAGACAACAGTAAAGTTAGCCCAATTTTTTTTATATTGTGAAATATAATGTTACGCCAAGTAAATTGATACCCAACATGTCACGCTTCAAAATTGCGCCCGCTCGTGGAATGGCGTTAAACTTTTACCCTTAAAAATCTCCATAGGCGACGTTTAAAAAATTCTACAGATTGCATGTTTTGCGTTACAGAGGAGGTCTAGGGCTAGAATTATTGCTCTCACTCTACCGGTCGCGGCGACACCTTACATGTGTGGTTCGACCACCGTTTTCATATGCGGGCGCTACTCACGTATGCGTTCGCTTCTGCGCGCGAGCTCGTCGGGACAGGGCGCTTTAAAAAAATGTTTTTTTTTATTATTTATTTTATTTTATTGTATTTATTTTTTCACTGTTTTTTAGAAAAAAAAATTTGGAACACTTTTATTCCTATTACAAGGAATGTAAACATCCCTTGTAATAGAAAAAAGCATGACAGGTCCTCTTAAATATGAGATCTGGGGTCAAAAAGACCTCAGATCTCATATTTAGACTTTAATGCAAAAAAAAAAAAAAAAAAGTCGTTTAAAAAAATGACACAAGAAAAAAATGTGCCTTTAAGAGAAGTGGGCGGAGCTGACGTAATGACGTCGCTCCGGCCTTCCTATGGTATGGAGACGGGTGGGTGCCATCTTAGCCTCACTCGTCTCCATACTGAGGAAGGGAAATGACCCGATCGCCTCCGCCGCCATCGACGGCTCCAGTAAGCGGCGGAGGGAGCGGAAGAGCGGCGGGAGGGGGGTGGCACCTCTCCCACCGCCAATAACGGTGATCTCACGGCGAACCCGCTGCAGAGACCACCATTATCGTGTACAGAACCGCCGGCCCTAAAGATGGATACCTCGGTTGTGGCAGCAGCTGCTGCTGTTACCGAGATATCCATCTTCAAAAAAATGACGTATATATACAGTGGCCGGTCGGTAAGTGGTTTAGAGTGGTGAGTGTACAGCTTGTATAACAGTGTAAATTTGCTGTCCCCTCAAAATAACTCAACACACAGCCATTAATGTCTAAACTGCTGGCAACAAAAGTGAGTACACCCAGATAAGTTCCCACCGACATCATTGATCTTTTTAGCACTCAATACAGTAAGAGTGTAAGTAGCATTCTTCTTTAACCAGGTCCTATGGAAGCCTAGGGTTCCTCCAAAGGTTGCTAGGGGTTCCTTGAAAGGTGAGCAATTTCTACCTCTCACATAAGTTCCCACTGACACCATTGATCTTTTTAGCCATCTATAAGAGTGAAAGGAGCATTCTTCCTCAACCAGATTCCATGGAAACCTAGGGTTCCTCCACAGGTTGCAAGGGGTTCCTTGAGAGATGAGCAATGTCTGCCTCTCAGATAAGCTCCCACTGACTCCATTGATCTTTTTAGCCATCTCTAAGAGTGTAAGGAGCATTCTTCCTCAACCAGGACCCATGGAACCCTACGGTTCCTCCAGAGGTCGCAAGAGATTGCGTGAGAGATGAGAAATTTCTACCTCTCAGATAAGTTTCCACTGACACCATTAATCTTTTTAGCTTTCTGTAAGTGGCTAATTCTTCCAAATGACCAGAAGTGTAAGGAGCATTCTTCTCACTGACCACCGCACTAATGTATCATGAGATGTAGATATGGTCATTTTTAGCATGGGTTCCCTGAGACTGGAAAGTTATTTCAAGGGTTCCTCTGTGTTGAAAAGGTTGAGAAAGACTGGACTACTTTGACGTTTTTCTGTCATCACCTTTTCATGTTTGTATGTTAACAAAGTGAAAAAAAAAAAAGGTTTTAAGCAATAAAAATCATGACGAAAAAACAAGACGATTATTCATAATAAAAAGTGTAAACCTATGTCATTCTGTTAGGGACTGCACCTACTTTATCAAAGTTGACAAAGTATCTATAAATCCATAAAGAAATGAAATTATTTGACGTAGGAATGCTTCTGCTTTTCGCAAGAGATAACAGTCTGATTGTAGAATTCAGCTTTTACACCAGTAGATACATCCAGATAAGTTCCCACTGACATCATTGATCTTTTTTAGCACTCAATAAGAGTGTAAGTAGTAGTCTTCTTTAACCAGGTCCTATGGAATCCTAGGGTTCCTCCAAAGGTTCCTAGGGGTTCCTTGAGTGGTGAGCAATTTCTGCCTCTCAGATAAATTCCCACTGACATCATTGATCCTTTTAGCACTCAATTAGAGTGTAAGTAGCATTCTTATTTAACCAGGTTCCATGGAAGCTTAGGGTTCCTCCAGAGGTTGCAAGGGGTTCCTTGAAAGATGAGCAATATCTACCTCTCAGATAAGCTCCCACTGACACCATTGATCTTTTTAGCCATCTATAAGAGTGTAAGGAGCATTCTTCCTCAACCAGGACCCATGGAACACTACGGTTCCTCCAGAGGTCAAAAGAGATTGCTTGAGAGATGAGCAATTTCTACCTCTCAGATAAGTTCCCACTGACACCATCAATCTTTTTAGCTTTCTGTAAGTGGCTAATTCTTCCAAATGACCACAAGTGTAAGGAACAATCTTCTCACTGACCATCGCACTAATGTATCATGAGATATAGATATAGTCATTTTTAGCATGGGCTCCCTGAGACTGGAAAGTCATTTCAAGGGTTCCTCTGTGTTGAAAAGGTTGAGAAAGACTGGACTACTTTGACGTTTTTCTGTCATCACCTTTTCATGTTTGTATGTTAACAAAGTGAAAAAAAAAAAGGTTTTAAGCAATAAAAATCATGACGAAAAAACATGACAATCATTCATAATAAAAAGTGTCAACCTATGTCATTCTGTTAGGGACTGCAGCTACTTTATCAAAGTTGACAAAGTATCTATAAATCCAAAAGGAAAGGAAATTATTTGACGTAGGAATGCCTCTGCTTTACGCAAGAGATAACAGTCTGATTGTAGAATTCAGCTTTTACACCAGTAGATACACCCAGATAAGTTCCCACTGACATCATTGATCTTTTTAGAACTCAATAAGAGTGTAAGTAGCAGTCTTCTTTAACCAGGTCCTATGGAATCCTAGGGTTCCTCCAAAGGTTGCTAGGGGTTCCTTGAGTGGTGAGCAATTTCTGCCTCTCAGATAAATTCCCACTGACATTATTGATCTTTTTAGCACTCAATAAGAGTGTAAGTAGCATTCTTCTTTAACCAGGTCCTATGGAATCCTAGGGTTCCTCCAGAGGTTGCAAGGGGTTCCTTGAAAGATGAGGAATTTCTACCTCTCAGATAAGCTTCCACTGACACCATTGATCTTTTTAGCCATCTCTAATGCCCCGTACACACGGTCGGACATTGATAGGACATTCCAACAACAAAATCCATGGATTTTTTCTGACGGATGTTGGCTCAAACTTGTCTTGCATACACACGGTCACACAAAGTTGTCGGAAAATCCAATCGTTCTGAACACGGTGAAGTAAAACACGTACATCGGGACTATAAATGGGGCAATAGCCAATAGCTTTCGTCTCTTAATTTATTCTGAGCATGCGTGGCACTTTGTCTGTCGGATTTGTCTACACACGATCGGAATTTAAAGGATCAGATTTTGTTGTCGGAAAAGTTTATAGCATGCTCTCAAACTTTGTGTGTCGGAAATTCCGATGGAAATAGTCCGATGAAGCCCACACACGGTTGGAATTTCCGACAACAAGCTCCGATCGCACATATTCCGTCGTCATTTTTAGCATGGGCTCCCTGAGACTGGAAAGTTATTTCAAGGGTTCCTCTGTGTTGAAAAGGTTGAGAAAGACTAGACTACTTTGACGTTTTTCTGCCATCACCTTTCCATGTTTGTATGTTAACAAAGTGACAAAAAAAAAGGTTTTAAGCAATAAAAATCATGACGAAAAAACAAGACGATCATTCATAATAAAAAGTGTCAACTTATGTCATTCTGTTAGGGACTGCAGCTACTTTAACAAAGTTGACAAAGTATCTATAAAACCATAAGGAAAGGAAATCACTTGAGGTATGAATGCTTCTGCTTTACGCAAGAGATAACAGTCTGATTGTAGAATTCAGCTTTTACACCAGTAGATACACCCAGATAAGTTCCCACTGACATCATTGATCTTTTTAGCACTCAATAAGAGTGTAAGTAGCATTCTTCTTTAACCAAGTTCCATAGAAGCCTAGAGTTCCTCCAGAGGTCCCTAGGGGTTCCTTGAAAGATGAGCAATTTCTACCTCTCAGATAAGTTCCCACTGACACCATTGATCGTTTTAGCCATCTATAAGAGTGTAAGGAGCATTCTTCCTCAACCAGGACCCAAGGAACCCTAGGTTCCTCCAGAGGTCCTAAGAGATTGCTTGAGAGATGAGCAATTTCTACCTCTCAGATAAGTTCCCACTGACACCATTAATCTTTTTAGCTTTCTGTAAGTGGCTAATTCTTCCAAATGACCACAAGTGTAAGGAGCATTCTTCTCACTGACCATCGCACTAATGTATCATGAGATGTAGATATAGTCATTTTTAGCATGGGCTCCCTGAGACTGGACAGTTATTTCAAGGTTTCCTCTGTGTTGAAAAGGATGACAAAGATTGGACTACTTTGACGTTTTTTGGCCATCACCTTTCCATGTTTGTATGTTAACAAAGTGACAAAAAAAAAAGGTTTTAACCACTTGCTTACTGGGCACTTAAACCCCCCCCTATCCAGACCAATTTTCAGCTTTCAGCACTGATGCACTTTGAATGACAATTGCGCGGTCATACAATACTGTACCCAAATGAAATTTTTATCATTTTTTTTCCCACAAATAGAGCTTTCTTTTGGTGGTATTTGATCACCTTTGCGGATTTTATTTTTTGTTAAAAAATGTAAAAAGACCGAATTTAAAAAATAATTTTTTTTTTTTTTTTTTTATATTTTGTTATAAAATTTAAAACAGGTAATTTTTCTCCTTCATTGATGTACGCTGATGAGGCGGCACTGATGGGCACCGATAGGTGGCAGTGATGGGCACTGATGGGTGGCAATAATGGGCACTGATCGGTTACACTGATAGGCAGCACTGCTAGGTAGCTCTGATTGGCACCACTGGTGGGCATAGATAGGTGACACTTGTGGGCATTGATAGATGGCACTTGTGGGCATTGATAGGTGGCATTCATGGGCATGGATAGGTGGCACTGGTGGGCACTGTGGGCACTGTCAGGTGGCATTGACAGGTGGCACAGGTGAGGCATAATTGCCTCTTCCTCTTCGGGACCAATGTCCCTTGTAGATGAGCCGGTGGTCGGCTTTTTTTTCTCCTCACGCTGTCAGCGTGAGGAGAAAAAAAGCAGGGTGTGTGCACAGGGGAGGCCATTATATGACAGCCTCCCGGAAATTCAGGTCCGCGCTGTGGCCATCATTCGGCTATAGCGCGAATGTCAAGAGGTTAAGCAATAAAAATCATGACGAAAAAACATGACGATCATTCATAATACAAAGTGTCAACCTATGTCATTCTGTTAGGGACTGCACCTACTTTAACAAAGTTGACAAAGTATCTATAAAACCATAAGGAAAGGAAATCATTTGAGGTATGAATGCTTCTGCTTTATGCAAGAGATAACAGTCTGATAGCACTCAATAAGAGTATAAGTAGCATTCTTCTTTAACCAGGTCCTATGGAACCCTAGGGTTCCTCCAGAGGTTGCTAGGGGTTCCTTGAGTGATGATCAATTTCTGCCTCTCAGATAAGTTCCCACTGACATCATTGATCTTTTTAGCACTCAATAAGAGTGTAAGTAGCATTCTTCTTTAACCAGGTTTCATGGAAGCCTAGGGTTCCTCCAGAGGTTGCAAGGGGTTCCTTGAAAGATGAGCAATTTCTACCTCTCAGATAAGTTCCCACTGACACCATTGATCTTTTTAGCCACCTATAAGAGTGAAAGGAGCATTCTTCCTCAACCAGGTTCCATGGAAACTTAGGGTTCCTCCACAGGTTGCAAGGGGTTCCTTGAGAGATGAGCAATGTCTGCCTCTCAGATAAGCTCCCACTAACACCATTGATCTTTTTAGCCATCTCTAAGAGTGTAAGGAGCATTCTTCCTCAACCAGGACCCATGGAACCCTACGGTTCCTCCAGAGGTTGCAAGAGATTGCTTGAGAGATGAGCAATTTCTACCTCTCAGATACAGTAAGTTTCCACTGACACCATTAATCTTTTTAGCTTTCTGCAAGTGGCTAATTCTTCCAAATGACCACAAGTGTAAGGAGCATTCTTCTCACTGACCATCGCACTAATGTATCATGAGATGTAGATATAGTCATTTTTAGCATGGGCTCCCTGAGACTGGAAAGTTATTTCAAGGGTTCCTCTGTGTTGAAAAGGTTGATAAAGACTGGACTACTTTGATGTTTTTCTGGCATCACCTTTCAATGTTTGTATGTTAACAAAGTGACCAAAAAAAAAGGTTTTAAGCAATAAAAATCATGATGAAAAAACATGACAATCATAAAAAGTGTCAACCTATGTCATGCTGTTAGGGACTGCAGCTACTTTAACAAAGTTGACAAAGTATCTATAAAACCATAAGGAAAGGAAATCACTTGAGGTATGAATGCTTCTGCTTTACGCAAGAGATAACAGTCTGATTGTAGAATTCAGCTTTTACACCAGTAGATACACCCAGATAAGTTCCCACTGACATCATTGATCTTTTTAGCACTCAATAAGAGTGTAAGTAGCATTCTTCTTTAACCAAGTTCCATGGAAGCCTAGAGTTCCTCCAGAGGTTGCAAGGGGTTCCTTGAAAGATGAGCAATTTCTACCTCTCAGATAAGTTCCCACTGACACCATTGATCGTTTTAGCCATCTATAAAAGTGTAAGGAGCATTCTTCCTCAACCAGGACCCATGGAACCCTACGGTTCCTCCAGAGGTGGTAAGAGATTGCTTGAGAGATGAGCAATTTCTACCTCTCAGATAAGTTCCCACTGACACCATTAATCTTTTTAGCTTTCTGTAAGTGGCTAATTCTTCCAAATGACCACAAGTGTAAGGAAATTCCGAAAACAAATGTCCGAGCCTACACACGGTCGGAATTTCCGACAACAAGCTCACATCGCACATTTGTTGTCGGAAATTCCGACCGGAACCGGATCGGAAATTCGGCCAGCAAAAGACCGATGAGAGCTTTTGGTCGGAAAATGCGACCGTGTGTATGCTCCATTGGACTTTTGCTGGCTAAATTCCAGCCAGCAAAAGATTGAGAGCATGTTCTCAATTTTTCGGTCGGAAAAAATTCTGTTGCTTGTCGACTAGCAAAATTCCTACGCATGCTCGGAAACAATTCGACGCATGCTCGGAAGCATTGAACTTCATTTTCTCGGCTCGTCGTAGTGTTGTACGTCAATGCGTTCTTGACGGTCGAAAGTTCAGAGAACTTTTGTGTGACCGTGTGTATGCAAGACAAGCATTAGCGGAATTCCGTCGGAAAAACCATCCAAGATTTTTCTGACGGAAAATCAGCTCGTGTGTAGAGTTCCCTAATGGTACACAAAGACCAAAAAATAACCATTCAACCATCCTTTACTCTATCCTAAAAAAAAAAAGTGTTTTCCATAAACTTCAATTATTACAACTTAGGGTTTCTTCTTTTTTTTTTAACCCTTTCAGGAGGAGAGCGCGTTTTGTAAAAGCCTCGATTTCTGACTGCGAGAAAGTGAGAAACATCACTTTAACAGAGTCATTAAAATCGTAAGTATTGAAGTCACTTCTAAAATAATTATATCACTTAGTTTACATCAGTATAGCGGAAGTAAGGGAATGGTTAGAGCCCCTATTAGGCTCTTATTTCTGTCAATATCCCTGCTCGGCCTTTTGGCTAGGTTGACCTGAGTGTGCCTTACCCCCCCCCTTAGGGGGTTAGGGAAGGGTCCTTCATAACACATCCTAATTGCACTTTTTTTATACACTTTGGTACTTAACCACTTCCCGACCGGCGCACGCCTATGTACGTCGGCAGAATGGCACGGCTGGGCATATGGGCGTACGGGTAAGTCCCATTGAATTTTCCGCGGTGCCATTGCGTGCATGGCGCCGGCGGGGCGCGCGCCGCCCGGGAGCTCCGTGAGTCAGGTCGCGGGTCCCGCGGACTCGATCGCCGCGGGGATACCAGCGATCGCCTCACGGAGAGGACGAACGGGGAGATGCTGATATAAACAGCATCTCCCCTTTCTGCCTAGTGACAGTGTCACTGATCTCTGCTCCCTGTCATCAGGAGCAGAGATCAGTGACGTGTCACAGCTAGGCCATCCCCCCTACAGTTAGAAAACACTCCCTAGTACTGACTTAACCCCTCCCCCTAGTGGTAACCCCTTCCCTGCCAGTGTCATTTGCACAGTAATCGGTGCATTTTTATAGCACTGATTGCTGTATTAATGCCAATGGTCCCAAAAATGTGTCAAAAATGTCCGATGTGTCCACCATAATGTCGCAGTCCCGATAAAAATCGATGATCGCCGCCATTACTAGTAAAAAAAAAAATTATTAATAAAAATGCTATAAAACTATCCCCTATTTTGTAAACGCTATAACTTTTGCGCAAACCAATCAATAAACGCTTATTGCGATTTTTTTTAACCAAAAATATGTGGAAGAATACGTATCGGCCTAAACTGAGGAAAAAAAAAATTTTTAAATTATTTTTTGGGGATATTTATTATAGCAAAAAGTAAAAAAGAATGCGTTTTTTTTTTCAAAATTGACGCTATTTTTTTGTTTAAAGCGCAAAAAATAAAAACCGTAGAGGTAATCAAATACCACCAAAAGAAAGCTCTATTTGTGGGAAAAAAAGGACATCAACTTTGTTTGGGAGCCACGTCGCACGACCGCGCAATTGTCAGTTAATTTTTGTGCACCACACCATGGGTTTAAAAAACACGCTGTTTTCATTAGTAGCAGCCCATCCATACGGGGCACAGGGGCGCCACCCCCCTAATCCATGCACCCGGCCCCTAATCTACATGCAGGGTGCCGGACGCATGGATTTTAATGTTTTTTTCTTTTTTTTTTGAAGCACATGATTAGAGCCTGAGGATCTAATTAGGTTAAAAATAATGGTGGACAGAGCAATGCGCCCCGAGCCCACCCAGTTGTGTGACATTAGCAAATTAATATTTGCTAATGTCTTCCTGCTTCTCCTCCTGACCAATCAGGAAGCGGGCCGGGAGGTTCGGCCCACTTCCCCCAAAAATATATAAAAAAACAAATTTTTCCTCAGTTTAGGCTGATATGTATTCTTCTACATATTTTTAAAAAATCGCAATAAGCGTATATTGATTGGTTTGAGCAAACGTTATAGCATCTACAAAATAGGGGATAGATTTATGGAATTTTTATTAGTAATTTTTTTTTTTATCAGTAATGGCAGCGATCTGCGATTTTTATCATGACTGCGACATTATGGTGGACACATCGGACACTTTTGACAATATTTTGGGACCAGTGTCATTTATAGAGCGATCAGTGCTGTAAAAATGCACTGATTACTGTGTAAATGACACTGGTAGGGAAGGGGTTAAACACTAGGGGGCGATCAAGGGGTTAAGTATGTCCTAGGGAGTGATTTTAACTGTGGGGGGGTGTGCTACCTAGGACATGACAGCGATCACTGCTCCCGATGACAGGGAGCAGTAGATCTCTGTCATGTCACTAGGCAGAACGGCGAAATGCCTTGTTTACAGGTTTGCCGCTCCTTGACACGATCGCGGGACACCGGCGGGCATCAAGTCTGCGGGACCCACGGGCAAGGTCACGCTGTACACTGGTAACACTGTATTGCTCTGGTCACTGTATGTAAACTAAATATCATTTTAAAAAAATAAATAAATTTAGAAAAATTTAAATTATAAAAAAAAAAGTTTGTGTTATTGTTTTTTTACATACTATCACCAGTCAGTGTCCCTGATCATCGCCACACCAGTTATATGATGATGCTGTACTGCACTGGTGACAGTATGTAAAAAAATTAACATTTTATTTTAAATTTCTTCTGTTTTCAAAAAATTGTGACAAAAATGTACAACTTCCCTAAACTCGCCATGCCTCTTACTAAATACCTTGGACTGTCTACTTTCCAAAAAGGGGTCATATGGGGGGATATTTGTACTGAGCCTCAAGAAATGAGTTTGGCCTAAATTTATTAAAGTGGAGTTCCACCCAAAAGTGGAACTTCCGCTTTAAGTACTCCTTGCCCCTTACATGCCACATTTGGCATGTCACTTTTAGGGGGAGGGACTTACTTTAGAGAGGGACTCCCTGTCCCACTTCCTCGTTCTGCCTTCAGGCCACCTAGGCGACTCCTCCTCTCCCTCTCGGCAATCTTCTGGGACACACAGGTACCAGAAGATTGCCTGTCCACTCGGAGAGCGCAGTGCAACTCGCACATGTGCAGTGCGCGCCTGGCCGTGAAGTCACAAGCTGTCATGGCCCACAGTTCCAATAACGGCGCCACGGAGAGGCGGAGGAGAGGAGCGAGGCTTCGGGCGCCCGCATCGCTGGACCATGGGACAGGTAAGTGGCTGTTTATTAAAAGTCAGCAGCTATACTTTTTGTAGCTGCTGACTTTTAATAAACTGAAAAAAGCCTGGAACTCCGCTTTAAGAATGAACATTTATTTGCAAAAAAAAAAAGAAAGCAAGAAATGCATTTGTTTTCTAAAATTTCCAGTCTTTTTTGTTTATTTAGCAAAAAAAAAAAAAAAAAACAGTGATGAAAAAAAAACCACCAAATGAAAGCTCTATTTGTGTGAAAAAAATACTAAAAATGTCATATGTGTACAGTGTTGCGTGACCGCGCAATTGTCATTCAAAGCGTGACAGCGTTGAAAGCTGAAAATTGGCCTGGGCAGGAAGGGGGTAAAAGTGCCCGGTATTGAAGGGGTTAAAAATATTACTGTAGATGCCATACATTTTTCTGTCCCCTGAAGCCTGGCTGAAATATTCCTATCTCAGTTTACATTCCCATCCTGGCTAGTTTCTGGGATGCCGCAGCAGTTGGACTAGGGTTGCCACCTGTCTGGGATTCACCCGGACAGTCCGGGTTTTGAATTGTGTGTCCGGGTTTTAGGCGGACTGACACCCGGACACATTATTCAGACTTGGCTGTGTCTCCCTAAGTAACCAAGACAGTCCCATACAAATCTGTGAGCAAGTTCGGCATCACTGGGGGGCAGGGTGTTGATGTCAGGAAGAGCAATTCTTCCACACCCACTGTTTGCTGCAGCACGCTAAACACACCGCAATACTACTCACCTTAGGGTACCCAAAGGTGTCCCAGGCCACTAAAGTGTTCGGGTTTGGCTTGAAGAAAAGGTGACAACCCTAAGTTGGACCCTGATCACCAGTATCACAAGAGTGAGAATTACCTGTTCCAAAAGCTGCACGTGCGCAGCAGCGGCGCTGATGGAGGACTTATGCCAACAGCATTTGAGACCTTTTATCATGAGGCTGTAGATTTTTTTTAATGAGTAGATGTGTCATATACCTGGTTGGAAGCCAAAGTGACGATAGGGCTTCCAATGCGGCTCTGGTCCAAACACCGCTGGGTATAGAGACAGCTGTGCCAAACAAAAAGTAGCACTGGTGCCGGGGATTCAGGTGGTTAACAGTTGCCTGTGGAGTTGGTCCACAAGAGGGTATCTAGGCAGCAAACGGGAGTCTCAGCGATACTCCAGAAGAAACCATAGCTGGCAGACCATACGCCCGTGGTAAGAGGATACAGGGCAAGGCCCATAGGGAAGGTCTGGAAAAAAGAGCTGCCAAAATTACGCACAGGTAGTTAAAAGAGACAATATCTTGAAGTTGAGGTGGGGTCATACACAGGTAAGCAACTGGGATAAGAGATGTGGTCTGGAGGCAATTCAGGGTCATACACAGGTAAGCAGCCAATATGGGAGACCTTATTTGAAGCCATGATAAGGCTATGCAGCTGGAACGAGAGATATGGTCTGGAGCCAAGCCGGGGTCATAAACAGGAGATCAGTGGTTTATCAGCAAGCTGAGGTCATAATCAGGAGTCAAGCAGAGATAAGTCCAAGAACAAGCCTAGTCTGTCATGGCTAATCAAGAAGCTCAGAATCAGGATACTCGGGACCAAGGATCACGGATAGCTGAAGATCATTCAGCAATTACAAATCTCGAATTTCCTTAACTACTTCCAGTCCGGGCCTTTTTTGGCACTTTTTGTTCACAAGTAACAATCAGTATTTTTTTGCTAGAAAATTACTTATAACCCCCAAACATTATATATTTTTTTTTAAAGCAGAGGCCCTAGAGAATACATTGGTGGATTTTGCAATTTTGTATGTCACACAGTATTCGCGCAGTGGTTTTTCAAATGCAATTTTTTGGGGAAAAAATACTTTTTTTTAAATTTCATTGCAAAAAAACACAATACATAAACCAATTTTTTTGTAAAATATAAGAGATGAAGCTATGCTGAGTAAATAGATGCCAAACACATCATGCTTTAAAATTGCGCACACCCGTGCAACAGCGGCAAATTATGTAAATTTTATTCTCCATAGGTGACGCTTTAAAACAATTTACAGGTTACCACTTTAGATTTACAGAGGATGTCTGGTGCTAGAATTGCTGCCCATGATCTGACGTTCGGGGTGATACCTCACAAGTGTTGTAGGGCCGTATTTAATATTGATTGGACCCTGGGAAAACATTTTCTCGGTCCCCCCTTCCATGCACTTTCGTTCTCCACCTTCTCTGAGACATATAAAATATAGCAGTTTACTGAATCAGATCAGGCAGCAATTGCGATTGGTTGCCAGAGCTTACAGTGTATCATTACTGCTCACTGACTGACTGCTAGAGGTTATAGCGCACATTATGGCTCACTGATTATTTGCTAGAGGCTACAGCACATGACTTCTGCTTGTTAATTGGTTGCTGGAGATTACTGTACATCAATACTGCTCACTGATTGGTTGCTAGAGGTTACTGGACATCCCTACCACTCACTAATTGGTTGCTAGAAGTTATTATTACTGCTCACCAATTGGTTGCTAGAGTTTACTGCATATCCTTACCGCTCAATGATTGGTTGCAAGAGGTTAGTGCACATTATTACTGCTCACAATGCTTGGTGGCTAAAGATTACAGCACATCATCTCGCTGCCTGCACACCATGAACTGGGGAGGTAAGGGGACCCATCAATAGACAGAAAACTCCTAGGGATCCTAGGACTCCTGAGATCAGTGGCAATGCTGGGGGAGGGGGGGTTGTGATCAGTGGCAATGCTGGGGAGTTGATGGGATCAGTAACAATGGTGGGGGGATGGCATTAGTTAGAAGGCAGTACACTGTGGCAAATTCTGAATCATGTAGAGCAAAGCTGGACATCTTTGGCAAGCATGTAGTGGTGGGTTCTACACTGACCACCAATGTAATGGGAAATTTACAATGACCACCAATGTGAGGGGGGGGGAATTTACATTGATCACCAATGTAAGAGGGAATTTGCACTGACCACCATGTAACGGGAGGATTTTACGCCACCCACCAAAATAAAGATATTTCTACACTGACACCAATCTAATAGGAGCATTTACACCAACCACCAGTGTAAGGGGGAATATACCATGACCTCCATGTAATGGGGAATTTACACTGACAACCATTGTCAAGGAGATTTGTTCTGACCACCAATGTAGGGTGACACTTCTACACTGACCACCAATGTTAGATGGTGGTTTCACACTGACCACCAATATAAAGGGAGATTTACACTGACCATCAGTGTAAGGGGCAATTCTGCACTTACCACCAATGTCAAGGGAAATGTACACTGATCACCAATGTAATGAAGAATTTACCTCACAAGCAATGTAATGGGGGATTTTACATCAAGAACCGATAAAGGGGGATTTTTACACCGGCCTTACTTCAAGGGGGGAGGAAATTTAAACTGGTATAGTTGACAAGTATGAGGCAGCTGCTTTGGGCCCCACAGCAATGATGGGGCCCAGGGCAGCTGCCCCTTTTGCCCTGCCTTAAAGAAGTGCCCTGAAGTGTTGGACGATTGCTGTTTGTGTGTGTGTGGGACCAACGTGCACATTCACCTTTGCGCACTAGCACGGGAGGACGGGGCACTTCCTTTTTTTAAAAAAATTATTAATATATTTATTTATGTAATTTTTTTAAACTATTGCTTTTTTATCACTTTTATTGCTGTCACAAGGAATGAAAACATCCTTGTGACAGCAATAGGCATTTGACAGGTCCTCTTTATGGAGAGATCTTGGGTCTATAAGACATCAACAAGGCATTTTCCTCCACACAACTGCCCCTCACTGGATATTTTCTCTTTTTCGGACCATTCTCTGTAAACCCGAGAGATGGTTGTATGTGAAAATCCCAGCAGATCAACGTTTTTTTTAAATACTCAGACCAGCCTGTCTGGCACCAACAACTATGCCACGTTCAAAGTCACTTAAATCCCCTTTCTTCCCCATTCTGATGCTCGGTTTGAACTTCAGCAAGTCGTCTTTACCACGTCTAGATGCCTAAATGCATTGAGTTGCTGCCATGTGATTGGCTGATTAGCAATTTGTGTTACCAAGCAATTGAACAGGTTTACCTAATAAAGTGGCCGGTGAGTGTATACTGTATATGTAAAGACAGTTGACCACAATTGTATCAGATTTGAATTACTGATTACTAATCCTGAGAAAGCAGATCCTGTCCACGAAATGTGTCAACACTATTCTGCACATCTTGTAGTTGTTTAAATGCAATTGAGATGCTCTGGACAGTGATTTTTAGCACCCTCTAGTGCACTGATAGCGAGCCTTGTCACCCCAGATGTTTTGAAACTACATTTCCCATGATGCTCAACTACACTGCAGAGAGCATGAGCATCATTGGAAGTGTAGTTCCAAACCATGTGGGGTGCCAAGGTTCGCCATCACTGCTCTAGTGTGTGCTAGAAGTGAGTGTAGGCAAACCAACTCCGATTTACGTTTAAGTTGGTGAGTCTTAATTGGGTCAGGGTTTATTAGAGGTCAGGGCTGGATTAGCAGCTCCCTGATGCCTCTCCCTGTTTCTAGAGTGTTGGAGAATGTTCTGGAAGATAGTGGGTGGAGACTAGGAGGGGCTGCTCAGCATATTTGTAGGTCCCTGGCCAATCCCCGGGAGCCTGGGAGCCTTTAAATATTGATGAGACATGCCAA